>NC_046627.1:17117021-17717021 GCF_900324465.2 Anabas testudineus | reverse complement strand
TCTACCTGAGCTAAACTGTAATAGTAAGTAACTGCAGTTTCTTTCATTCAGTTGATTATAGGCTCTTTACCAAAATGTGGAATTTGAGGGTAAAACTGTCAACATAAGTGGATTACAGATTACAAGCTCACCTGCATCCAAAACTCGCCTGGGCCTGTCACAGCAGAGCGTCCCACCTCAACAAAGAAGAAATTTTCTGAATGGCCGCAGCGCCGGACATTCATAAGCTGCAGCACCACGGCAGCGGCATCAGAGTTGAGCTTGACAAAGTTGACTGTCTTGTCAGTCAGGCAAAGGCGGTAGATTCCCACCAAGTTCTTGGCCTGACCCAGGCCTTTGGGCCACACCTTCACCTGCCATACCTCTTTGAATGCAGGACCTGGATTAGGCACCCCATAGTCCCCCGCTGCACCGCTGTCAGTGGGGTTCTTACCTGTAGGGCCAAAAAGAGATAGAGATTAAAATGTTGGATAGAAGAAAAAGAATAGAAATAGACTAGTGGCAAGTACAACTGCTGCAACAAAGGACTGACATACCTTTCATGCATCTGTGAGCCTAGGGTACACAGGTGAAACTACCACTATTTACTTATTAACGGAGGGTGAAGGTGCCTTTATTATGCAAGCTGTGCTCATAATGAGCTTTTCAGTGATTTTTAAACCAGATCTGAATTCAAACAAAGCATGCAGGAGCTTGTGAGACCAGCTCACTCTTTCACCGAATGTACACAAAAACACATACCACTGTAAAAACAGAAACGATGACAGTTGAAACACTGCACAAGAATGATCACTATGAAAGTAAGAAATTTGTTCTCTCCAAAGCCAAGGTAAACAATGCCAGCAGATGGTCAAAAACCTAAAGCAAGCGTTCATTAATCTCCTCAAGAGCCATTTTCTGGATCTGGTCTACTGACAAGAAACTGTTTTTTTAAACTAATAAATTTTGTGTCTTTTAGCAGGAGTACAGGCAGTCTATCACCCTTTGTGTTAAGTGTTTTGCATTCAAACAGTAAGGAACTACTGGGGCGAAGAAACACAGGGGAGAAAGTGCTTTGTGAGATTTGATCCTGAGCTACCTGGGGCAAAACAAAGGCAGGGGACTTACTTAAGTGCCTAACAATATTTGGCTGCTTGTTCGGTGTTTTAAGTCATCATATTGTTCACAGATCTGAAGCAGGAAATTACCCCAGAAAATTACTTAATTCTATCATGCTGTGCCGTTCATTGTCAGCAGCAACTGTAACTGCCTCTGAACTTATCACAGATTTACCTCTAAGCTCCTTTACTTACAGTCACAAGGGACCTCACATCTGTTGACTAAAAAGCCCAGGATTATAGAAATACCCTGTTGTGACTCATGTTTTAGGGTGGATTCTTATTCTTCTTTGAGGAACCACCCTAAAATGTTCCTTAAACATGACCCCTTTCCCTGCCATGTACCACATTTCTTCATCTTCTCTAACTGCCAGGTTGGATATGTCTGAGCATGACGAGTACCAGTGTACAACACAAACTCAATCAACTTCATGACAAGACTGAAGAAACAAACCTCCATGAAGAGGTTCACCTGCTCCCTTCATGAGAACAGGATGTTCTTTTGTGCAATACTAAAGGGGCGTCTGCGATCCAGGAGGAAGAGCAGTTGTCCACCAATAATGGGGTTGGTGGTTTGATTCCCAGCTCATCCTATCTATGTCAAAGTTGAACCCTTGTCCTTGGACAAGACACAGAACCCTGAGTCGTCCCTGGTGGTTCTGGACAGATTTGAGTACCAATAAGGTAGAAAAGCGCTATATAAGTGCCCACCTTTTAACATTTGCCAACAATCATGACCTTGAGCACCTGCTTTATTAACCTACATCATCTGGCATATTGAAATATTGACATGACAAGTGATTTTTTATATATTTAAGCATCTGAGTGAAAGATGCTATTTTCCAAAAGCCTGTGTGGTATTCTACATTAAGCAACACTTTTGGCCCAATCAGACTAATCACAATAGACCCTCACTGCAGAATTACAAATATATACTTGTATGTCTGCATGTGTTTGTTCATTCTTTCCCATGCCCGACAATGACAACCACATGTGGGCAAGAAGCCCAAGCATGCAGAGTGGACGCCATATTAACTGAGCTTATGTTATGTCAAACATTTCCACAGATCCTCTTCGCAAAACATGTTTAACTGTGATTGCAAAACGTGTCTCGCTATGTCCTCTTCCAGTTTCCTTCCCTAAAATTGGGGGATCATTCACAGCCTAGAATAGATGTTTTGTTGAAGGCCATGGAGGCTGTGGCTTAGTGGCTGTATGTGTGTGTGTATGTGTGTGGAGACACTCCCCCTACATTAGATGACTCAGTCAAGTCCATGCATGGCTGTTTCATGTATTGCTTTTCCTCTGTGTGTGTGAGGAGCTGTGTGCAAGAAGCTGTTTGCCTCCTTCATTTAGATTTACAACAGGAAGGGGTGGTTTGGGGATTTTTCAGTGGGGCAAAAGAATGAGGGACTGCGGGAGATTGCAAAGAGATATGAAAGAGTCATTAAGGAAAGCCTTTATTTTGGATTGCTTGGATTAAAAAATAAAATACTACTAGGTTTATTTATTCTAAAATGAAACTTTTTAGCCTAATTCTCCTCATAATTAACTTGGATTGCGGCGCCACATTTTCCACGAAGAGACTCTTTATCGTTTCAGAAGGCCATTTAAAGCGTCTTGAGGAGAACGCAAGTGTGTTGTTTGTTGTGAGTACAAGGCAGCCTTTAGCTGTGCCATCGACAGCACTTACATACACAAACAACCTTGATCTCATGGCCACTCTGCACGCCCAGTCTTATCAACATCTCTCAGAAAACCTTTGAGAGGTTTCACAAGAATTCTACAAGGATGCAGACTGATTTATCCCAAACATCACAAACCTTTATTCATAGTTACATAAAGATGGGGTTGGCCCTGGGGTAGACTTTAAAGCTTGCCCCTGGCTTTCCTCCATAGCACAGCGAATTGCATCACAGCGGCCACGGCTGTTGAGTAAGCACTACTGTTTTTTTATCACTCCACATAAAGAAGTTATCAGCCAGTGAGCGTCTGTGCAACGCAGTGCCACCCCTATACAACATAATGAACCCTCAGAAAAACACGCACACAAAGTGGCCCTTAGCAGGAGGTGCACATGAAAGCAAAATGCACCTGGAGGTAATGAAGCATCTGTGTTAAGTTTGCTGGTTGAATAGGGGTGATGCCAACCTTGATACAACCTTGAGAGAGCATGAATATTGGGTCAAAGATTTCATACAAGGTGACTGAATGCATTTAAAATTTGTTTTTAGCAACCTTACACTGGCTCGTCCACGTGCCTGCAATTTACCACATTTCTGGCATGACCACACATGTTTAAGTCTCAACATGTGGCTGGAGAATGGCAACCTACACGGGCAACACTGCTGCCTATTCAGGGCAATTTATCCTCTGTGCACAAGCTGCCTCCCTCGAGATCACAGACTGTACATAATGAGGCCATAATCTTTCCCAATTTTCTCAAATTTTAAATGCAAGTTGGGTTAGTGGCGCACGAGTGTTTCTCATGGTGTCTGTCGTCTTTACGCTATAATGTGTGTATTAAGAAGGGCAAAGGGGTACGATATTTACCCTCAGGGCTGCCAGATGCCTGCTGGGAAATTGACAGCTCCTCCCTGACTGACAGGTTTATTATTGTTATGGTTATCACACAAATCCTAAGGAAGTAGGTCTTCCATGTGGGTCTTGAGGGCCTGTTAATTGAATTAGCTCACCCACAGCTAGAACGTGGCGAGGGGATATTGTTAGTGAAGTATTGGTTGATTTCTATTGGATTAAGCTTTAAAATGTAGTTAGGTGGTTATTAAGCGTTTGTCTTTAAGGTGCACAACAATATAGTCTTCGTCTTGCATTGTCAGGTTCTGTGTTAAGAATAACGTATGAAAAATAACAGACTTTAAACACAAATAAAAGATTTGAGGGCGAAACTCGATTGAACAGTGGGAGAAATTTGTGGAAACTTCCCATTAAAATCCCTCTTCTTAGTTAGCTAATGCACTATGCACTATGTAAATCATGGAAAACTACTCTGGCATTGAACCGGCTGGCTCTCCCTATGTTCTGTTTCAAGTTTCTGACCTCATTGCCCTAGCACGCTGTACTGCGCCATAATACCGCAAAACACTGCACAGAAACTTCTGAAGGCTAAACCCCATTTTCTTCCCCCTATCTCTCTGCTACCGTGCCTCTATACCACCCCCACTGCCGTACCAGTATAGCAGCGTGGACAGATAGGAGACAGCTGTGTACATTTTGTCCTCACATGTATCGGAGAGAAGGAGAGTGAGCCACCCAGCAGCGAAAACAGTTTGTCTAATCTCTGGCTGACATGTGTACCCATTTTCCTCTTTTTCAACTCCTCCACTTCCTATCTCTTCGTCCACATCTACCATCTGTGATCCCCCCTATCTGGGCCCACACTCAGGGACACAATGCTTCCCCTACACAAGCATTTGCCTTAATTTCACATGTGGATTGTGTTAGCCAGAAGAGTGCACACACACACACACACACACACAAACACACACACACAAAAGCACATGAAATTATCAGTGACGCATCCAAGGTTTGCTGTCCCTTGACAAGACGTGCAAAAAAAAAAAAAAAAGCTCTGCAGAAGTAAGCTGAGGATCTCAAAAAAGCAAGTCAGACGCCCTCAATGAACTGGCAGCCATCTTGGACATTGCTAATTAAGTTGGCACAGAATTAGTAAACATATTGTCTCAGTAATATAAAGTCAGACAGGTTTTTAAGAAGGTTTTAACATATATTTTACAAAATTTCACATTACGTACAGTATATTTGCTTCTTTTTATAGAAACCTTTTAATATACTGGCTTCAGTTCTCCACTTTTTTATGTGAAGTTCTGTGTGGATGTTGAAAGGAAACAGGAAAACTCTGCAATACCCAGTGCATATTCCTATGACACAAGATATTGAACATCCAAATACTGTATTCCACTCTCACCTAATGTCACTGCACAGCTCCTGGTTTTTCTGAACTCCCTACAGCAATATGTTTTTATAGAGTATGCATTTAATATGCTGTTTGTTCAGTTTTTGTTTGTTTGTTTAAGGCACAAACCTGCAAAGACTGAAAAAGGCCAGCCTTGTCTTGTCCAGGCTGATCTGTGTACAGTACATCCAATCAATGCATTATGTTGCAAGCATCTCTCAGAGGAACAGCACACCAGTTAATGAGGAAGGTTTTCCACTAATTTCTCTCCAGGTTTCTAATGCATTCACCGTAGGACTGATAAAACCCAGCTCGTGAACTTCCTGACCTCCGCTATGACATCGGTAATGGGCCAGTATCAACCAACAGCGATCGATACAGCCCACTATAAAAGGTTACTATGCATTTAAAGCCCCACAGCTCCACCGTGGTCAACATATGGGCACTCATTGACTAAATGGATCACGTTGCCTCTGGCCTTACTTTGCTGTTGATCAAATCTGAGCACTTAATTGATGGGTTGCTTCCGCTATGAGCCGGCCCAGATGTACAGAGGTAGAAATGGAGAGGACTCAAAGCCCCTTCTCACTTGTGCCCACTGTGTTTTACTGTAACTGTGATGCCAGGAGCTGCTGCATCGTAACAAACCAGAGCTGGCCAGCTTGCAACATTAAATTTAATTAAAGGGTGTTAACGTGCACAAACTATTTATGCCGAGGAAACATCCTGTGGCAGGTGAGACGCCCTTACGCCTGGATTGAGACTGGAATGCAGCACAACGTGAGCTCCAAACAGAAAACACGGACATATTCAATCGCCCTGTAATGACAGCATCCAACTCGGAGTTCTTTCCTTTTCCGACTTCATTAGCGCACAGGCTTAACTGTGCCACCAGCGGCTGACCCTCGAGACAATAATTACTGCCTAATTAGGGAGATGAGCAGTGCTTAAGCACGGCTTAATGTTTAATCTGCCCGCTTGGCGAGCCACTGGTGAGATCTGGATCTCACTGGCCAGAGCAGCCAAACAAACACTCCAGTACTGTACCAGCTTGTATTGTACACACAGCAGTTTGTTTTGCACGGATGCACACCATAAAGGACGGTTCATTCAAAAACACACAAAGTCGCCCCCCCCCCCCCACAAAACATTTCATGTGATTTGATGAGAAACATTGGCGGCAGCTCAAACTGACGCGCTGCCTTCGACTGCATTTGTTTTGTGGTCCTTAAAGTGTCGAATTTAACATCACGATAATCCACAGACTTAACAGAAAACAGATTTATAGCGCAGGAAAAAGTGTTCGCACTGCGAATTAGCATGAAAGGCCATTATATTTGGAAACAGATGTTGCTCCTCCGTGCTTCAAATATCATGTTTGGGAGCTTCCAAAAATATAAAAAACAGGAAAGTGCTTTAAGTGATTTAATAAAACAGTCACCTCGCTGGATGTTAACCTCTGTATTTGTTTGGTTTATTAATTGGGTCCAAAACAGGAGTGTTGTCCTACCTTTACGAGTTTGGCTATACTCTTGCAGCTTCTTTTATAACTTTTAAACTGAAGCCAAGTGTCCAAAAACAAGATCATTTACAATAACTGGGTAACACAACAGTGGAGGTCTGTAATCCAGACGTTGGATGCCAAGTCATGTGGAACAGTGTTATTAGTTTGTCAAAATACCTTTGCTGGTACAGCAATTAGATTTTTCCAGGTAAGGTCTCTTTTCTTTTTCCTTCTTCTCTTTTCTTCTTTGTCAGATTTGAATGTTTTAAACTTATTTAGCCAAACCAAACAAAAGATATACAGGGAACCGATGGTTATTACTGTTGCAGGCACAGGTACCCAGAGGAAGTAACAAACAAGTCGGCACCCTCGTCCCCATGCAACATGCAACACAGTGTGACATAACTTCATATTCTTTATAATGTTTATATGTAATGGAATTAATTACACAACAACACCATAGTCCAGATAACCTCATTAATAGATACAGGCTCTTCTCAACACATCTAAGTACTACTTGGCAGTATTTGAATCTACTTTTAGCCGAGTTGCAGGGAGAAGCTGCGCTGGTCAGACACTGCACAGACACGGCTATGTTAATCTGTTGTTGTTGGCAAAGAGTTGGTGTTTTGCTGCTAATACCTACAGCTAAAACTACGGCAGTGTGACGCAATAAATGAGCTTTGATCAAATGAGCTCACTGTACCTTCGTCTTGAGTCTGAGTCCCGGCTGGATGGCTGCAAACTCCAAAGAGGAGCAGTCAGTCAGTGTAGCGAGAGAGCGTTAGTGGAGGCGAGAGTGTTGTTGTGATGTACTGGAAGTAGGTTAAAGGAATAAAGCCCCATGTGATTCAACAAATCTGATAGTGTATGTTTATATCACCAATGTGGAGACATTCAATTTTAAATGTATTGTGATAAAGTAACATGAATGCTGCTTTGTCCTCGTCCTGACTTGAACCTCCAGTCTGAAGTATAGTTCCAAGCTTTGCAAAATCCAGAGACTTAAAAGACTAAAATCAGCCTACAAGTACATTAGCCTGGCTAAGATAATTAAACTTGGCTGGTGACCTGACACAGCCTCTTTTTTACTGTGCATTTCACTATCTGCATGTTCATAGTTGTCAAAACTGCGCCCTCGTGTCTTTTTAAAGGTTTGTCATTTTGTGAAGTTTACAGGAAGTGAGCGATACTAACAATAATTCATGTACTTCGTTATTACACATATATGACTGTGATGACTGTACCAGTGATGGATGATTTCATTTTCGTGATATTCTTGCTGTATATTATTGAGTTTTACCATTTCAAAACACATAAATGTTTAACTAATTTATAATAATATATTTATTCTTACAGTGCAGAGATATTTATTCAAAAAATGTCAGAAAACAACAAGGGATGTCTTGTATAATTTCCAAGTTTTGTCAAACCAACAAAATATATTTAGTTGTTATCATATATTTTAAAAAAGCAGCAGATTATCAATAAATCATCAATTCATGTTTTGTACATTTGCTTAAATCAATGACTGAAATTACAAAATGTATTATCTAAATAGTTAAAAAAGCTCATTTTCTTAGTTAACTCAAAACTCTTAACAACCTGACAGTAAAGTTCACATTTTAAGGCTTGAGTAGGTGAATTAAAGAAGTATAATTACTATAATATCCTGTTGATTACTTTTATAACAACTCAGTTAACATGTGAAAATGTTCATCACAAGATGAAAAGTGACACTGTGAAGCTGCGGGGTTTGATTAATCTGCCATTTACCCTGATAAAGAACAGATAATGCCTGGAATTCCTCACCTTTAAGACGTTTAATCCAGACAATATTTTGAGTTTGTCCTTGAAAAATAACTTTTTTTCACAGTTTAATAGACCTTTGATACAGTTATAAATCAGCGTTTCAACAGACTTTATCTCATTCCTGTCTTTATATTTCGCTGCTGCAATACGTCGAACCAGCACAAACTTGTGTGGGTGTGTTTGTCAATGGTGTCTCTCTTTCTTGTTTAGTGCCACTGGCTCGAAAGTTTTACTTAACTGCCTTATTGTTTTATTGAGGTCAGCAACAATTCCTGAGGTGGTGCCCAGGCTGTGGGAGTTTTCCTGGCAAACGACTATTGTGGGCCGCACCTCCCCCTGATTCACAGAGGGTAAGACTTTACACACTCGACTGACTCTTAATAGTTGAGGAAATAGCTGCCCTCGAGCCTGACACTGTATGCCCTAAAGTGTCTTACTGGACTCGGCTGAATAAATAACCGAGATCCTAATATCGCCCCTGCACGGCAGCTGGCTCGTGTTTGTGTAGGCTAATCGCTGCTGGCTCGAGGGGCGGCTGTGGGATAGTGGATGGTTCCTGGGCTGCTTTAGGTGAGTTTCCCAGGCTGGTAATAGAATATAAAGGGGTCTGCACCACAGGAAACACACACATTCATCTATTGGGCTTACACTTCTCAATGTATGCTCACCATTGCTGCGCAGAAGTGACATGAGCAGATACACAGGTTTTAAATGGAGGGGGGGTTCCTGTTGGAAACTATGAGAGACAGACTGTAGCATCTCTTGTCTCCATGCTGTAACTTTGCAGCATGTAAATCCGTCTGCCTCCACACCGGCACGAGTGGGACATATAGTTTACTGTAGTGGCAGTGTGAGTAGATGATGCAGGAAAGGCGAGCAGGACGTACAGACGTCAACACCAAAGACTTCACACTGTGTGTGTGTGAGCTGCACATACCAGAGGAGGGGTATTACAGGCAGGAATCCTGACGGTGTTCAACACGGGTGTACGTGTGTGTTACAGCTATTTTCCCGCACATGCAGACTCTACACCTGCCTCCCTCTTCCTCGACTTTTCGAGCTGAAACTGTGCACGAGCTGCAGCGCGTACCGCAAGAAAAAATGCCTGCCAGCCTGCGAGTTTACACAGCAGCCAGCCGCAGCTCTTTGTTGCTGTCAGTGAGGGAGATTTACAGGAGAAACCCAACACTCGAAGCAGCACAAAGGACGGGAGAGATGAGAAGACGTCGGCGCAGCGCAGAGCAGAGCTGCACACCGGACCTGCAACTTGAAAAAAAAGGGCTCATGACAGAGACAGCACAGCGGTGATGGGGACGGCGGACACGGCTGGAAAACAGATGAGACGAGATGAATATTTGCAAATATAATAAGCGAATAAGTCAAAGTCTGCATGGAAATAGTTTCAAAGTCAGTTTCTCACACGCCTCCGCTCCAACATCTGTCTGTTCACTTTCCCGTCTCACAGATACTTGTCACATACCTGTAGAGAGTGGGCTGGTGCACATGCAAACACACAGAAAGCAACAGCTGGAGCTACAGGGCTACACTAAAGCCCCGTCCTGCACCTGTAGGCTACTACGGCGGGTGATTGTGAACTGGGATATCAAACATGTCCGCATCAGCACAGGCTGGCCTTGTTTTCTCTCCTCAGGTGTTGTATTTCCCCATCACTAATCAGCTGCTTTATGTAACGGGTCATGTGTAAGAAGCACCTTGAACTCCGGTGTTCGTTTGCCAAGATTGCGTCATGTGTCCCTTGTGGCCTGTCTGGACTCTGGGCAGTAAAGAGGGGGGGGGGTGCAGGCTGAACAGGTGATTTGAAGTTGCTGTGCTCACTGACAGCTGTGTTTACGCAGCCTGATAGACACCATTTGAGAAAAATCCACATGGGTGATTTCTTTTTCTTTTTTTTTTAGGGGGTAGTTGAGGACATGTGCACAATGAAGCAACATTAAGACAAATCCACAGCATGAGAGGCTTGATGGAGCAAACTAAGCTGCTTACTCATTCCTGGTCTATCAATGTTTAATGAATGAATCATGACTGAGCAGTGAGGCGCTTCTTCTCCCAGTGGTTTCGGGGATTTCTTCTCTTCTCCTCTTCACAGATCAATGCCTGATGTAATATTGCAGAGTCAGCAGAAAGGCAGACAAAGTAAACAAGCAGGACAGGGTGTGTTTGAGCACTTGACTTGGGGGGAGAAAAGAGAGGCCCCACAGGAGGAAGAGAAGAGAAGAAACCCAAAACGTCTAGCGGGACAGCTGCGAACAAATATCCAGCCTGACACCAGCTTGATAAGGGGCTGGTGGGGAGGATAAAGGCGCATGTTTACACACACACACTCCGCCATGAGGTCCTCTGTAAACAACGCTAACCTGATTGAAAAGTGGAAAAGTGAACACCGCCCTGCAGTGGGAGTCGACCTACACCGCATGCATTCATTATGTAAACTTTACTTGGCACGCCGTGATGGGTTTTAAAATACTCCCTCCACATTATCCAGAATAAGACATGTCCCGATCTGCAGCGCGCTCCTGCAGAAGGCACTGCCACGTTTCCCCTCTCTCTGTCTCTCTCTCGCAGAGCCCCGCACACCGTTTGGTGCGTGCATGCATGCATGCATGGATGAGAACGTGCATGTGTGTGTGCGTGTGTGCGCCCGACTTTTGCTTACTTTTGCACTGCAGGTCCACCATGGCCTGGTACCACTCCTCCTGGTCCGCGTCGTTCTCCGCGGCGATGGCGAAGCTCTCGGCCCGGGTGTAGAGCACGATCATGTGCTTGTTCTTGGAGTCGGCCCGCTTGTTGATGTTGAAGCAGGTCTCCAGCGCCACCGCTTTCTTCGGGACGGGGGCCTTGCCGCGGAACTTCTTCTCGCTCTCGTAGTACTCCAGCCGAGCCGGGCCGCGCTCCGAGGCGGCGCGCAGCACGAAGTAGCGCCGGTGCATGGACTTCTGCTTGCGGAGGTAGCCGCTCTTCCGCACGTCCTCGTAGCTGTGCTGCTCGCCCGCTTGGCCCTCCATGATCTCTCCCCCCCCCCTCCCTCCCTCCCTCTGGATGCGTCTCCTTCAAGCGCAGCCGAGCAAAAACGCAACTTCTTGTAGTTTCCCCTCGTAGTGTTGGTGCAAGTTTAGCGAGTGGACTCAAACCTCCCCCGGCTCCGCTGCGCTCCCTCTCTCCCACATCGACGCGGGCATGTGAGAGTTGGAGGCGGAGGTCGGTTCGTGTTGTGGCTGCTGCGAGTCCCGGAGGTCAAACCTGAGGCGGGGGTTGTTGACGGCTGCAGCTGTCGGTAGTTTCCTCCTGCTTTGATGTTGTTTTTCTCTCCTGCGGACGAACCAGCGCAAGTTTTCCAGGCGCTCACGGACGAGCACATGCGTCGCGGCTCGGCTCGGCTCGGCTCGGCGCGGAGCTCCCCCTGCTCTGCTCTGCTCTGTCTCCACTACTACTACTACTACTGCTGCTGCTGCTGCTGCTGCTGCTGACAGAGTCTCCCAGCGCTGTCCGAGCGGGTTAATCCCATTTACTGCACATCACAGGCTGCACAGCCCCGCTGCTGCTGCACGCCGGCTCCCTGTCCGCGCGTCCGTCCGTGCGTCCGACTGCCCCCACACCCCCGCCGAGCTCGGTGCTGGTCGTGTTTGTGAAGTGTGGAGAGAAGCGGAGCAGCTACCGTGGAGCAGGACTGTCACTCAGCGTACTAGTACTCCGGGACATGGTGCGTTCACTGACTCCGCCCGAGCTCCGACGACACAGCATTTTTTTTTTTTTTTTTTAACGTGCATTCCAGTGTTACTTTGCTGCTAATGGACATTTTTTTTCTATCATGTTTTTGCATTAAAAATGAAATAAAACAAGAAAACAGGTGAATAAAATGAAATAAATCTGTACACTCAGAGTGCATGATAATAACCAGTGCATATCATCAAATATTATTTTAACATAGCAAGGTGTTATTTGTCATTTGAATACCAGAGATGAGCAATCCAGAAATACATGCATATATACATACACTTAAAATATTGTATAATATGTGCAGTTGCATGGATGCATGCACATGGGATTAATGCAATATGTGAGAAGTAAAGTTAATATCATAGGAAGTATTTATTTTATTTATTAAAAACAAAATCCCTAAAAATAGTGTTTTAATTTAGTGAACAAACTGTCTCCAGGTCTTCCAAGTTATGTCTAATAAATTTTATGCTGGTAATTTAACAAAGTGAAAGCCAGACTAGCTCTGACTATTACCAGTAATTACTTCAGTACCAAACTGCAGCATCTTTTATCTGCTTCTGTTTTCTATTCCACCAGCATTCAGTCCAATGATCGTGTGTAGTTATTAGTAGTTTTCAAGATTTAAAAAACTTTATTAATCCCAGAGGGAAATTGTTTGGCTCTGTTACAGGTCCTTGTTTCCTTGTTACTACAATTAGTAGTATTGTCAGGTATTGCAGTACATAATGTTCTTTTCCAGTTTTATTTTAAATGTTTCTTTTCATTATCTTCATGGCTGTAACATTAATTTTCCCATTTATTACATTTTTATCTGACGTTCACTCAATAACCAATATTTCCCACGGCAAGTGAAGGCAGCGTGTGAGGAGATTCAGTCCATCCTGTTCTATTTTTGTAAAAATCCCTTTCTGTCGCGTCTAAAGATGTAAATGTACTCAAACAGCATTGTGAAAATACTCAGCAGCAAATTCTGCAGTGCGACTATTTATTCCATTAAATCATGAATACTGTAACACTGATGTTGCATAAAAATATTAAATATCAAAGGTCACAGTGAACTCAAACAGGGGAACACAGTGATATTGGTGCCATTAGTGATTTCTGCAAAGGTCTGGTAAACAGCAGATTAATCTGATGTACTTGAAGTATTCACAGAAGTATTATTTCTACCACTGAAAATGCTAGTGCATGACTGTAAAAAAACAATACACTGAATTAAACATCTGATTCAAATTATTAATATGCATATTTCAGGCTGTGAATTGACTCTGAATTGAAAATCACAGTAAACCTTTTACCTTATGGGTCTAATAATAGTCGTCCTGATAGCGCTAAAGGGTTTCTATCTTTGTACTGTATGCTTATGCAGTATGTATGTTGTTATGCAACATGCGTACAGAAGTAACCTTGTGCATGAGGTTAGAGAAAACTGGATACAACCTGCCCCCTGCTGCTTGAAGAAATCATCACAGCCTTCAAAACATTGCCACTTAGTCGGATGGTGTACGTTGAATTGATGTTTATGTCACTGATCTTTGCATAAATAAAAACACACAACAAGCTGTGTTAAGAAGCAACAAACTGATTTTATGAACATGAATACTTGTCATTACAAAGACTTTGTTACATGAATGTCTCTTTTTTTTTTGCCAAAAATAAGAGAAATAAACTTTTGCCTTCATGTCAACCAAAAAAAAAAAAGAAAAGAAAAAGAATAAAATTATGATAAAAGAACCGAGAAAACATTTTGGTCCAGTACATGAAGCGATGAAGTTCTTATACACACGTATATGTAAGTAATTCTGAAATTGCTTTTACATTCAGTAGCATCTCCTTTTAGCCCTCTAAGCGCATGCAGCCTGAGTGGGAAAACATGAAACCTGTCAGAAAAAAAAGAAAAAAGAAAAACAAGAGACGAACACCAACACATTCCACGAGCTCCCAACAGAGAAAAGCCCGACTTATCTTTCAACGCCCGTGCATCAGGAGGCTGTAAAGGAGGTTGTAACCGTCTGCGGAGACTGGTGACGCAGGGTCGCCGTCTCGACAGGCTTTTACCTTTGGACAACTGAGAGACTCAAACGTTTTAAAGCATAAGAAAACTCGGACGTATTTACCGGCGGGCTGGTACGTTTTTGCACTTTTTATGCAGGAGATGAAAGCAAAGTAGCAGCAGCAGTGATACGTGTGTGTGTGTGTGTGTGTGTGTGTGTGTGTGTGTGTGTGTAATATGTATATATCTATATATGTGTGTGTGTGTTTCTGCAAAAACTCGTAGAGGTGTCAGTTACTCGTGACTCCCACAGAGCCCTGAGGTGGCGTCTACTGGCACACAAACACCTTTTTGACATACGTCATGTGGTACAAAGACAGCAGGCCAACCCTCTCACACATACGTATATTTCGTAATTACATCCATTCACAATCTTTTTTTTTTTTTCCTCCACAAACACGTAAACACAGAAAGGGCAGAGAGGAGAAAGACGGGAGAGAGGGGACGCCTCCCTCTGAGGGTGAAAATACTCTAGAGGCATTGAAATGGCAGCAACTCCTCAAGTTCACTTCTCCATGGTTCCCAGAGATGCATGGGTGGGTGAAGAAAGGAGAAGGGAGGGGCGGGGGTCAGATGAAAGGATTCCTCGATGTCCCTCGACTGGGGTAAACATTCCCCTGAAAGAGAAGAGAGGCAGGGTGAGTAGGAGCACAGAGGACTTTCCTATGCTCACTGTAGTTTGCAGAAAAAGGGAGCTTGCAGAAAATGCCAATTAGCCTCCTTTTATCCTCCTGAAGTGCACTCGGTGCCGCTTGTCTGTGAGGCTGAGAAGGGGGTACTCACAGTAAACGGGTTCACCGACATCGGCCGTGCGACTTTAGGCTGAGATTCAGACGCAGGAAAGGAGGCAAAACCTGCAACAAGCAAACACAATATGACGGAAAAACATGAGTTGAGTGGTGTGAAGGCAGCCGTGAAAACAGAAACCACAGCAGCGGCAGCAGCTCTGGACTGTGTGTGTGTGTGAACTGGTATTTGTGATGCTGTGTGTTGTTGCAGCTCACAGCTTCTAAGTGTTTGATCTGCAGCCAGTGCACACAGTAGATGTCACACACAGGCCTAATGTGACAGAATTTGCTCATTATTTTTATTTATATTATTTATTTCTACCTCCGATTTTATGTTCAACTTCACCAGCCACAACATTAAAACCACTGGTGGGCTGGAAACCACAATCCTTCTCTGATGTGATGTCTTTTAAATGCTTACCATTGGCTTCCTGGTTGCTGGCTGACTCGTGAGGAAACGCATTCTGAGTGGTGGGTGCTGGGAAGGAGGCGGACGGAGGGAAAACAGAGGTGGGCGAAGTGACAAACGCGCTGGAGTCACCTGGAGAAAAGGTGTGGGATGAGACACAAATCAGATGACAGACAGCGCATCCTAAAGATTCTCAGTGGGGTTAAGGTCTGGACTCTGTGGTGGCCATGACCTTTCTGAAACAGATTAACATCTTTTCCAAGCATCAGTTTGGGCGAAATAACTTGTTGCCGGCTGAAAAATAATCATCCATGCAGTAATTATCCAATGGGAGGGACTTACATATTTGCTTAGTTAAATCCAGGTGGTGACTTTTTTTTTGGACGAGTGTAACACAGTTGACCATTTAAAGAAGAGCTGAAGACTCAGAGGTTTATTAATGGGAACATTTGGTTCATATAATGAAGTACAAATGCCACAAATGTTAATATTACCACTATACATGTGCGTTTTATTTATTGTGTTTCTGTTTGCATATCAACTGAAATGAAATAAACTGGAAATGAGGGAATATTTTCAGATCTAGGCTGATTAAACACATGAGATGTGACAGTGTCTGTTGTCCAACTAATACTCCCAACAGCAAGTACAACCCCATTTTAAAAAAAAAGGATGTGGCGTAAAATGTAAATAAAAAACTGTAAGACTGTAAGGATTTTTTTTTTTAAAACCTCTATTTGCTTGACAACGTGTCAGAGAATTTGGAGAAATCTCTGTATTAAGGCCTGTACTGAATGGCTGTCTTCAGAAATCACTGCATGGGCTCAGGAGCCCCTCCGACAATCATCGTTTATGTGCGCCCACATTTTGCTGTTTATCAAGTTGACATCTGTCGCACAGTATGGAACATTTTTCATTACTCTGGTTGTTTCTCTGTGGGAAATCAACTCTAAATTATACTCTTTACATGTAGGGCTGACACATACGTGAGCTGTGCTGTTACAGACTAAAAAGACTTTACAGACTTTTCCTTTAACCTCCAGATGGCAGATAAGAAAACAAAACGTCCTATTAATAGAATCTGGACATCTTATCTCATATACACACACACACACGATCATAAGTTATTGCAGTAAAGTCGTCATTTTCACCATCATATTTCCTAAAGGTCTATTCCAACTCCTCTAGTCGTTATTATTCAGATCATAAATGAAAATAACATGAAGCTACTGGAGACGGAAGGAACCAGCAGAACATGAGTCTCACCTCCTGAGGCATTGCTGAAGGGGTTACTGGGGGAGAGGGCAATGGGCTGCTGGGAGGCAGAGCTGGAGCTGGAGCTGAATGGGTTGGGGAAATCTGAGACACACAACGACAGAAGAGACAGGGAGATAATTCTCAGTGTGGGGTTAACAGGGTACATTCCTGACTATTCAAACCAGCACTCCTCTGAGATGCATCCTAATTAGAGAACCCTTTTAAAGATGAAGGAGCTGAATGTAAACACAAGTTAGAAGGAAGAGTCAATACAGTTCGTGCTTGACACCTACTTGCAAAAGTTTGAGAGCTGGAGACTGTGTCGACGCCAGGGGAACTGGAGAGAAACAGAATCAATCAGAAAATGACCTTTAAAGGGCTGTTCACACAGGAAATCTTAAAATGTGTGTCAGGTTGCACAAAAGATGATTTGACGGGATTTGATTTTTAATTTTTTTTCCCTTCACCTTGCAGGAGTAGAGCTGGACGAGAGCCTGCTGCCGAAGATGGTGCTGTACTGAGGAGGACCACCAGGTGGAGCTGCAGACAAGCATTTCACACATTTTAGACCACAGCATGACCTCAGGGTTCAGAGGAGAGCTAATTTAACAGATCAAGTGCCACGATTATGTCAAAATGCAGGTACAAATCCCACAAAGAGTTCACAGAGTTGACCTGAAGTCATCAGAGAACAACAGCATAACACACAGCGTGAATAAAACATCTTCTCTGTGCTCAGCTTGATGTGAATAGAAGTGAGCCGGGGCAGAAAACCAATAACCTTCTTACTCGGCCAGGCAGCAGAGGCTGTGATGAAGGTGGAAAACAACAAAGCTTCTTGCAGATAGCTCAACGGCTCCTCACATATGAAACCTAGACATTAAAACGTCCTCCTTGGTTTATTAGACAACTACTGCTGATTTTAAAACGTAACAACAAGGTCCTTTGAATCAGACTGGGCATGATCTGGAGTAAACACAATGAGTATAATTCAGCTGCTAAAAGCCTTGGCATTTGGAGTAAAGATGTTATGCAACCTTGTTGAGCTGGCCGTGACAATCTGTATCAAACACACACACACACACACACACACACACATACTCTCTGCCTCTGCAGCCATCTTCAACACACTGGTGAAATAAGTGTGTAACAATAGAGCAAAGAGGTGACATAGGAGTAAAAATCAATGAATGTATGCTGGTAACAAGTGGTATGTGTGTTTCTACTATAAGCCTGACTCGGCTTATTCTTCTGTGCCACAGAGTTTGATTGTGCCATTGCTCACGCTGCTATGCTGGGTCAGCTGTTTCTCCATTAAAAATATAGTTTTATTTAGAAACAGCTCCACAGACAGACAGTGATCACTTTCACTGTCTCTGAGGACATGTTGCAGTCAGGCAGGGGCAACTGCAAGTGGAACAAGGTTGCTGCATGCTTGATTCATAAAACTGTCCTGGTATGAACGGGTGTTACTGATCCACTAGTGACTACATTAATTAGTGACCATCAGGTGGTTGCCACAGAGGTTGAAAACAGAAAGAGAACCAGTAGAAACACCTGTGAATGCTGCTACTTTCCATTAAAACATCACTAAATTATTATTTATATTATAATGTTGCATAAAACCTCTAAACGAGTCAAGCTGCTTTTACCTTCCACCACTTTAACCACTTCTACCTCTGCTACCTGAATTTCACACAGGTAATTTTACAAATATAACGAACAACTTAACATGCACATCAAACGTACTTTTCCCACCTGTGGCAGAAGATGTGTCAGAGAAGACGCTGTCCAGCTGGGACACAGCAGCATACCTGTCCTGGGCGCTGGAGCTGCTGACCTTTTGCGTGGTCTGGCCGACACTGGCAGGCTGCTGCTGCTGCTGGGACAGAGACTGAGGCAGCGTCTGCGGCTGGGGATGGTTCAGACCTCCAAAGTCCACACTGAGAGACTTGGGAAAAGCCCTGAAAGGCCCTGTGGTCCCTGAGGTCGATACTGTACGACCTACGAGCAAGAAAACAAGACTGAGACTCGGAGCAAAGGGAGAAGATAAAACCTAACAGACCCTATAATAGTATTTATATGGTACCTTTAAAGGACGGAAAGATAAAACCAGAACTCAACTACAGTTGAGAGTGTGTAGTTTTCAACTAAGCAATTGTTTTCTTAGGAATTCTACATGTGCAAATGCAGACGTGAGTTTAAAAGCTGGAAAGAAATTCATTGATACTTAAATTTATATATAGCAATCGAATAGATGGATAAAAACACAACTACCATTTAGTAGCTTTTCTATAGCTTTTAATAATCACACATGCTTAATTAAAGTTTACCCAGTTCTCATACAATTCACTTTTATTTCCCCAGCACTAGCAAAGAGGACCATGAAATATGATTGAAAGTCCCAGATCATCTACAGAAAAACTAACAATATTACAATATTACTAAGATTTTTTTTTCCCCATCAGCTGCTGTGTCCAAAGCTAAAAATTGAAAACTTTGAGCCCATTAAAGATCATATCTTCACATCTTGAAACACACTTGTCACAGAGAGACCAGAGGTTTTCAGTTCACTCCTGACTTTGCAAACAGCAGCTGACAAAACAATCTCACTCTAAGATTATTTATTCATCATGTGATATGATCAAAAGCTCCAGAGCAGCTACTAAAAGGACCTAGAGGTCAATTTTTTTTTTTTACAACTGAAGGAACATATTCAGCATGTTAGATTCAAATCGACTCATGGACAGAAATGAATCATTCATATGGACACACTTAATATAACAAGAATTATAAGCATCTAGTCAGACCACATAAAAAAGCTCATATGCTACTCAAAACAAATTATCTCATGCTACATTAACATTTTCATGCTATGAGGCTTGATAAGCGCTGCATTAGCTTGACAGACGATATCAAGCAGCATCTACTGTACTTTCACCACAGTTAACAAAACATTTAAAAGGCAGAGAAGCAAGCTGGCATGTTCTTGCACATTTTTCACAGCAGAAAACAAAGAAATGCAATTGTTAGATGTAACAATGGCAGGAAATTCCAGTACGACTGATATCTTTCCAGGTAGCAAGCTTTCCACATGAACGTTCGCCACAAAGCATGCTAATGCAACGTTAGCACTGAGGAGTACGAGCTTGTCTTCCTGTGTAGGCTGAGGAATCAGACACAGACCAGACTAGACGTGACTAGATTAGATTAGACAGATTATCTGAAGATATATAGCATGCAAAAGTTAAGCTGCATGTTTCTGGGCTATGATAATTCGCTCTAGGAGAGTTTAAAGATGTGGCTTATCTTTATGAACATACCTGAATACTTGTTTGGGATATGAATGTGTATTGTGGGATTACAGCTGCGCCCTACATAGTTTTCAAGTGCTTCAACGCCAACGTGGTGCGAAATATCAGCGTCCCTCTGCAGACGGGGGCAGCAGCAGCAGCCAAATATAGCATTGCTTTAAACTTGTTCTTTTTCCTCTGAGGGAACAGTGTGTGTGTGTCTCTCCTTGACCCTCTCAGTTCTTCAGATCTGCGCTTTGAAGTGGGGGAACCTGACTGATGAAGAAAAATATCGACCCCAATTGCAGCATGTCACACTGGCCAGCCATGACTCGGATGTCCAAATGAATATAGAGCCCTGTGTCTTTTGTCAAACTGCTCTACAATAAAGCTGAATACGTATGCATGTTAGGCCTGGTCGGCAGCAGCATGGCCCAGAGATTGGCCCTCTATTAAAAATGGATAAGCATAGAAGAGCTTATTGATTTCAGCCATTCAACACACACTCAAATGCATCAAAAGCTCAAATGAGGTTTGCGTCTTACCTAAGGTGAAGTGGTTTTTGAAAGAGCTACTGGCTACAAGGTTGAGGAGGAGAATGAGACAAGGCAGACAGACAGAAAAGAAAGAAGGATAAAGAGAGTTGAAAGTGTCACTAACATCGTCCCTGCTGTCGCCTGTGACCAGCTGAGCAGCCTGTAGAATTTTACTATGCATTAAATACAACCCAGTATGCTAAGATTATGACATGGATCCATTTTAAACTCTGCACGACATGGTAACTAACACTCTGAAGATGAGAAATTGTGACAACAGCTTACGCTGTTCTCACTCTTTGTCCTTCAGAGCTAACTGTAACGAGTGGACAGCATCCTCGGTGAGAATGAGTGAAAATATTCAACAATCTGCACGACACATTGAAACTACACACTGCCAGATTTTCTAGCTAGAGGCCCACAGAACAGAATAAAAAAGGGCATATTATCTATTTTTACAACCCAATCCATATGGCTGCATCCTTTCTTCCTTCCTTAAATCACATCAAGGTGCAATAGCTGTGGCTCTTAGTTTAGTCTGTTCATTACTCATGTGGATGAGACACAGCTCATCTACTAGAATTTAGGTCCATTTCTAACGAGTAGTGGCAAATATCAGAGATATATCAAGAACAGATAAAAACTGGTTCAAGCTGCCATTATTCTGCATTTCTGTCACTGTCAACACATCCCATGACAAGATCAACACTAACAATGTGTTGGTCTCAGTGCTTTTCGGCTCCACTGCCCTGTCTGGGGCACTACTGCCAAACCCACTCCTCCTACTCAAGGTGTAAATCTTTGAAAGCATCTGTCAACAAAAGGCTTCATACTGTTGTACAACATCTGGAAACTGTAGTTTACAGTTAAATGTACACGTTATATCTCTATATTTCACTCGACTCAACACACCTGAGGGCCGTGGGAGAGCAGGGAAAGACGGGCCGTGACTCTGAGCTCCGAGCGCTGACGACAGAGAGCCTGGCCGCTGTCTTTCTATGCCGCACAGGGTGGGATCTGTATTGGAAGTGAAAGAATCAATCAGACTTAGTCCAAAGATATCTATTCCTCCAATAAAGAACAAACTCTGACCTTTAAGAGGGGGGTCTCTGAAGCTTTGGGAGCGCGATGGGCGAGCGGTGAACACGTCCGTCCGCATGTCAGCTGGTGAGATCGCAGGAACTCGATCCCATGACGGCAGCTGGGACTGAGACTAGAGGACAAGAGGCAGGAAAAAGCAGATGGACGGTAGAAAGAGAGACACAAAGGCTGAAGAAGTGAGTCTCTTTCATGCTCTCTCAATTATTCATAAGCAGCTGCTTTGATGTCAAGGCTGCCTGGCCCTCTTACTGTCCAACCTATCAGTCTCTGTCTCTCTGCAGCAATGTGGAAGTGAATTCAGGCCATTTCTTCACTTTCTATTCTCCTTTTCTTTCTTCTTTCACTTGTTCTTTTTCTACCACTCCCACCCACTTTCTCTCTTCAATCCTCATCATCTCACTTACACTCTCATGTCCGCTCTCCATCACTCTCAATCCATTACATGTACAATTAGGACACATTAAAGTATTACCATCGGCCTTGTGGCTCTGCCGTTAGGGGGAAGGTTATGCGAGGAGGCCTGGCTCGCTAAGGGACCATGGGAGGGAGGCATGGCCTGGACCCCTGGGCTCCAAGGACCTTCCACATCCCTACGATTCTTACTTTTGGAAAAATGCCTGCAAAAGACGGGAAACAAAGTTTATGTCACTAACAGGCCTCAAAGAAAAGCACAATTATTTAGAAATGTTTCGTCCACGCACTGAAAGCAGCACTGTCACTTTTCTCACTTGTTAATCTCCAATTAAGCACAAAGTGCTCGAATAGTAAAGAACTTTGTGATGCAACGATAACACCACTAACATGTTGCTATTTAATGTTAGCATGCTAACATTTGCTAACTAGCCACACTGACCATGTTAATATGCTAGCTATACATTTGGTAGTTTAGCACGCTAATTATGTCAATTTTAGGATTTATGTGTGGTTAAATAATGGATAAAATGTAAAAATAAGGAACACGTGTTGGAACAACAAAAATCATCTTATATCATTGGAACCTGTGAAGGGCATTTCTCGCTTTTTAATCTCCAAATAATACATTTTAAAATATATATCCACAGATTCACATATAATTAAATATAATAATGAAGCAGTCTTGTTCACCTCTCATGCATGGTTACATGCAAATGTTGCATTGCAACTCACCATTTCTTCTTCTCATATTTGTCCTGGAGGAACTCTTTGAATTTCTGAGAGTCCTTCATATCTGAGCAGCCGTCTGTCTTTGGGTCAAACACACAAAGCCAAGTCCTCCTCCCAACCTAAACACACATTTTGCAGGGAAACACTCAATAAACATCATGCAGCATCAGACGGGGTCTTAGTCTAATGGCTGGAGGAGAAAATCAAACCACAAACACTGCTTTTGTTTGACATTTTTATCTGAGAGAGTCTTTCGCAAACGCAAACAGATTTTCTCATCTGTGATTAATCTCTGATGCAAGAGTTCGGCAAGTAGTCCTGCCTAGGAATGGTAAGTGGCTGCATTATTCTTGAGAGGACGATGAGGCAGAGAAAGCTGCGTACACACCTCTGCCTCTCTTCACCTTATAGTTGACACACACACACACACACACACATCGTGGCTGATAAAAATGGTCAGCACTCATCTCGATAGCCTGAAACGCCTCACCTTTTATCTGTGTGATATAAGCTCAGCTGTGAGTGCTGCCTACACCAGTGGTTCCCAAAGTGGGTGTTATGAGATTTTTTACATTTTATTTTAATAATATCATAACTTCACCCACAGGAAATGACCGATAACTATCAAAATGATTTAAGATGCTGGATTTTTGTAGTTTATATTCATCTTTTGTGATAGTAAACTAAATATCTTAGTGCTTTAGTCTGTGTATTGGAAATTTTTTTATTTTATGGACCAAACCTTTGCGTTTTTTCAAAGATCTGTACCATGAGGGACATTTGCTGCTGAAAAACCTCTACAAACTGGTGCCCTGGTTTAACAATGTTTGGGAACCTCTGTCCTCCACACACATAAACACAGATACGTAGAGAGGAAGGAAATAGATTGTGGTTTGGGTGGGACACTCAGTCAGTGCTGGTCCTTTTGTGTGTTGGCACCGTGTGAGCTGAGAAGTCGCATTCTTCCCAAAAGAAACCTCGACCACAAAGACTGGATCGACTGGTTGCAACAAGAGACGTTTCATATTCCATACCAGAACCAGAGAGTGAGTTTTAAAATGGACAAAATGAACTTGGACAAAAACAAAATAAAATAATCAACTGCTTTGAGACCAAATGACCCCACATGTCAGTAACGCAAAAATGAAAATACAGCGAAACCCATTTTACCACACAGAAAGTTAACTACAGGTGAAGACACCTGGAGACCCGGGTAGCATCACTCACCTCGTTGCCATGGTTTTGAAGGAATTCCACTTCCTGTTGGGAGAAGGTTGTCATGGAGATAGACTTGACTCTGTGTGGAGGGTTGAGGCCTCTCCTGGGACACAGAGGAGAGATGGAGAGAGGATTTTGGACTAGAACGAGGCAAAAACAAGACGACGTGAGGCCATTCCTGGTCTCCGAGACAAGACACGGGGACACAGCGGGTGGGAGAGGAAACGCTTAACTGATGTGACTGAGTGTGTAAAGGCAGATTTGTTGTGGAAGAAGGTGCCACACACACACACACACACACACACACACACACACACACCCCTTGTGATGGTTGAACACGTTTTGAGTAACCAGAACATTTTTGTATTTATTTATTTATTTCCTCCATGCTGGGGACACAAAGTGGAACACTGCTGTGCATGTGCAGGATTGCGCAATAGCGCTCACTAAAGTGCTGAAACCGCCTTCCTGAGGACCAGACTGAACATGCAGAACAAACGGGGACAGTTCACATATAAACACACACACGCCCACATTGGAAAGGAGCCTAGAGAGAGAGAGAGAGAGAGAGAGAGAGAGAGAGAGAGAGAGGGATGGAGAGAGGGATAGAGGGGGGGGGGGGGGGGTAGCTGTCAAACCTGCACCATGACGAAATGAAACGTAACTCAGAGCTGGAAAATGACCAACTAGCGGTCTGTCGTTTATGAAGCTGTTGGAAGACACGCATGAGAGGAGAGAGAGACAGACACTGCGTAAATTAATGTGTGCACACAACCCGCGGCTGTTGCACCCACCGCACCAAACACCCCCCCCCCACCCCGGTTCATGCTGAAAATCCAAAATAACACTCTCTAAATCTGGGTGGTGCATGGTGCAATCGCAGGCCTGGTACTTTTACTCACTACCTGTTTGTCTTGATGCTGAATGTGCAGTAAACAAACCCCCACCCCCACCCCCGGAGCACTCACAGCATTCCGGAGCACGACGTGCAGACGAAGCTGCCCACCGTGATGTCGGTGTAAGTCACCCCGGGCTGGTTGCACTCGAAGCAGTGTTTGTTTACTCCAGACTGGGCCAGCTCCCGAACCTTGCGGGCGCAGATCTCCTGGTTGTCCCGGTGCTTTCGGTTCGACATTTTATTCTCCCCGGTGCCTGAGAATGGAGGCTCGGTGTAAAGCCGGTAACCCTCCGCTGTCCTCCTCCTGGATCCTCCTCCGTTTACTACGAGGAGCCCTTCACGCCCGCATTATGGAAACGCTTTTATGCGGCTTCACCCCAGTGCATGGCTTCACTAGAGGAGAGAGACACGGCGAGTGAAGTCAGAGAGAAAGAGCTGCAGACACACCGGACAGCCTGCACGCCTCCTTCAAAATAAGAGCACAAAAGGCGGCGCCTCCGGTGCCTGTGGCAGCGGTCCATCTGTGTGTTTCTTTAAAGAAATGCTCTACAATAACCACTGGTTATCTCATCAAACATGTTTGTAGGTCAGTGTACTTTCCAGTTGTTATGTGTGTATTCTGTGAGTCAGCTTTTTTTTTCATATTACTTTAACATTAAGGGGAAAAATCCACGTTTTCTTTTGAAGTGCATTGGACAAAAAATGAGCACATGAGGTCAAATTAGCAGCTGATTTGGATTTTTTAATCATGTCCCCATGGTCTTCTTCAGCAGGGGTTTGCACAAATGCCCCAGTTTTCTGTGCATTTTTACATTTGTTTGACACTTTTATCCAAAGCAACTTACAAAAGAGAGTTACGAAACAAGCAACAAATCTTGAGTGCCATTGAAATAAGTGCTTCTTTTGTGAGATGTAAACCTTTTTTCTTATTTTAATTGAAGTGTGGAGTGTAGGATTCTGTATTTTATTGACTTGGTGGCTTCAAAGTTGAGACTGATTCCCAGCTGCTGACAAAGCTCGTGTGATAGCTCCGGAGCAGCCTCTGACCTCATGGTGAGATTATTTTGGTAAAAATATGTTGTTTGTTGTGTTGATTTTTCATTTACATGTTCGCTAATCAGAATAGTCCGCCTCTCTAAGACCTAACCACTGCCCTGGAAGCTCAGACCATCTAAGGCCGCTGAACTGATTTATTTATTTAACCTTTATCTATCAAATACCTTTGAGAGTCTGTTATTTACAAAGGGCACTGTTAGTTTCATGCCTTCCTGTAAACACGACGGAGAGTTTGTTACGATAACTGTACTCTAATGATTTTCTAATTAAATGTTTGGGTTTTTTTGTTCTTTCTGGGGCATTTTATGCCTTTTTATTAGCTGACAGCAGAGAGTAAATGTGGTCAGAGAAAAGGGCAAAGATCTTTAGATGGACATTAACTGATGGGTTTTGTCAACACCTTAACCCCTAACTCACCAAACTGCACCCAGAATATAGTTCTAATAACATTTTAGTGGTTTTACTGAACATTTATATGGTGCATATGGTTAAAATAATAAAACACCACCTGTTCCAGTTTATTCTTCAGTTGATATTCAGTTGACTTTAGTTACAGTCGATGTTAACCTCCCAGTCCTGAGTTGCTTAATAATAATAATTCTGTAGATTGGACATAAAACCACCTCTTCGCTGCAGGTCGGGCCTTTATTTTTAAAACCTACCGGATGTAACAGATTCCATTGGGTCTGGTTTAACACTTGGACAGATGCGTAGGGGATCTCCCTTCAAAGACAAATAAGAACCTGTCGAGTGGCCAAGTTTTACATGGTCCGATGTTTTATTCCTTTCTCCGAACTGACCGTCTGTCCTGTTTGTCCGTCTCTGCTGGGATTTCTGTGCGCGCAATTTACGCACACGCCCCCATTTTTGGCGGAGCGCTGAGCTCCTGCGCTCAAGGAAGAGCTACTTAGCTAAGGGAAGCTGAGGACATGGGGAAAATACAAAATCATTGTACTAAATAATAAATGATTACTAACTAATGGTAGATATAAAGTTCTTAAAAAGCTAAGTGAGTTGATTTTTTTCGTTGTAGTCTGTTTTTTTGGGGGGGTTTTTTTTTGTTTGTTTTTTTTTTGTTTTTGTTTTTTTGTTTTTTTTTTCTGCCCACATTCAGTTGTCATGTGTTTGATGAATGGCATCATTGTAAATACAGGTTATTACAAATTTCCTGAGGGAACATCTCTGGGGTATTTATTTTGATGAAGCAACTTAGCAACAACACACACTTAACTACGCCCTTTCCGTGACGCGTGAGAAAAGATAGCTGAGATTTAAAATCAGTGGCACAAAGACAAAAAATATAGATATACATGATTAGTGCAGATACCCGGGGAATAAAGGACAGAAAGATAAGCGTCTAGTCGCATTGTTCAAATGAACTAGTCAGGCCATGGAAGCAGCAGGGGGAGACAAACACATCACCAGATAGATAGATAGATAGATAGATAGATAGATGGATAGATAGATAGATAGATGGATGGATATATATTGTGGACAGAAAACTCAAGAGCACAAACTGTTGAGCTGCTGTAATCACACTTTGTGTTTGTGGTGATGATGACAACGTGCTGTTGCTTCTTTCATGTTGCGCAACATTTTTTTTTGTTGTGACACTTTCTGCCAGAACTGAATGAGACTAGAAATAAAATCTCACATTTTGTACTAGTAGTATTTGTGACTCTTATCTTATCTCTTATTATTAACGTACTGTTACTCTAACACTCTGTGATGTTTGAGTAACTATGTTTATTTTTATTTTCATTGTCTTATTTTTGACTTGCACTCTAAAAAAATCCTTCGTTATAACATTTTACACTTAGACGTATTTCGGTGGGCGGGGCATAGCTGGAGGAAACACTGGCTGCTTTTATTTTGACACCATCTGAATAAAATACCATTTTATTTTACTTGTAACCTTCACATTACCGCATTAGCCAACTCTTTTAGGGAAAGTTAGCCAGCTGTTTGCGGCTGACTACTCTGGACACAAGGTTATATAAAGTTTGAGAGAAATCACCTAATGTTAATCCTTTAAGTTTTCCATTTTCACATAACAAACTACAGCAGAGACAATATTTAACTTTGTCTCAGTCTATTAACCCTAGTTGTCGTTACTTTTTTAGTGGCAGTAGCAGCTGGGAAGATAAAACTTCATGTTTTACTTCAATTTTGGCACCCAGTGACACAGAAATAGGATTCTTTCAGCAAATGAAGTAGGATGAAGTCACGGGTTTGCCTCCTATTTTCCCTTATTTTGCCTCTAGCTGACACCGAAACGTTATCATGACGTAGGCTGTAAAACAGTCTGTATAGCATACACACAATACTGGGTTAAAGTTATCCAGGACAGGTTGTTGAGGTCATAAAATCAAAAAGGAGCCCTTTTCTAATTTTAGGAGTTTTTAGACTGTCAGTCAAAGAAAACAACTTTAGATGTCTTAAAATATTAATAATATTATTAATATTAATATTTTATTAAGTGAAAGTAAGAAATGCCACCCAGATTGATTATTAAACAGAAATAAAAAAAAAAAACAATAATTCAAAGTTTGAGATGGCAAATAAAAAACAAAATATACAATTTTAAATAATGAGAAGTCAGAAATGTGACTTTCTAAGTCAAAATACGAGACGATACTTTTAAAATAAGTCCAAAATGAAACTTACTAGAAGGAAATATTGAATTAAAATAGTTCCAGGCTGATCCAACACTGCAATGGTATGTCATCGTTATCTTACATAGTCTTTAATCTTCTCAGTTAATAAGCCTTAGCTATATGATGTATATCATATTTTCTCTTAATATTAATTATTATTTTCTCTTAATCTCATATTTATTGCCTTCATATTTTGTTTTAGTGTCAGTTCTCTTCTACACCTCAACCAAAACAAAACAGACGAGGTTGCTAGACGAGATTACACACCCAGTCTCTGTATGTGAAGCCCACAGTTCACTGAAACTGAAAAGCTGAATACACAAAGCAACAGAGGAAACTCAGTGAGAGGGAGAAATATTCCACACAGTCTGTTGTGTGTCATGAAATCAAATATCAGAACAACATGATGGATAAATAGAGCTGACTGATCTGACTTTGATGCGGCTTGTAACATTTAGTTAAAGACTTTATAGTCAGACATGTAAGTTGTGTAGTTTCCTACTTGAAACCATGGTGTACCATGAGTAACAAACACGGAAATGGTGAGATGGGGGTTGGACCTCGTGTGTGTGTGTGTGTGTGTGTGTGTGTGTGGAGAGATAGTGAGAGTAAGAGAGAAGAGAGAGAGAGAGGGAAGGACTCCAGTCTGCACCCTGGGGAACAAGTCTGCATCCACTACGCAGGCTGACATCTACTTTAAATCGTATTCATTTGGGATTATCGACCCGCCCTGATCAATAAGGATACTTTAAACCGGGGTTGTACAGCTCCAACACGGACCATCTTCGCTTTGCATTTACCGGATAAGATGGTCATAACGCCACCGACACCCCCCGCGTTCATTCATAAGTGGTGACAAGTCGCCTTTTGGCTCGGATGTGCGACAGATCAGGCACACGGTGTCCCTTCGAGAAAGAGAAACCGGGCAGGACGAGAGCTGCGTGAGGAATACAAATTATACGTGTGAAAGAGAAAGAGAGGAGAAAAAAAAAACAAACAAAACAAAAAGAAACTCGGACTAGAAAAATGGTCGAGGCTGCCGATGTGGAGCGTTAAAAGCGAGAAGATTTCTGTTTTTTTCCAGTGCACCTCCACCTCAAGTGAGGATTCAGAGACTTACAGAAGTATTTGTGTGATCTGCAGTAAAGAGGAGGGATGACAGTCAAGCTGGACTTTGAGGAATGTTTAAAAGACTCTCCACGCTTCAGGTAAAAGTCTCACCTGTGCGTTATTACGCACACTCAGCAGAAATACATGATAAAATACTTATTGTTATTTTGGCTTCTGGAGTGTAAAAGTTCTCCAAAGAGGGAGATAAACCCTCCTGAAATGAAAAGCTGTGTAGGCTACTTTGGCATGTGTTCTCCTTTATGTGGCTTTTCACACTCCAGAAACATCATTTCAGTCAGTTTGAGCTGCTGATGCTCAACATCAGTTGTCCCTCAGGGGCATAGGCCAAGCCATGTCATGTTATTGACAGTGCTGGGGTCAGAGATACTGGATGTAACCCTGCAGGCCACAAACCACTGATCTGAGGTCTTGAACCCATGTGCTGGTCTGTTTCTGATGTGTCATTGAACTACAAGAGGCTGTAATGAGTCCTGGAAACTCGACATTCATTCAAGAGCGAAGGCAATTTGTTTGACATTTGATAGGAACTATGCAAAGAGTTGAGCATAAACTCTTGAAGCCTTCATTATCTGCGTGCCTGTAAATATAACCAAGCTGTGTTTGTAGCAGTTCTGCTGTGCGTCACCAATGATACCAGTGATCAGCATCTGGCGTAATCAAATGGGAAGTGTCACTAAGTTGGTTTTGCAAGCAGCTCTAAAGAGTCAAGCAGAGCCTGGGTGTGCCCTGACAGTTTCTGGCACGGTGCCTGACTCACAGTTGGTTGGTGTCAACTCATCCAGCTGATCTGACATATTTCAGTCCTCTCTCCTTCTCTCTGTTGCCCATGTTTAATTTATGAGGCTTGTACACTGGTGGAAAGTTTGAGTTAGGGCAGCTGCTGTGGTGAGGCCTCGTGTCAAGCTCAGAAGCAGAGGGAAGGAACAACGGACGGGGAAGGAAAAGAAGAAGGAAAGCTCAAATTATCGCACACGCAAACAACCCAATCAATCACACAGATAAACAAAGAATGTGACGGAAAACACACAACACGACAAATAAAAAAAAAAACTGCACAGATAGCATGGGACAGCTACTCGGTGTGCTGCCTCCTGTTGCTAAGTAACAGGGGGGCGGGAGGGCAGCAGGAAGTGAGGCGAGATGTGCTGAGGTGATCAACAGGAGAGACAGGAAGCAAGTTTTCTGTGGGGAGAACCACGGCGGAAACTCGGCTCTTAATTTGCCTTCTTGCTCTCTGTCTCTGAGGCATCTGAAAACTGAGACACTAGCAGAGAGACACATGATCAGGATTGTTTCTCGTGCTTTACTTTTCTCTTTTCTTCCTTCATCTGCACAGCTGACCTGTCATTTCAAGAGGACGTGACCTCAGACTTTGATTCAAACATCCCTACTCTGACAAACATAGACGCACAAACAGCTACTGTCTGTCCAAGCCCTTGTCTTTCTCGCTCTCTCTCTTGCTTTTTTTTTTTTTTTTCTTCCTCTGTCTCTCTCTCTCTCTGCCTCTCTGTACTGTTGGTGGAAGGCAGCGGAAACCACATGGCTGAACTGTTGGTTTGAGAAGAGATAGGAGGCAGAAAGAGTGACTGACTGTCGCACCAGAAAACTAGCCATGCACAGGAGTTCTGAGACGCTTTTGTGCACACATGTCTGGAAAGGCCCCGACCCCTGTGCTCAAAAACAAAACTCCATTAGCTACTTTCACACAAGCATCTGATCGGGATGTTTCCTTCAAGGTCTACATCAGTCTGTTTTCAGCTTTTCAGCTCCTGCAGGACCGCACAGCATAAAAATGATGCTCAAGATCACAATGTTTCTAAAAATCCCCCCAAAATACCCTGTTAAATGACAAAGAAGCGAGTTTAAAAAGATGCTGAAGAGTCACAGAACGCACAGGAAGCAGCGGCGCATGTCAAAGATGTGGTCTATTGCATCAGAATGATTCTATGTATTTATTAAGAAGATGTTGCATAGTCAACCTTAATGAATTTCCTTTTTAACCATGTTTAACCATAAATAATAAAAAAAAAAACCATTTATAAATATATATACATAACATTTCTGTTGCCAAAAGATCTGGTGATGATATGTGCTGAGCTGCATACGAAAACATGCATTTCACAGCCTGTGCAGCACTAAAATCGGTACCTGTTCTTGTGATGTAGAAATATGCACATGCAATCTAAAAAATGTCACAAAGTTGTTTGAAAATTTCCAGAACTCAAGGTGAATTTGCAGCGACATCAATGAGGTGTTTATCTTATTGACTGATCAAGTTTCAATCAACTTTCATTTTGTCCAGCTGTGATTTTTCTCCCTAAGGTGAAATTTTATCTGTTTATCTATGTTGCATGTTTGGTGAACATTTATTGACCTTTGACACCGTCATGACATCTCATGTGTGGTTCTCTGCGTGTTTGTGTCCGTTTCAGAGCCGACATCGAAGTCGTGCAAAACGAAGTGAGTGAACTTGAGACGCGATTGGACAAGGTGAGACTGAAGCACCTACACACACTTCTGCAGCACCACACCGAGTCACTGCTCTACTTTCAGACGTGTGTCGTCCAAGTCACTGTTAGACACATGCCCTTCATGTGAGGAGGCAGTGAAGTGAGAGGTGGGCGGCGGTGGTTGAGGTATTTTTCACCTGACAATGAGCAGGAAGTAGTTGCGGGTGTTGCTTCCCTATCATATTGTTTCTGAGAGAACTACAGATTGTTCTGCTTCAGCGTTACAATCCTTACTCTACGCTGTGTGTGTTTGTTACAGTTTCAGATCTATTTACTAGGCAGGTCACATGCTGCATTTCTGTTCCCTGATGCTCCTGACTATGTATAAATTAAAATACCCTGTCATTCTCTTTATATCCCAGCAGCTTTTACTCTTGATGAATAAACTAATAGAAGCTATAAATACTGTGTAGGTGACACATTGATGTACATGTGTGCTACACGGAAGCGTCGTCATTTAGAAAAAATTCACTAACTGGGTTCAAGTCCCTCAGGCAAGTTTTACTAACTACCTCTGAGCGAAAAACCTGACTTTGTACCTGCATCAGTGTTCGTGCACTGTAGTGAACTCTGACCTCACTGTCAGAGGAAGAAACAGAAACAGAAATATTACTTGTTCCACGCCTCACACGAGTTTAGATAGAAGAGAAATGAGAATCAGTAATCCAGTTGGTTTGGTTCTGCTTCATGGGATCATGCTCTAACATGCACGATTCCCAGAGAGAATTAAAATGATGTTTCGACCAGAAACGGTTCAGATTGTGGTGGCAGTAATAGATATAATAATATAAAAACTAGAATTATCGATTTGTGGTTGAATGCTTTGAATACAGCTGGTTGAATACAGTTTACATAGATCCAGGCTCCAGGTGGATTTTTATTACTGGTAAAAGTAATTTTAGCTATTTTATATTCTGTAGAGCAGTAAAACCTGTTTTATAATATGACCATAGGTTTTTCTATGCTATCAACACACCATTAAATCTGCTTTATGTGTCTCACAAAATGCTTTTGACTGGTCACACTAAAAATTTAATCAAATAAAGTTTACCTGAAGAGGTAGGTTTCTATCAGAATTGCTTTATAGGCGACAAATAACACGTGACACTAACGACAGTGTCGATTCCTCTGCTCTGTTGAAATGTTCTGAAACTGAAGCAGCTGAATGAAATTTACTGTGACATGTTAAAATGTTCAAAAAAAGTCCAGTTGACGCGCTGCGTCTCATCATACGTCCCGCTGTATCTGTATGAATGCTGATGTTACAAAGACACTGATGAACATTATAAACTGTGCACAACCACAGAGATGTTTTCAGTTCTTCCTGTTGATTATCAGTCTGACGCTGGGTGAACCAAACTCAGCACAGTCACAGTAAGAAGCAGTCTGAGTTACAACAAAGCTACGTGGGGAGCAAGAGGCAAGAGGAATGTCGGCTCATTTAACTGCTGCCGAACAGGCTAAACAGTACCCACTGCAGCCAGTAACGGGTCAGTGGTAGATCACAGGGACGGAGAGTAGATTTTGTGGTGTGACGTCTATTTCCCTGAACAAATGTCTCATTTTATCTTCATCTTAAGCTACCTTTCACTAACCAGTGACTCACAGAGACTCAAGTGTTAATTATATGAATTAAAACATGTTTCATTTCATTTCCATTGACACAGTTCCGAGTTCAATAAGTTGAAAACTCCTGCACATGAAGCTTCTTCTACTTCATACATGTGGTGAAAAATGATACTAGTGTTAATTTAGTAGTAGCTTTCATCTTGTATATCTGTAAAGATTTGCATTTGTCTTTGTTAAACTCAAAAGTTGACAACTTTAACTATAACTGGCTCCCCACTGACCACAGTGTTGCATGTTTGTGTCCTGCAGCTTGTGAAACAATGTCAGGCCATGCTGGACGCGGGCAGAGCCTACTGCCAGACCAGCAAGAGCTTCGTCAACGGCCTCCGAGAGCTGGGACACCAGTGCTCTGGGGACAAGATGATGGAGGTGAGAGGAGCAAACCACGTGTCAGGAAGTTATTTATACACTTGTGTTATCTCTAAAGTAGCGTTGAAGCTTTTCCTCTATTATGGTGACACATGTATACAAAGGAAATGTTTTTATAGCTTTGGAAGATCTTCGTTTGGTTTATGTAACACGAATGAGTCATATTTGACTGAATTGCACTGTTATCACTTGGTAACACTGCATCATAATATTAAACAAAGAGGGTTGTTATGAAAAAATCTACATTGAATTGTTTGTCAAGTTTGATAAAATGCAAAGTCTAATTCAAAATGTCTGTGCTGTAGGAGTGTTTGGATAAATTTTCCAAAAAGCTGTCTATCATCTTAGATGCACAGGAGGTGAGTCTGTCTGGGCTTTTCATTCACTGCCTTTGCACACAGTTTCCATTCTGGTTGTGAGCCTTATCAGCTGCACTATGTGGTCAAACAAGGCGGCAGCACGCTGCGTAACATGCTGCGTTTGACATTTAACGGCTATGTATGGTAACATATCTGTCTGTGACTCCTGTCACCTTGTAGGATGTGATTGACACCACACAGAAGTCAGTCAAGACGAAGCTGCAGACCTTTGTGAAAGAGTGAGCGAGCTTCTTGTTTGTTTCATCTCATCCTTTTTGTTGTCGGTGCCTCTCTCCCACCAGCAGCAATGCGCCCGGCCACCTTCTTCAGAGTGACTCACCCGCCTGCATGTCTGCCAACCATTAGCACACCACATGAAATAAATACTCGAGGCTCATGATGTTTCATTTTCCTTCTCCTCATACTTAGTCCCGAAGCCTGTTCCCGTTACCGTGAATGATACGGTACATGAGATGAGAGAGAGAGGGCATGTGACAATAGTCATTAGATGGAATTTTAGTTCAGTGACACAGATTGTGGTTAAATCCAGTACGTTTAGTAATTCTCTCTCTCTCTATACATACATATATATACATGGTACATGGTGCCACAGTAGGTTAAAAGTCTTCAAATGAGCTGATTAATAATCAAGAAAACCTTGAAGAACAGCCTGTTATTTCCTCTTTTATTATCTTCATTATTCTTCATGTCCTAGACCCAGCCCACGTAACATGGTTCTGCTTTTATACAGAAACAGTAAAATATTAGAATATGTCTTATCTGTAGTTAAACAGCTAAATTTCACGTATTTGCCTGATAAAGGTTAAATATCCACACGAGCAGCACAGTGAAACCATAACTTTTATTTTGCTGCAGAGATGTTCGCCGGTTCAAGGATGTGCGCAAGGAGTTTGAGCGCAGCAGCGAAGCCCTGGAGGGGGCGCTGGTGAGGAACGCTCAGGCCCCACGGGGGAAGCAGCATGAGGTGGACGAGGCGACTAACGCTCTGGTCAACGCACGCAAGGCCTTTCGCTCTGGGGCCTTGGACTACGTACTGGAGGTGAGAACGAATGAGTCACTGTGTGTGCATGAAAAACTCCAACTTAGACGTGAGGATTATTGTTGTATCAATGATCCAGAAGATATTTAAATACCTCCCAGCAGGCTAAACAGCCTGAAACCCAACAATGCCTCATAGGGAAACATGAAGCAGAGTAAGTCTTATAAATAGTGGATCCAGGTCTGATTGTTGCTTTGCTGTTTTCAATGATAACATGTTTGTCTTGGGGCTTCTCCCCAGGCTTGTGGTTGTGGCTCCCAGCGGTTTAACTAGCCAGTGGATTTTTGGTTATGGAAACATAACCAGTTTCTGAAACTAGTGCTTCCTTCTGTTTCAGATTAATGTGATTGAAGCCAAGAAGAAGACAGACATCCTGACGGCAGTGAGTTCACAAATGCACTATATAAGTACATATCATAAAGGACAACTTAAAGGATATCTTAAGTGCTGTTTTTTGTTTTCTATCAGATGCTGTCGATGATGGAAGCCCAGGCTCAGCTCTTCCAACACGGGCACCAGTCTCTGTCCGAGCTGGAAGAGTTTCGACAGAAGACGAGTGCAGAGGTAACTGCTTCTTTGAGCCTCGGCTGATTTAATTTCCTTTGCGTCACAACTCCTCTAACAGTCGTGTAAGGTGTCGACACCATTCAGAAGGTGTTTGAACGTGGGGGAATGTTGAAAGTGGAGCACAGAACGTATGCTTTAGGTGTAGTGAACAGTCCCCAGGCTGTAGAGGATGTTGCTGTCTGGGTGTTTCCCATATCAGTGACATGTATTTCTGAGTGAACTTGTGGTGAACAGTGATATTTGCTCAGATGTTATTCTTAGATACAAAATGCAGCACGTATTATCATTGTACTGTGATGTTAATGTTTCTGCCAAGCTGAGCTAATACTCCAGGCTTTAGCATCAAACAGTATAAACATAGTCCTTGAAGCTATTTAAACTTGTAACTTTAAACTCTCAGTGTGACTGTCAGTGATGTGACACGAACAAAAAAACCCTACGATTCAAAACTACCCTCAAAACAATGACGACGATGGTGATGAATGAATGATGTAGCTCAGGATGAGGAGGCTTGAGAGGAATGAAGTGCATCTCCTTCGCTGTAAATAATTACTTTACATTAGTTTTATTTTCTTCTTGAGAACTGTATTTTCACCTGATTGACATATGACCACAGTTCATAGTTGACATAACTTGATAACTCAAACTAAAAACATTAAGTGTGCGGGTCAAGCACTTGCATGTTTCTCTGCATGTTCTCTTTAATTTATTCACGGAGCTACCATAAGGTTTACATTAGTGGTTCTCATCCTCAAACTCAAAGTTAATAACTGCTGTAGCTGTGCTGCTGTAGAGTCACAGTACGACACTACACTCATCGCGACAGGAAAAAGTGAGCAACAACAGGAAATATTTCACGTCTCTGTGTGTGTGTGTGTTAGTGTGTGTGTGTTAGTGTGTGACTGCTTCTTTAGTATTTGCACAACTTCTTTGCACAACTTTGTACATCAGTACTATTGTTGAGTGCTTTTGCCAAATTAAGAGCAAAACAAACAGGAAATTGATTTGCCAGCATTCAGTAGCTGAATCCAACCATAACAAAGCAACAGGAAATGATGGGAATGAGCATAAGCAGATAATGCAGAGAGAGAGAGGGAGAAACAGGGAGGGATGATCCACCACACAGGCTCCCTACAGGAGAAACCACCAACGTTGTTTCTCAGTTTGGCACAGGATGTTCAACACATCCTAATTCCTGTTTCCTGAAGAGTCTGCAGGGATGATAACCTACATCGAACCTGTTGATCTTGCACAATTTCTGTCCTCCTCGCATGCATTTAAATATACATTATATTCTAACATTAACAGATATTTAACCTATTTTTAGTTAAGAGTTTGTTTTATTTGTTTTATTTGTAGAAGTACAAACATGCTGAAATGCCTTTATACTGATAATACTAATACTAGTTCCATCCTGAAGGAAACAAACATTACATACATACATACATTTTGTGTCTGTTTTTGTTTTAACAGAACACTCAGTTTGTCCTGAATGCTGCCAGAGAAAAGAGGGACATGGAGCAAAGACACGCTGCGATCAAGAAAAAGGTGACGCATCTCCAAAAAGTTAACACTTAAAACGGGAGCCTCTCTGATTTTACACCTCCCTGTATGTTTGAAAGGTTTTTTAAGTTACAAAATTTGCTTTGAACCAACAACTCTCCATGTTAAACATTGCTAGGACATGTCCTATGATGACTCCATCATGGATTTCAATGCTGACGCAGCTAATGGGATCGCCATGGAGGGATACCTGTATAAGAGAGCCAGCAACGCCTTTAAGACCTGGAGCAGGTAAACGTTTACCCAGAAAATGCTTCAGACAGAGCAGCTGCTGCACGTCACTACAAAAAGTCAAATGAATAGCTTATCAGCTTGAGCGACATTTAATGGTTCCAATCACAGACGCTGCCTTCTTCTTCTTCAGGCGCTGGTTTTCAATTCAAAAAAATCAGCTGGTGTATCAGAAGAAATTCAAGGTAGATTTTTGATAATGTCACAGTTTTTAAAATGCAATACACGTGTGTAGCCAAAGAGGCGACAGAGATGTATTTAAACGCAAACATGCACAGTCTGACCTGCATGTTTTTCTTGTCTCTTTCAGGACCAGCCTACAGTTGTGGTGGAGGACTTGCGTCTCTGCACAGTCAAGCCCAGCAGTGAAAATGAGAGACGATTCTGCTTTGAAGTGGTCTCTCCATCAAAGTGAGTGTGTGTGGGTGCACATATTCATGCACTGATGCAGACGTGTGTTTGATTTTTGTTTGAGTGGATCAGAGCGTCTTGTGTATGTAGGCGTGAGGTGGTGAGAATTTGTCCGAAATGAAGAGCGTGTGCGTTTTGTGTGTTTGCAGGTGTTGCTTGTTGCAGGCGGATTCGGAAAGGCAGCAGCAGGCGTGGATCAGCGCCGTCCAAAACAGCATCGCCTCAGCTTTTCAGGAGCGCAGAGAGGACCCACACAGTCCAGTGAGAATACACACCTACGCACACATTATCTTCTCTGTCTGCACCAGTGGGAGCTTAAACAGGAAGTTGTTCATCTTCTCTTTCCCGTATTTGTGGTCATCAGAGACAGCGCTGCAGCTCAGTGTCGGCGGGCTGTTTGGGAGGAGGTGGAGGAGGAGGAGGCGTGGATCAGGAGAACGAGGGCCCCAAGGCGCTGGATGAGATTCAGGCGATCCCGGGGAACCGGCAGTGCTGCGACTGCGGAGAGCCCGGTCCTGATTGGGCCTCCATCAATCTGGGCATCACGCTTTGTATTGTCTGCTCAGGAATACACAGGTACACACACACACACACACACACACACACACACACACACACACACACACACACACACACGCACACACACACACTTGGCTTAAAACTTGAGATTTTATGGTTTCCTTTTGTTAACAGGAGCCTTGGAGTCCATTTTTCTAAAGTGCGCTCCCTCACTCTCGACTCCTGGGAGCCAGAGCTCATTAAGGTAATCTAACCTGCTACACCGTCTCATTATAGCCTCCTGGGTTCCAGGGAGATGAATGATTATGCGACACATTATGTAATAGATTACTTTAACTTAACTCAAATATCACTAAAATACCTTCTTGTGCTTTTTTTAAGTTGATGTGTGAATTAGGAAACGCAGTAATCAACAGGATCTACGAGGCCCGTATTGATGAGATCACCATCAAGAAGCCGCACCCGACCAGTCCCAGGTACACACAGTCAACACACGTGTGCAGATGTTAAAGGGGCATTGCACTCATTTTTGTTTGGTTTACACACGTTTCGTTTACACATCACAGGAAGTCCCACTCAGTTTTTAAAATAGGTTTTAGAACGTCTTTTGTGACTGTGGAGGAGTTTTTTTTATTACTGATATTTCCACCGCTGCTACTTTAAATTTAATTTCATTCCTCTCTGTGGAAACGCAAAACTAAATAGTTTAAGCACAGAGCTGGAGAAAATGCAAATACATAAACGGAGCGCACGCGATGTGATTTGAATATTCAGCTTGTTTGTGATTCAAACGGTCTCATAACTGAGGTTGTTGGCAACATGCTCTCGGTATTCGGTATTTGATTAATTTATTCTGAGGAACAGTTTACACGCAATACAACCAACTCCAACATGAATGCACTGGTTGTCAGTCATGCAGTTTTTCTTAGTAGACCACCCTCAAAACATCCAAAATGCAGTTTTCAACAGCGGCTATTTGGGATCTTAGTAAATCAGGCCTGCTCTTCATACAATGGCAAATATAAACCTTATGGCTGATGGAAAAAATTAATCTGCTGGAGGGAAAATAAAATGAGCGAAAGATAAAAAGATGTGGAATTAAACTATGTGCAAATATATATATATAGAAAAATATTGCTTTGAGAATTTTATTTATTGCACTAATTAAATAGACAATTTATCTATGACACAGTGAATTTGGGGATTATTCTTTGCCTATCCTGCTTTGTCTTCCAAATAAGGCACCTGTAAATCTCCTCCTGCTGTTGTATTGAAGCCATTACATTAAGGGGTTCATTCTTCCTGTGCACGGCATATTTTTACACTGGCCGACGATTAATTTGTGTGAGTAGATGAGCTTCAAGTCTCCACAGCTAAAAAAAAAAAAGCCCGTGTTCACTGAGAAGCTCTGTGATTCGGAGGCTGAGTTTTAAAAATCTACCCTGTGCAAAGTGCTGTGTGGTTTACAAATATTATATCAGCAACTCTCTCTAGACTTACTTTTTGACTTCCTGTTCTCTTTTCTCTGTGTCACAGCAGACAGGAAGTGCCCCAGGTAGATGATACAGTTGGTTAATGTTGTGACTAAAGTGTCCTCCGGAAATGCATGCACTCTGCAGCATGAGCTTTCACTCTTGTCCTGTCTGAGCTTACGTTGTTTGGTTAATTTTAGTGTCTTTCTCTTAGTTTAAATATTAATTTCTTATTGAGTGTGTTTGTTTTTTGTTTAACAGACTCAATGCCTGGTGGTGCATAGCTGCTAAACATGGATTTAAATGTTTTTAAGCTGTAAAGAACTTTTTAAACTGTCCTTTAAACTATATTTACAGTATTGCTTCATTTAACAACATCCAGAGTCAAAAGGATGTGTTAAATAAGTTGTGGAGTCAAACTCGGAGCAAATAAAGTTGGCAACACACTGACAAAGCAGGCTCTTTTTAATTTATCATTTCTGTCCCACAGAGGAGACAAAGAGTCCTGGATTAGGTCGAAGTACGTGGAGAAGAAGTTTATCCAGAAGCTGCCTGAGATAGGCAGGAATCCCCCGCTGAGGCGATCCAGCGCCAGGAGGAACCGTTCAACTGTGCAGGAACGGACTGTGGAGCGACCGCCACTCAAACCCAAACCGAACCGAGCCACCCTGCCTCGGGGCACAGGTAAATCCTGAGAGTCAGGAGATGGCTAGAGGCGAAACCAGCGATTAAAGCACTGATAACACAGCTAGTTTCACACGTGTCGTCTCGTTCAGCACTCACTTATTCCCGCTGATGTCAACACAGCAGCAACACACACACACACACACACACACACACACACACACACACACACACACACACACACTCTCAATCCCCAGACCTGGTGATCCAGCAGAAGATGATAATGTGAGGGCGTAGTCTGCTGGATTTCATGTGCGTGTGCTGTTGTTGTGGTAGTCAGCAGGATAAACTGTAACAAGCCTCTCTCTCTCTCTCTCTCTCTCTCTCTCCCTCTTTTCCTCAGGGCTAAGTCCCAGTGACCTTGTTCAAAAGAACAATACAGGCGTGCACAAAGGTGACATAAAACACTCGCACACAGACACAGATGAATGTTCATGTGTGACTTTAGAAAAACAAGCTGGTACAACATGTGTAAATAAACATGAACTGTCAAACTTGAAAGTATTTTAGAGTGAGTTTCTACAGACTTGAACAAACTAATAACCAACTAAAGATGAGTTAACCCTATTCTCTGTTCAGATGTGGACGAGGAAGAAGAGGATCTGAGCGGCCTTCATCCCGGAGCGCTGTTGTACCGATCAGCGGCCCTGCAGAATTTCCCTGTCATGGCCGATGCTTTGGCCCATGGAGCTGACGTTAACTGGGTCAACGTGGCCGAGGAGTCGAGCACACCGTTGATACAGGCCGTGTCAGCGGTGAGGACAGAACTCAGCTGTTGTTAACATCGATGGTCCACTTTATAGTTGAAATATTCACTGGTACAAAAGCATGAAATATACTGAACCAGCCCCAGTAAACATGTAAGCAATCCCGTGCTCTTGTGTTTCGAACAGAACGCTCTGGCAGCCTGTGAGTTCCTGCTGCAGAACAGCGCCAACGTCAACCAGGCGGACAGCAATGGAAGAGGACCGCTGCACCACGCCACCATCCTGGGTCACACTGGGTACGACACATACATGCGTCTTCCCACAGGCGACTAAACTCCCTCTAACAGCCCCACTCACATGCAGACACACAGACAAAATGGAAATAATTGTGCAATACACCTGTTGCTATGTGCTAGTGATACTAAAAAGCTCCATTTCACCTACAGTCTACTCCTTCCACACACTCCAAAAAAAGCTTTAACCAATGCAAATTCAATTTCTACTCAGAATTTAACACAAGTCCGAGTCTCAGACTAAAATGCCAGAACAGACAGACAAATTAAATCTAATCTATTTAAATCTTCAGGCAAAGTGCCTGAAACCATTAACAGAGCTAAACTTATTTACCCTGTCGGACTGAATGACATTTCTTTGTTATGTTAAGTGGGAAATCTCGGTCATTGGAGCCCAGAAACAAGCTGAAACCATTTTAATGGCTCCATATATCAGCATCATTCATCTTAATGCAGTCAGATGTTTTAATTTCAAAGCCGTGCCACTCTGTATTCTTGGACAAGTTTGACAAAGGTTATTTATTTGCAAAGGAAGAAGATGTCGCTAATGTAGAGCTGAGTATTTCAAGTCCTCCATGTGCTCCTAATCAGAGGTTGAGGCAGAAGCTGATGTGCGTAGGACTCAATTTGCTCTAAACCTAAAATTGTGTTTAACTCTTGGATGACGGATTCCTTTATAGATTCTACTTGTTCCCACATGTGTCACATGCAATAAATTCAAGAACAAAACCAGGAAGTAAGCACTACTTGTTTATTATGTTTGCATTTCTGGCCCGTGTGAGGAAACATGAAGAGAGATACGACGCATATCTCATATTTGAATAGATGCAAAGGAGAGAAACCAATGTATAATGTATACCCTGGTTCATGTGTGCAAGTTCCTAAGTTGTTGCTGAAAATGTTGAAGCTGGATTATAATTCAAAGTATGTTATGACGTGGTGACTGTGATCAGCTGCACACACTCGTGGTCTCACTCTTCACGTGTCTCTGTTCTGTCTCCCAGTTTGGTTTGTCTCTTCTTGAAGCGAGGAGCTGACTATAATGCCAGAGACAAGAACAACAAAGACCCCATAACTATCGCTGTGGATAACGCCAACGCCGACATCGTCACTTTGTGAGTGTCACAGTGAAGAGAAACTTTAAAGTGACGCGTGAAACATTGCAACAGCAGCTTTTCTAACAAGCCTTCTCTCTTTTCAGGCTGCGGATCGCCAAAATGAACAAAGAGATGCGAGAGATGGACGGAGCCTTTGGCCAATCAGGTCATTCGGGGGGGCAGGGATCTGGGGGGATACTGGGTGGGACGGGGGGTGGGTTGGCTCAGACCAGGAAGAGTCTCCAGGCGATAAAGAACCACATAAGTGGCTGGGCTCTTGGTGGGCAAAACGATTAGTGGGGTTTGGGCTATAATTTAATATAACACTGTAATGTGAGGAACAATCCTGGTCGTCCACATGTATCATTCAAGGGAACGCGCATCATCAATTGTAAGATTAAAAAACAAAATGATCAAATGTGTGTTACAAACAGTACGAATGCACAGGACATAACTGAAATCACAGTTACTGATCAGCCAAAAAAAGAGGAAAGCGAAACGTTCTCATCACCGTACGAGTCCACGTGCACTTTAAATTACAAACGCACATCATGCTGCACTTTGAAGCCCACAAAATGTCCAGATACCTTGTCAATGGAGACTAAGACCGCTACATGTGGGTGTTTCCAGTTTATTGCAGTTGTGTAACTGAGCATTAGGAACATGTGTGTACTGTGTATACTGTATAATAGACCAATAACAGTGCTGATTGTACATCTTGGATATTTTTATACACACTTGTGTATAGTGAGCTGGATTTATGTGTTTTTTTTTTTATGTGTGTGTCTCAATGTGTAGGTGTGTGTTCTTTTTTTTTTTTTTTTCTAAGCCCAGTTATGTAAGCTACATTCAGTGTTGGGATTTGGTTCTCAGGAACTATTTTCTCCCACTATTCTGTGAATAGTAACTCAGTTGCTGTTACACTGTTATAAATCACATGTTTGTATTTATCAGAGTGTCACGTTGTCAAGTTCAACAGCTCTGTGCTGTAGTCTTTGAGCATAAGGTTAACAGTGGGGGTTTTTTTTGTTGTTGTTGCATTTGGCTCCATTTCAAGCTGCAAAGTCCATTCTTTCGTGATTGTCCTCTGATGGAGACTCTGGTTAAGTTTCTTGTATGAGCCGTCTTCAGTTTACACTCATGAAGGAATGGAAACGTGACGCTTTTTGTCTGCCTGATACAGCTGCTGGTCAGTATTTGATGTGCTGTGCTTTATCATTGTGTCTTTGTCGTGTGCACTCATGTGCCTTTGCCTTCTGCCTGCCGAGATGTCCAGCTGGTCTCAACCGCTTGCTCGGTGTGCCACCGACTGAGAACTAAGAGGTAAAATGCACATGCATGCCCTAATGTGTGTGTGTATATGTCCAGTCGCATGCTTCCTGCTTTAGGGCTACAGCTCTTAATGTGTTCGGGAAATAGCTGGTGGAGTCCTCTTTAAAATGATGCAGCGTTGTGCTCAGACAGGAAAAAAAAAACATTAAGCCACAACAATTACAAAAAAAAAAGATGGTATTAATTTTAAAATGGATTCTAAATAACGTCACCTTTTAATGCCCGTGTCTTATTTTGTCTGTTTCAGGTGATGAAACGTACCACGACATCTTCAGAGACTTTTCCCACATGGCTTCAAACAACCCAGAGAAGCTCAAACGCCGCAGCACAGACGCCAAATTTTAACCAGCTGCTGCTTCCTCCTCCTTACACCATGGTACAATCGCACATTTCACACTTCTGCCCGACGTACTTGCAAACACATTTAGAAAACATGCTCGTAGTCAACTTACAGGCATGCAGACACACACACACACACACACACACACGCATACATCTTCCCTGGCTACCTGCCACATGTTCAGTCATAGCTCAGCTGGTGTTGACTTCATCAGAGGGAATGAACGCTCCACACAGTGAATTCTTTGTGCAAACACGTCAGAGCAGAACAATTGTGTCCAAGTGGAAACACAGGAACCACTTTATGAGACCAGCGTGAGGTGTTTGTATGTCTTACAGAGGCTAAAGCCATCACTCTGCTGAGATTTTCCCTAATTAGATCCAGTAAATCTTTTTTTTTTTTTCCTGTAAATGGCTGTTTTTAATTTCCTCTGCCATTTGTTTTGACTTGTTACATGAAAGTGAAAGTGTTGGAAATGAACATAATTGCTGCAAAGAGTCAATTTTTATGTGAACTATCATCTTCTGAATTATAATGTGTGCAGATTTGGGACATCCTCAGACACTGTTCACGTCTGTTTTGTTAAACTATGTGAGGTACTTTGTATCATGAAATAAACTGCAGTACAAAACTTTATTTTAAGTGTACGTCTGTTATACTGTCCATGTTCACTGTTGCATGACAGCAGTGTGTGTATACTGTCTCCAGCAGAGGGCACCATCATTTCACGATGAGATCAGATGCCTTACTAACTAACTGCAAAAGTAAAGAAACATTAAAAGCAAAACATAAACTTTTTTATCATGGCCGAGTAAAAAAATATTAAATTAGAACATACAAATGACGTTTGAGAAGCACGTTTAAGATACTTTAATAAACGCTTCAAATCAGAGACTGGAAAAAATATTTGTGGCGAATTAGCACATTTTCAACTTCTCAACAATTACAGAAGTGCCTGTCTTCAGTATGTGTGACAGACTCAACCAAACGCATTTAACACTGCATCAACACGAACATTTGTGTGTGTGTGTGTGTGTGTGTAAGGAGCACGTCACACTGACCCAGTCACGGCCTGGCTACTAACTTAGTGTTCATTCAACTGTTAACAAAAGCCCCCTCTGGATTACAAAGGCAGTCTTGGTTTATGGTTTACTAATGTACAAAGTGCACCTAAAATGACTGTATCATCAGAAAAAATGCACTTGTGAAATAACAGTCTTGTTATGGAAAGATAAATTCCTGAAGCTGTAGGAGAGAGCAGTGCTGTGTCAGCTGTTGCTGTGCTCACAATAAATCAGTGTTAACAATGAGCAGCACAGGGGAGAGTTGGTAATTACTATGAAGTGGTGTAAAGCCCAACAGTCATTAGGAAGGCTCCGTAAAGCACAGTCATCACTATATTCCTGAAACTCACAGTAGTGCTAAATGCCGTTTGTGTGAAGACAAGTGTGAAAATAATGAAGGTTAAAACGTAGTTATGTGTGTGTCCCATATAAAAATATGCTGATCAGTCTTAAAACGACTTTTTAAAGACACTGATGGGTCAGTTTCATATTTTACACTTGAATGAGACACCCAGAAAAGGTTTTCTGCCTCTCAGTTCTTTATTATTATTATTATTGTTATTATTATTATTATATGTTTGCTGAATGTGCAAACTTACACATGTATTAAACTAGAACTGACTTTTCCTTTACAGTTCCTGTCTCACACACCATCCTCCGGTGCATACACAGCAACATCTAAACGGCCAGATTTTCTTGTCAGCGTAGAATAAACGACTTTCACAGTAGGTTTCACTTTGGATCTGAATCTCTGAGGTATAAAACAAACACACTTCCTTTCATCCGCACATGCAGCAGCATCTTGTACTTGGGTCTCTTCGGGTAGGCGCCACTGTTTTACTGGCTGGACTGAAGATTATTAGGAAGACTCCCTAACCCTTCAGTTCCACGGCCCTGCAGAGGACTGAGCCACAGTATTTCACATCACTCAGCTCCTCTGTGACTCGTGTCCGAGGGCAAACTGTTGATCTGTTCCAGCTCTGACTGTAAGCTCTTGTCTTTGTCATCGTGGGAACGTCTTTGAGGAGCTGGCGGATCTGTGCAGGAGAAGTAGTGAGGCAGAGTGGCCAAGGTCAAAGTGCAGAGGATGAGGAAAGAGCCGGCTACCACGAAGGAGGCAACGTAGCTGCCTGTGAGGTCTTTGAGCAAACCTTTACATGTGGAGGCAGGAGAAAAGAGACATTAATAAAGCTAATTAAAGTTATTTTGGTTAACACTATGAAATGTTTGACAAGTTACAATGACCCTCTGTCTTAATCTGCTCCTTCACCGTGCTCCTACCTGACAGCGGTGTCCCCAGCAGTCCTGCACTGCTCTCGATGAGCTGCAGCAGCGCAAGGGCCTCCATCATACGGTCCACACCCACAATCAAGGGCACCACGGCGAACGTCACAGAGGTCAGCGCCCCGGAGCAGAAGCCGTAGAGGAGGCTGATCAGCATCAGTGCAGCGTAGGAACCATACAAGGAGCTGACAGGCAGCAGGATGATGAACACTCCCGCCAGCGTGGTCCACAAACTCAGTAAATGAATCAGCCGAAAGTGGCCCAGGTCGGAGAACCAGCCCGACGCTACACGGCCGAAAATGTCCGTGGCACCAGCAGCTGACATGACAAAAGCAGCTTTGTACTCTGAAAAGCCGGCTTGGCGGCTGTGGGCCACCAGGTGGAAGTACGGCACAAAGAAGCCAATGTTAAGAAGAGAAACAGCCAGGGTGTAGGTGAGGTAAGGCCTCTCTAAGAGCAGCTGCAGCTGCAGGTAGGAGAAGACTCGTCGCAGCACTACAGGACACGACGACCTGCTCTGTGAATCCACCTGGTGGGAGGCAGAGGGGGAAGCGTATTCTCAGTACAGGTTTAATCTGGCTTGAGTGTGGGTTTAAATTTACACTCATAGTGGTATTGTGTGATTTTGACCTTATGATGTGCGGTGTTGCGTAAAGACGGTGCACTGTTCTGTCCCACCTTTTCCTCTGGAGATTCTGACTGTTGCTGTGGGCGAATGAGAGCCCCGCACGGCACGAGGTTGAGGCTGAGGCCCCCCAGAATCAGCAGGGCCCCTCGCCAGGCGTACTTCTCCACCAACAGCTGGAAGAGTGGGTTAAAGGCGAAGGAGGAGAGGCCGATGCTGCAGAATCCCAGTCCCAGAGCCAGGGTGCGGCGCCGAGTGAAGTGAGCCATGACTGTGGCCACCATTGGAGTGAACATAAGCCCCCAGCCCAAACCTGGAAGAGAAGTGAGAGGAGTTTGTTTACCATAGGCAAACAGAGACGAGCTGCTTTTAACAGCATCTGCAGACAAACACGTTACCTGAAATCACACCCATAGTGAGGTAGAGATGGACCAGACAGGTGGCCTGCGAGGCGAGGATGAGTCCGAGTCCAGCAAGGAAGCCCCCCATCATGACCACCACCCTGGGATTATATGCTTTACACAGCACTGCAGCCAGAGGACCTGTGAACACACACACACACACACACACACACACACACACACACACACACACACACACACACACACACACACACACACACACACACAGACATGTGTCCATTAGTCAGAACATTTTAACATAATACCAAATATTACCATACCATACAATAATACCAAGATCTATATTTTTTATCTTTAATCACCTTTTGTTCAATATAAAGCAGCTTTAACATTGTTAACCCCTTATTGATCCCGTTCACACTGATAATCCCACCCAGGACTCTCCAAACTGGTTTTTCCAGCACACTGATACTCCACATGCATTAATGACTCACTGAAAAACTGCAGCGCTGCCAAGCCTATTGAGGAGATCCAGGAGATAGCCTGAGCGCTCTCCTCAAAGTACTGGACGAACTCCACGAAGAAGACCCCCAAGCTCCGCATCAGGCCAAACACGAGGCTGTTGGTGACGAACAAGGCGACAACCAGCACCCAGCCCCAGCCTCCGTCTGGACCCTCAGCTTGGCTCTCCGCTTTGGGCTTGAGGTTGGCCATGGCCGACGGGGTTTATCTGTCAAGGTAAAGCACCGGTCAGCGTTAAAGCAGAACGAGGAGGGTCACACAGATTAGAAGGAAACGAGAGCCTGAGTTAACGCAAGTAATATCTCTTTGAGTGTCAGATGCACTTTGTGGTTGTCAGATGGCGTAATCATTAACTTCCCACAGGCCTCAGTGCCGTCTAGGCGTGACCAGGCTGCTTAACAAGCTGACCTTCGTGTGAGAACGACATTTAGGCAAGAGGTGAATTCTGATGAAACATTTGCATGTTCACTGCTAGAAATTCAAAATGATCCTTAAATCACATTTCACTTGATCGTTAATCTGCCAAACGATAACAATCACACAGAAAACAGATTCTTGTTTACTCAAGCAGGACTTTGTATGTTTCATGTTTGACTAAATGTTGAAATTCACAAATTAATAATTAATTAATAATAATTAATATGGTTAAAAATTATAATAAATGATTTTGATTATTATTTCTATAAGAAAAAACCTTTATAAGCAAATTTTTTATGCTGCTGTAATAACAAACTGATCACAAGACACAGCAGGAAGCACAATCAGCTGAATGTGATTAGGTTAAACGTCAACAAACTTTCATTATCGACTTTCTGTCATCTGCCATAACCAGACTTTGTAGAACAAGTTTTCTCATTGTAACTGTCAGTCTGTTTGTTTTTCTGATTACAGCGCTTTCTCTTTAATGTGACTCATCATCGCATCATGAAAACGTTCATGTTACATAAGAGTAAAAAAGTAAAAAATATATTATTGGAAGTTGCATTTAAACATTTACTTCATTTGTTGTTCTTGTTCATATTGTTGCAGGTAAACTATGTAGGATCAGACAATAACTCAGCTTATTTGTGCTGCCAGTTGCTTAATTTGTTGCTTAATGTGGTGAGTTTGGGTGGAGAGTTGAAAATAAGCTGTGACCTGATTCATTTCTAACCTAATGCCACTCACTTTACTGCACCAGGAATTACAGGAATTTGCAGCCAACACACTCTGAAACACACGTGCTAATAGATTTAGTGCTCATAGTGAAGTCGAACTAAAACAGACATCAACTGTTTCACATGGATTTGATAATTGTGCATTTCTATATGTGCAGCAGAAACACGTGAGATGGCTGCAGGATTTTAAACCTGCCTGTTGAAGGAGAGGAAGCGCCAGGTTTTTGCAGGATTTATTTTGAAATCACAATCCATCGAAGCGGAAAAATGATGAACAGGTCAGAGGCAAATGTATTTTGAGGGATAAAAGCCAAAATCATTCAAATCAATCAATTATTTCTTATAACAGGCTGATGCTAACAAAGGCCAGTCATACCTATGAGTTTCAGTAATATTTTACATAGACTTACGTTTAGATTTAACTTTACTTTCTAAAAAACTAAGGACTGTGTGTTTCCTTTATTCATAGCAGCCTGGTGAACTGCTGCTTTTAATGGTGCAAAGAAACTAGACAGACGTTACGACACACCTGTGTCTTCACAGTCAAACTGTTACTTGTATCTCACAGTAGTGAAGCCCTAACCTTCGATTTGAACTATTTTTTCATCATTTTTGATAGCGAGAAATGACTATTTACTGATTTTTGTTGCCTTTTTGTCTGTTCCTCAGTCAGACAAACAAACAGCATGAGGCAGTAAAGATCCAATACAACAGACATGAAGTCATTTGTGTTTAAATATAATAATAATCAGCACATGTGACACTAAAAAAACAACCATCGGACAGAGGTTGTGGTCTCTGTAGCTTTGCTGATCACACCTCCTCCACCTCTCAGACCTACATCATCAGATAATAATAATTATTACCTCTTTAAATCAGCTGTCCAACCTCTTGTGCCCCCCTTGTCCCATGTCTGGCTCCAAACTGAAACACGTCCCCTGAGGCCGCTCTGCCTGCTTCACTCCACACTCTCCCTTGGTGTAAAGGTGAAGCTGCAGCCGCACCACGCTCCCACCGCTTCACCCGCCTCCAGGTGAGCACAGGTAAGAGGAGCGGACGGCACCGGCGAGAGCGCGCACTGAGCGCCGTGCACGGAGGCGGCGGAGGTGACGCAGGCGATTGCGCAGTGGCTGTCACGTGTAGCTGTCAGACACACAAACCAAACAAAACAAAACAAAACAAAACAAACACAATGTTCCTGAATGTTAAAAAAAAAAGTTAATTCCTCAGTGTTAAAGTTAAAGGTTGACAGTGCGGAGCTGTTCCTCACCTCTGGTGAGTCGGTCTCGGTCCGTCACGTCTTCCCGGAGCAGCACATGGTCCAGGGTCAACAACAAGGACTCAGACTTAACGATCGTAAATCAGGAAAAGACGACAGCAGCTGCCATTATAACAGTGTAACTGTGTGTAGCAGCACAACAAGTGGGTTAAAAGAGGAGCTGATGAGAGAAAAACCACCCAGAGTGTCAAACTGGAGTAAACTGTGCCGGGGGACGCGTGGGGCGTTCAGGGACCCACCGCTAGACGGAGGCAAACACAAACTCTCAGCTGTTTGTGCTCCTGCTGGTCAGCTCGTGTTAAAATCCCAAAAGAATGATTCATTAGTTAATACAATGATTAAAAAGTTAGTAGTGGACTCTAAGTAGTACTATTAAGTATGTTTTCTAATCTGTTTTACTGCATTTAGTGGTGTTTGTACTGAAGTATCAGGTGTTATAGGGTATTATTACAGTGTAGTAGTACTACGTCTACTGTACAAAAGTACATAATAGTTCTTGTAAGGTGTTTGATTGTCTTGGTTGTTTATCATTTAATAAAAAATTCAATTACATTTTGGCTATTTAACCAGAAATAAGTATTTTTTGCTTTGTTTTTCACCTACAGGCTATGTGTAGAAATACTCATGGGAATATTATTTTGTATATTTCTGCAAGAACAGGCAATATAGGAGTGTGTGCATATTTGTTTAATTTAGTTTACATTACTGTCGCAAGGCTAACAGTTATACTATAAGACATGAATGAAACATGGGACAAAAGAGGGGGTATGGCATGCAGCAGGGGGTCCCCCAGCCAGACTAAAGGGATTCTGCTATTATGGGATGTGTGCTGTGTCCATTCAGCTCAACAGGAAGCTGCACTATGACAGTGGTGGAAGAAGTAGATCTTTTAATAGTAATAGAAGTAATAGTAGCACTACTAAAAAGTAAAAATACTGTAAGTAAAGGTGTTTTAAATGTACATATGTATTGGCATCAAAATAGAGCCAAAATTATAAGTACCCACAATACAGAATGTGCTATTAGTTAATAATAATAATGTAATTGGGTAATAATTTTATGCTCTAAGTTATAAATCTCACTAAAGTGATGTTATAGCTTCTCCTTTCTTTACAATGAAAATATTCTGCATGTGGTTTTATAGATTCAGATTATTTGGACTATCCTCTCTAGGGACATGTTGGTTTGAATGAAGTTTGAATGTGTCAGTAAGGGTGAATGCTTTAGGTTAATATTACAGCTGGTTATGGCTATGCATTAAATATTTTATTTACATAAATAGACCTGAATAGCAAATATAGTGGAGTAAATGTTCAAGAACAGCACAAGTACCTTAAATTTGTATTTTAGTATTTGTACTTGAGAATGCATTTATTGAAAGAGGAAATGTTTCACGAAACTCTGTGTGTAGGGGTTGTGAATTTGGCTTGTTTCATGACTCGTGTCCCGGAAGACAAAAATACTTCTCCAAAATATACTGCAACAATTGAGTTTTCAGTAGTACTCACTTCCTAAAATACTACATTTCCCATTTCATATTAACTTCCTGAAATTTGTTCCTCACAAAAGTCTGACAAACTTTCTACTATAGTGTGAACTGACTTGAGGGGAGGCACCTGACTGGGTTTTTAAAGTGATGAATGGCAAAAACTACATAGCAGAGGTTTAATGTTTTTAGTAGAGAGGGGAGACAGAGGCTGGAAAGTCCCATCAAACGTCCAGCGTTTGTCTGCTGAGCAGAGACAATAAGCCGCATTAGCCACAACTCATCAGGGAGCAGGAAGCGGGGCTGACAGAGGGTGGGAGAGTTCAGCCGGGAGTCTACAGCCCCTCCACAGTCATCCCCACATCGTCAGGATGCAGCAGCAGGCTCCCACACGTGTAGTCGGCTGGCAGTGCATGCACTCAGTGTGAGGACCCTGGAGGAAACAGGTGCCCTCTGCTTCATTGTTCCACGCCAGCACCAAGAAAAACAAAATAAACCTTACTATGGGACAGAAGATGTGGCTCATGGGCAGAAAGAGTGTGTTAATGAGAGGAAGGAAGTTCAGGGAGGAGACAGGCTGAAGGAGGGAAGTGTGGCAGAGAGAGCAGAGTTTATATTACTACAAGAGCTTATAACTATGTACCGTTTAGTCAGCGCTTTGTGACCGTTTTCCATCAACATTACATATGTCATAGTAGGATGAACAAACTAACCAAACACCAAAGGTCCAATTGATAAAAACATTTTTTACTTGTATTAAACAATGTCTGTCCAGCAAATCAACTCATACACATACAAATGTAATATTATTTATTATCCAATTGCTTACAGTTGTCTTATTTAAAATGATCACACCAAAAAACACATTATATCATTTCATTTCTATACTTTAAATTCAATAAAAGACAACCAAGTCCTTTGCCTGCTTGGACTATAACGTCAGATATCACAGGCTCCAGGCCACAATACAGAGACAAATCAATGTTAAATACACATTTGAGGGCACAACTTAAAATAATAACACACATTAAGTGCTTCTCTATACTCAAAACTTCTAATTCATTGCAAACGTCACTACCTCCTGCTTCCCTGAAACCTGCTTTATATTTCTTCCAAGACAGTTCACTTACTGATAAATCTTCATTTCAGTGTACACACAAACTTTCTTTCTCGCCACCTTCTTTTCATCTCTTCACAAACTTTCAAAAACACTTTCTTTAACATTATTTCCATCTCAGTAAAGCCACCCAGGAACCCTAACAAACCCATTACATCCATGTTGTAGCTCCACATTTTTACGGTTGTAAAAAAATATATGAATTTCTTCCTCATGTTCGGTGCTAAATTCAGATACTATTCTGACCACTTTCTTTTTTCTTTTTTCTTTTTGTAGGGATTGACTCGTCCTCTTCAGCAGGCCTGCAGAATGGGCTGATAGGGCTCAGTCAGGACCTTGTAGCGGATCTTGGTGTTGGTAACAGCCCCGTGTTTCTGACGCAGGTGAAGACGCAGCTGGCTCTTGTGGCGGAAGTGTAGGTCACACTTCTCACACTGAAAAACAAGGAGTCAACAAAGGATGAGACGGCGGGAACGGGACAGGATATTCTGTGAGTTACTGTAAATGCATTGTTTTTGTTTTGATAGCGACAGTGGGTTTCTGACTCACAGTGTACGGCTTCTCTCCAGTGTGAATGCGCAGGTGGCTCTTGAGGGTCTGCAGGTGACGGAAGCGGGTCCCACAGGTATGGCAGGGGTAAGGCTTCTCTCCTGTGTGGATCAGAACGTGGGCCCGGAGGTGGGCAACCTGACACCGAGGCAAATAAAACAAACCATGTCATCAATGGACATCACACTCTAGAGCCACACACTCAAATAAAACTGTATTATAATGTGTTCTCACATTACTAATAAAAAAGAGAGAGTGAGAGAGAGGGAGGTAGTCCTCACCTGAACAAACCGTGCTCCGCAGGTGTCACAGCGGTAAGGCTTCTCCCCAGAGTGAATGCGAGAGTGAGTCTTCAGGTTAGCCGGTCGATTGAACTGAGCACCACACACGTTACAACGGTAAGGCTTGTCACCTGTAAGAGCAAACGTCATTGTCATATATTGGGTTCTTAATGTCTAAAACAAAACCAGACAGACCTAGAAATGGTTATTTATTTACCTGAGGAAGCAGTCTTGGTTCCTTGAAGGTTGCCAGAGTAAGAGTAAGGAACAAAGTAGTTCTCGCGCTTGGTTGGATGTTGGTTGTGAAAAGCACCTTCTGGATCAGTGGGGTGCAGTTTGGGGAACGGGGTGCAGGGTGAGACTAAGAAATTAAAAAACAAAGTAATGAAAGAAAACACACGTTTAATAATACTAAATACTAATGACAAAAACACGGTTTGAAAGACTAGAAAGGTAACAGTCGCTCAATAACAGAGGTTTGGCTTGTACCTGTTCCCTCCTTGTGAGCCGGAGACACAGAGGAGGGTGGCCCGAGGGGAGGGGCTCGGCCAGAACCCTCGTAGCAGGAGGCCTGCCCCTGTCTGATGGAGAGAGAGATTCAGAAATGTGAATTTGCAAACACGTCTTTCTCAGTTCACCATTCCCATCATTCCAGTTGCCACAAGCCTCCTACCTATCAATCTGACCAGGCACTTCTCCAGACCACGCCTCTGTTGGTGCTTTGGGTGTCAGGCTCACCCTGTCCGCGATGGGTGATGCACTTTGGGGTTCTTCCATCTCTTCTTCCTTCACTGTAGTGGCTGCACAGAGAGGGTTAAGCACAATGTACTTGTATTTTTTCCAGTTGCAGGCCTTTGGGTCGGGCGGCGCTTTAGTATCAATCTGGAAAAATAAAACATCAATAAGAAAATCACGTTCTTCTTCGTGTGGATGTTTTTAACATACGATTAAACTAGATGTTGAATTGAATTGTTTTCTTCAAACTTACCACAGGGTTTTTGTTACAAGTGTTGGACTCTGCTGGAGAGTTTGGCTGGCAGCTGGAGCGGGCAGGGCTGTCTGGAGATGGAGTTTGCGTGCCCATGAGGGGCAACTCAGGTTCTGTTTTCAGTTCCTTTGACCCGGGCTGGCAGTCTGGGAAAGCCCCTGGCTTGAAAGAGCGTCCAGCCTCCGCAGGGACCCTTGCAGAAGAAACAAAGGAAGTGCCGTAATTACCTAAATCTCTCTCAGACAAAGGCACACTAACATAAACCACCAGCAGACACAATTGTGCCAATCTGTAAACATACTGTCATACCCATTAATACGGCCAAGTTAAATCTGGAATGCAGCACTAGATCCGAAAACAGCATTTATTTCATTATTGTTTTGCATTTTGCCTTACCTTGTTGCCCCTGCTGCTGGGAGTAGTATCTGGGGTCGTGGATGAGGCAGGTCCCCTCCTTTCGGTGCTACAGAGGCTAGAGACACCCTGGAGTCCAGCTCCAACTGTGGATGTCTTGCACTCATCTTCTCCCTGCTGAAAAACAAAAACCACCAAACATCAGCAACATGCAGGGTTGTAAATAAAGTCAGCCTTTGAGCTCTTTCATCTTCTACATTATTAATCTGCAAAAGTTGTCTGACAGCAGATGTTCTCACCAGTGCAGCTGCATGAAATCCCTGCAGGTATCTGCCACATGGTCCATCTGCAGGTAGTTTGCAGCATCAAGCACCCCGGGCACAATGCTTGGTGTCAGAGGGAGGTGGGAGGTGTACATGAAGTCGAGCAGCAGGGAGACGCTGGATGGGTCCAAGGTGTTGGGGAGTGACACAGTCATAAGCTGCTCCCCGCTCCCACCAAGGTCCTGAAGCAACACGCGGTGTGAGTACAGCGAGTAGAAGAACCCACTGAGAGGAGAGATGGAAGGAGAAATATAAATGGTAAGATGAGAAACTGCTGCAGAAATTATAAGAGATAATAGAAAAATATAGAAGATACCGCCGATTAAACTACTGCTCTGAACAATCAAACAACACTTAAACACAACACAATAAACTGTTCTATGCAATATGCACCGACCTGCAGGCCACAAGCACAGCACAGTGGGCCCGTAGGTGCACGCTGCCAACAACCAGGGTGGTGTCGGTCAGGATGTTTCGGTGCCGGAGTTCATTCAGGTTCAGCAGCACATCATTGGAGTGGCGTGTGAACTCCTTCACATATCCCTCAGCTCTCATCTCCTGCCCTCGATGCACCCTGTATCGCTCCAACACCTCCGTCATGTTCAGCTCTATCTGTAGATAAGTTATTATTCACAGTTCAGAAATTGAAAATTTAAATGTTTTCATGTTCAGATGTTTGGATTTTGTTTTTAATTGTACAATAATAAAGACTTACCTGTGTTTAATATATAGAATAAATAGACTGGAGTGTCCCAGACACATCTGTTAGGTGAGACCAGCTCCCTACTCGTACCTGAATGAGAAAAAAACAAGAAACATCCACATGATCCACTTTAGATTTATCATGAATACTTTACTATCCTACTATCCACCAGAAAGCAAAGGTGCTGTAAAAAAACTGTGCTCCATTTTTCAGTTAAAGATAAAAAATTAATCCAAGCAAGCTGTAATCAGGCAGCTCATAAAAAGACACTTTTTCCAACTCACCCCGACCAGCAGGGACGAGAACTAACGTGCTCTGCACTGACGTCAAACCTCCTGGCTCAGCGTTCGTCTACAGTCATAGACAGGGGCTCATCCACAGCCTCCACTGGCTCTGAGCAAAACTGAGAGGAGCCTGAAGGGAGGGAACTCTTTATAATGTCATGCAGGAAGCCCCCATACAACCAGAGCAGCTTGTTTCCTCTTTCCTCAATAGCCCACGCGTACACTGGAAGTAACGCAGGAAAAGCCCTGGCCCAGGCCCCGGGCTACAAGTATTTTTAGTGGGCTATTAGTTTTTCTAAACCCCCATAGCTCTGAGCAAAGTAATGTCAGGAAAGCGCAGTGTGTTTGTGTGCCATGTTGAAAAAATATATGTTAGGACCCTTGGGGAGAGGCGATACGTGCCTGGCTATCCAGGGGTAAGCCAGAGAGCATCAAGCTTCCCCCACCAACGCTTTCCTACACTTCAGCCCTCTCCAGGACAGAGGAAACTCTCTGAGAGGAAGCTGGAAGACCAACCAACTTACTGTTGGATAAACAAGTTATGCTGTCATCATAGAAATTCTGTCTTGTCATTAAAATATTTTTGGTTTGTTAATATTGCTTCAAATGCATGTTGGTGCACCATTTATCCCAATTTTCATGATATGATTTCAAAGAGAAACTGAGTCACTGCTGAGTTGTCCAGTTCAGATAAATGAGGGATTAGCAAGTGCCACACAACAGTGTCCGGAACCTTCTGGCTTGCTGCCCGAAAGCAAAGCCGTTTTATTATGAGGATGCAGAAAATCGATCATGTAGATGGGAGGCTCCCGCTCCTGATGCTGAAAAACAATCTTTACCACACCTCGACTAAGAGAAATGCAGTCAACAGATGTGCAGGAACTGCGCTACACACCCACCCACATACACACAACACCATACACAAACCTTTGAATGCATCCTGTAGAGCAGCTCAGAGACATGGATTAAAACGCCTGCGCAGGACATCCGTCAATAATAAAACGAGCCGGGAACAAGAGAGGAGAAATGGAGATGGAGGGGGGTAATGGAGTAAAGGGGGACATGGACTCAAGAGGTCAGGAGTGACTGAAAAACAAGGGGAAAGCTACCTCTTCCTGAGTGCAGCCTTGGGTTCACAGACAACCAGGCACAGAACAGTTAATTGACGCTCTATAAAATTGAACTATGAACTGTATTTTCCTCACATCACAGCATTTCACAGAAGGAGACCATGAAGAAGGAAGAAGTTCTGCTTGTGTGAAAATCTGGGATTGCAAGACGACACAGGCATTAATTTGATTCAAAAGAAGAAAATTATCTTTATTTCAGTAGGAGGATTTGAAACATCAAGTTCATCTGCACTGTAAAAGAAAGAAAATGTTAGTAATATATGATATACCTGCATGCAGATCTAGTTTCATATGAGCTGCCACTTGTAAAATATTGATAAGTAGATAGAGTCTACATTTGTGAAATCAGACAACATGACCATGTTTGGATATAAAGCCGTTAAAATGTGAATCGGAAGTAAAATGTTTCCAGAGGCAGCAGAATGCATGTGGGTGTCCTTGTGCTTTTATTTGTTTGGATGGAGGTTGGATCAATTGTTAAAAGACTTAAAAAAAAAAAGAAAAAAAAGGAAAAGCCATAAAGGAAAACAACGATTAAGAAAACAGAGAGGGAGATGTAGGTCCTGGCTACTTCCAGGCATTGTGAGAAAAACGGATGGGGAGGGGGCGGCAGCGGGTGAGGAAAAGTGAGAACATTACTAAACAGGTTCGGCAATGGGAGGAAGCCATTGAGTCTATCCCGTTGGCAGAGCTGGGCAACGCTCATAGTGACTTCCTGCATCTCACCATGTCTGTCAGTGCTTATCAGCGACCCACCGGTCAGGGCATAGCTGCTCTTTAGCTACAAAACTAACTCTAACAAGATAAACTTTCTGCAGGTTTAAAATGAAAAGCAAAACCAGTCCTGTGACATTTGTTGAGCAAATAACGCTCTTTTTAACAGCAAAAGGCAGGGATTCCCCCTGCATGGTGATTTCCTGGTTGCCTAGACAGAACTATGTTGTTTATCTGATAATGTATTGACTGAAGCCATGCTTTGACTTCAAATCCTGTCGGTGCCAAAGTGTTGATGGCTCCTACAACAATAGTCGATCTGCTTAAACCGCTGCTTCCTGTGACCGAAGAGCACCCTGGACATATAAGGGCAAACAGTGCAGAGCTCCTGGAAGGAGGAGCAGGAAGAGGAAGCAGGGATATCCCAGGGAGCAGCCTTGGTTGTTTGTCCACACATTGGCAGAAGCTCAAAAAATAAAAAATAAATAAATAATAATAATAATAAAATAAACTGATATGAAACATTTGAAGGATTGTCTTAGTAGTGTGCCTCCAATATGGTGCTGGGTGCATTGGGAGGAAGACGAAAAGAGAGAGGTTGGGGGGGGTAACAAGAGAGACAGTTGACCTAAATCACAGTCACATAAATAATAAAGCACTTGACCTCCATTCAAAAACCAAAACCCATTCATAACAAATGTATGTGCAGAAACCAATCAATAAATCCACATGAAACAAACTTTAACAGTAGTTTACAGCAGTAATGCTAAATAAAAGAATTTTATAAGAAGGTTCATTCATAAGGGATTAAATATTGCTCAATGAGCTTTTGCTTTCCCAAAAAAGCACTTTAGTCCTTTAAATATGCATTAATTTGTACGTGAACTCTTAGAGTTTTCCTCGGTTATTATAGTAACTTCTATATTTATTGAGTTTATTTTACTTGCACTATATATACTTAAACACAGTAACTGCGGGGTGTATGTTCATCTAGTCTTATAACCTATTTGATGTATATTTAGTTCACTATTTATGTTTATTTTATTCTATTCTATTTTTATTTTTACATATTGCAATTTGCCTCTTTATTTCTACTCCAGTGTGTGCCTTTTGTCTTGATCCTTAGTGGTTTTGATTGTGATCTAAACTATACAAATTGTATATGTGTTATATTTTTGCTTTATTAAATATATATATTTACTATTGTAAAACCCAGTGAAAGCTTTATAATATACATGCATTTCCAGGAGAACTAACCCCAAATATTACATGTCTGACTCTAACTTTACCATAAATATGACCTCAAACCAGGTTCAAATTTAATAAATGACATAATGAGGACTTTGTGACCCATAAAACAAGTCTTAAAGTTATAAATAACCTTGTTTTATGTCTAAATCCTGACGATCACGGTCCTGAGCTACATTAGCTTCACACGCTCCCCGAGCAGCTACGTCACACACCGGGAACCCACCGAGGAGCCGCCGCCGCCGCCGCCGCCGCCGCCGCTGCAGCTGCTAAAGGCCTCTCAGGATCCGATACACGGTACGATAACAACTTACAGCTACAGGAACCTAATTCCTGACATGTTTCGCCGATTTCGGACATTTAAAGTGAGGTTTAGGCGGCTGGTGTCGGACGGTAGGTGTCGGCTCGTCCATTGTTTCGTCTGCGGCTGTGTTGGAGTTAGCCTGGAGGCGAGGCACGAGTTTAAAACGGGCTAGAAAACAAGTAAACAAGGCTGTTATTAAAGTTAATTATCGCTACTTATCCTTCATTGTGGGTCATTATATCACTTCGGCGGCGTGTTTTTATGTTTAACCCGCACGGATGTGGACGAAGAACGGCAACGTTAACGCCAGTCTGTAGTTAACGTTATTTACCGTTTGTTCGTATGAGACGTTCATGTTGCTGTGCGGAACGAAGCTAGGTGGCTAAGCTAATGTCACAAAAAACAAAACCAACGTGTCTTTTAATGTGCTGCATCTGCTTTATTTGACCAATTTTATTTTCTCGGCTTGTAGATGAGACCGAAGGAAAGAAGAGTGTCACTGTAAAGGCTACTGTAAAAGGTAGGACATGCTAACAGTTTGCTAATATTTGCCTATATAACTAGCTAGTTGGATTTTACACTGTTTCCTAACCCATGTTGGTTAATGTTTATTTCTGTAACTTTGTTAAATATAACAAGCAAACATCACTAACGTTACGTTTGGCTTCACTGTCAAACATGTTGGGTTAGGCCAACCATAACATGTGCCTTCAAAATAAAAGCCTGTCTAGTGGTTGCAGTACTGACTGTAAAATGGAGGGTACGACTAAAGATTCACATTCAAAAGGAGATCAATAGTTAGGTTTGCATTTATTACAATATTTTACGCGTTACTGTCTTTATTTATTGTCTGTTTTCCGTGTTGCTTAAAACGCTTGCGACACAGGCGCTTTATTTGTTTATTTTTCCACACCGGATGTTGTTTCTGTTTATTGACGCTTGCTTTACGCTTGTCTTGAGTTTTGACATTTCATGAGTTGCTGCGCCTCCTTTTCATCCATCAAGACGTCCAGTCGACATAATTGTTTTGTTTTTTTTTATTTATATGGGACCGTGCACATTAATCAACATCTATATTGGCAACGCTAGTGTAAATATGCCGAGATTAGATCAGTAGCTCATTTGCACTCATAGTTCCCACCCAACTAAAAATGGAAGACAAAACAAGCTCGAACAAGATCTTCTGTTACATGGCTAGATACATCAGATTGGTATGCATATGTACAGTTTAACACGCCTACAGTCCTGACCCTGTCATATTAGGCATATGTTTATTCAAACTCTAAGAGTAGTGATTGGCTTTCTTATAGTGTATCTTATTTCCTTACAGAGTGAGTCTGAGTTGTGGCATAGTAGCTAGAGGATACTTGCACGTATCATTTTTCGGCATGTAGTGGTAGATAAAGTCTAAAAGTGTAAAAGTAAGAAAACCTTAAAATGTAATAAATGGGTAAAACCACAGCTTAGTGGGTTTTAAATAACAGCAGAACTGGGATTAAAACACACATTAGTGAAACAGTTGAGATTAACTTTCTGCCCAAAGCCATCTTGTGATTTGAATGTCTGCTCGTCTGGATTGAGATAGGGACTTTAATACGGTACTATGGTGAGAGTTGTCACTCTTTCCTTCACATAGCTACACACATAACATGTAATGTCAGAAAGGTTCATGCTGACATTATTGATTTATACTATCTCCAACAACCCTGTGAATAGAAATAATGAAAGAAAAAACTCAAGACTTAAATCCTGTATTCAGGCATTGTATTTCTGTATGACTACATCCTCCTCTCATCCATCACTATAATCCTCTTACTGACAAGGACTTATGACAGCCACACGACCCACATACAATCAATCTGAATGGGATATTAATTTCTCCACTGTAACAATACGGATCTGCTGTGATTGGTCTTTGCAATCCATTTGGGCGATTTTGAAAAAGGTAACAATGGTATAGATGTGGTTCCTTGTGCAAAGAATCACAGTTTGTAGTGCTGCGTGACTAATCTTATCACAGTTGCTATCACGTTGTCCGCCTGTGTGATTACATAACTGCAGAAGGCTGCAATTTAATTAAATAAATGCGTTTGTGGGCGTGACAATCAGTTCTGTGTGAATATTATCCACGCCCCCTAATAATTACCTGACCCATCAGTCTGTGAATGGGCTGAAATGACCAATCATTGTTTGTCTCTGTAAACTATTTCCCTTTTGTTTATGGTTAACAAAAATTTAAGTTAAATTTAACATGAGTATTTTATTTTCTTAAATAGTAATTAATTTATTCCAATGTTTGAATTCACTCTATTCAAGTGTTTTTAATTGGACTTTTTCTTCAATATGACCGGTATCCTGAAGCCCCTCGGGGGCAAGTCAGCACTTTGTCGGTTCAGCTGTGTTGTTATTTATCCCACAGAGAATACATAATATATTGTTATGAGCCAGGTGTTTTCATATATACAGACACATATCATTACACAATATTTCCTGCCTTGTTTTTGTCCCGACTTCATGTGGAATCATAATACTGGCGGGTAAACACCCAAAAACAATAACCATTGTGGAGGATAACAGACAGGCGATGGACACAAATTTGCACCTGTTTGTGTGTATCTTATAGGAGTGTGTGTACAATTTTTTTTTCTGTGAGTGTTTGTGTATGTCAAAGCACACAAAACACACTTGCACATGATTTGGGGCAATCTGCTGGAAATCCCCAACCCTTTCAGAGCAGCAGCTCTCTTCCTTTTCCTCAACTAGAAGCCTATTGTTCAATCTGTGTGTCCCTGTTGCCATAGGAAACAAAGTCTAAAGCATCCTTGAGTTTCCACTTGTGACCTATTACATAAATACACACAACAGCAGCAGCTGTGGTCATGCAAATTATGACTGAACTGTTATAAAGTAAAGCAAAGGTAATATTGTCTGCAATTTATTGGCACTATGACAAATTAAATGCACACAGCGGTTATGTAACAAAATAATAAGTAACATTTTTATTATTCATTACAATTTCTGGTCTTAGAAATCTGCCATGTCCGGCCCCACCTGGCTTCCACCAAGGACTCTGGATAGCCCAGAGCGAGCCGTCCCCCAGATGTCACACTCTGCCGGGTCAGCAATTTACAGAGCCCCCAACAAGAAGGGGACCTCTGACTTTAGACCAAAATATGGCCCCTATGATCAGAATGGAGGAGCAGGAGCAGCAGGGGGGATGGCCAATAGGTACATGGCTACCGGAGCAGGTAAGATTATGCAACTCATACTGGAGTCAGGAAAAGTACATAAGCCACATAAAGGTGTTAATATTTGAGTTAGTTAAATGTGGTATTCTTAAAAACACAATAAAGGTGATATGAAAGGTAACAATAGAAAACCTACCTTAAAACAATGATAAATACTCATATTTACTCATTTATATGTGAAGATTTTTCAGTCAGTGTAAAAATAGTAAAAATGAAAGTTAATTCCAAATAGCTGTAGACGAATTAAGTTTATTTTGGGACAGTAATGCAAAGACGAAATAAAGCACCATCTCACTTATCACAGTGTTAAAGCTTAAAATCGTTGTTGATGAGTCTAATTTTGCAGTGTCTGTTCTCCAAACAACAGGTGGACCCATTCATCATTCATCAAATGATCATTATTACACCCCTCCCCATGGCTCTAACGAAGATCGCAACTGGAGTCCTCACATGGACAGCTATGAGCTGATGGTTGGTGTCATTTCTGAAGCTTTGTTGCTGTTTCACAGACCTAAATTTGAACTCATGCAACATGTTTCTTTTGTTAGCATCGTGGTCCTGAAAAGCCAGCGAGCTATCACTCCAAGATTGATGCTGACATTGACTCCCTCACCAGTATGCTTGCTGATCTGGACAGCCTCCCCCAGGACTCCAGCACACAAGTAATACACTTTGTTTAAACCAAGAAGAATTATTTTCTCAAGAAATTTTCAAATATACATAGTTGACTTAAATGTTCTGTGTCCCTACAGCTGTATGACAATGTGCCTTACAACAAATACCTCTCAGGGGATCATTATAAGCCTGCACACCAGAGTGCAGCCCCTCCTCAGGGTCGACCCTCTATGGGCTACTCCTCTCACCCCCAGAGCCAATACCACCCAGCACCTCCTTACTCCAGTGAGCACCAGGCACCTCAGTACTCAACCTCCCACCAGCAGGACTACTACTCCTCCTCTTCAACCCCTAAACCGTACCCTCAGCCCGTCCCAGCCTCCTACACCACTGCCTCAACTCCTACAGGGCCCAGGTTCAGTGTCCAGGTCAAAACAGCACAGCCTGTCACCTACTCACAAACAGGGAGGCAGGCTGAACAGGCGTACACACCACCCCCTCCTCGCCAGCATTTGTCACGTCCCCCACCTCAGAATCAGACAGGTCCTCAGGGTTGGTACCCTCCACATCCCAATTCACAAACTCAGGAGATGCACTCTGAGGCTGGGTACAAGGGGAGTGGCTCGGGGTCTGGAGGAAGGGTCAGCCAGGTTTCGATGTCTAAGAGAGGGATGGACAATAATCCGGTTGGACCAGGAGCTGTACAGAGTCCTGCTTATCAGTCCAGCAAGGTAGAAACACTAATGTACTGTACTACACTACCACACGAGTAGTAGGTGTAAAACCAACCTTACACTTAGAAGAACTAATAATGAAAGGGATGATTTCTGATTGTTTGATGTATCCTCTTCCCTTCAGCAGGGGGCAGCAACAACAAGGCCTGAGGAGGAGCTGGATCGACTCACCAAGAAGTTGGTGTATGACATGAATCACCCTCCTGCCGAGGACTATTTTGGTATAACTATTGTATTAACGACTGAAACATACCTGGCATGTGAAAACCAAAACAAGCTTGTCTACAGCAGCAATGTGTTGGTGTTGACCTCCCTCCTCCAGGTCGTTGTGCCCGCTGCAGCGACAACGTGGTTGGTGATGGTAGCGGCTGTATTGCCATGGAGCAGGTGTTTCACGTGGAGTGTTTCACATGTATCACCTGTCACGCCCGGCTCAGAGGGCAACCTTTCTATGCCCTGGACAAGAAGAGTTACTGTGAGAGTTGTTACATTGTAAGTGCAGAGTGCGATATGCGTTTATGGTTTACATCTTTACATTTCAGCCCTGGTTCATACACTTATTGTATTATTAAGTGTATTATTATTATTATTATTATATTTCTACTTTTCTCACTAGAGCACACTAGAGCGCTGCTCAAAGTGTTCCAAACCCATTCTGGACCGCATCCTACGGGCCATGGGAAAAGCCTACCACCCTCGCTGTTTCACATGTGTGGTTTGTAACTGCTGCTTGGACGGGGTACCCTTCACGGTGGACGCCACCTCTCAGATACACTGCATAGACGACTTTCATAGGTGAGCGTTCTGCTTTTTGTCTCCAACATAAGCATTAAGAGAAATTACTCTCGTTTTATTCTTATCCTGATGTTTGCTCTTACAGGAAGTATGCACCTCGCTGCTCAGTGTGTGGTGAGCCCATCATGCCTGAACCCGGCCAGGAGGAGACTGTGAGGATAGTGGCTCTGGACCGCAGCTTCCATGTCCACTGTTATGTCTGTGAGGTGAGTCAGCTTCTCAGAACCTCACAGGAGTGCAGAACACAAATAAGAGGATCTGATATAAAACTTTGATTAAAGTAAGTTTGGTTTTGGGAGTATGCACAACTGTTTTAAAGTGAACTAGGTACTTTATTCTCCTCAGTTTAGATTAGTTTTAGACTCACTGAATGTCTCTAAACCGTGTTAATTTAAGCTGAGCACCACTGTGTGAATTCATCAGGAATGTGGACTCCTGCTGTCGTCTGAAGGGGAGGGTCGAGGCTGCTACCCTCTGGACGGCCACATCTTGTGTAAGAGCTGCAGCGCTCGGCGAATTCAGGACCTCTCAGCCAAGATCTCCACTGACTGCTAATAGACATCCTGGGTCTCCTCCACCTTTTTTTCAGCCGTCTCACGCTCACAGATCCACAGACAGGCACATGTTACACATGATTGATAGCACAGGTAAAACAAGCCCCTGTGTTGTTCTCTTGATTTTGGTTTCTCTGATCATAAATGACGAACAGTGCTATAGTTCCCTCTGTTGGTCTGCAGGTGCAATTTTAAATATAGAGGAACATTTTTCTGTTGTACTGGTTCAAACAATAGGAAACACCTATTCACCTATTCAAAAATCCTAAAAAAAAAAAAATCCTGTTCTTTCGTCTTCTTTTTTTTTTTTCTTCTTACAGAGCTGTCCTATTTTCACACTTAGTTCAGTATTATCATGACCTTCAGGCAGCTCGGGGTCCACTTACTACTTACTACTTATTCAAAATGGTACTGCTCAGCACATTTTCACTTATGACTATCGCTGTGGAAGACAATGAAAATATGGATGGAATTCACATCATTTAGAACCGAAAATGAGGACTTTTGTAGAGAAGTGACTAGTGTCATGGGACCTGAACATTTGTAGAACACCAAATGTCAAGGTGCAGAACCGTTGCAAAACAAACACATTGAAGGCACATAAAGCAACAACTGTGACTGTACATAACGTGCTGTCTCAGAGCACAGCATGTAGCCTTTAGTGCAGTGAATCTTTGCAGTGAAGTAGCCTCATAGAAAGAGAAATGTAGACAAAAGGAATGTGTAGTTAACTTTACAGCCCATGTTCTTTCTGCTTTAGCTTTTATTCAACACTAATATATATACCAGAATCATTTTTTTGAATGTCTACAAAATATAGTCTTGCTTTGGTTTTGTTTAATGTCTATTGTTTGGTTGATACTTGACTGTTATATTGAAGATGATGGTGCAATGAAGTCAAACACTTTCACCTGGCAAAAGGAAAACAGGGTGTTGGTCACTTAAGAAAACCTCATGTGAAGAGTGTGAAAGCTAAAGTTTCTCTCCATTTAAAGGTTTATTGGCAAATTCTTTTATTTTCCAATCACTTAAACATACAGATTATCCTTTGCATTAGAAATTATAAATGTGGAATTTAATGCTGTGCTTTCCTTCACATAAATTGGATCACAGGTTTTCACATGAGTTTATTTTCGTACGTTGTTGCACTCGTGGGCCAAGAGACTTTGGAGCTACAGTATTCGCTATGATGTGTTTAATCTCCGTCTTTCCGTCCTGTTTTTGTTTATGTGTAACTTTAAGGGCTAGAATTTTGAAAGCCTTACCTCAAGGATGTCATGCAATATCATTACGATCCGTTTTTTGTTATTTTGTTTTTTTTACGGTTTAATCTGTAAATTCTGCTTTAGTTGTGACAGAACTTGATCATGCTAACATTTCATAATGTATATACTGGATTAGTACCAGTCAGCTTTTTATCCTTTATATTCTGCTGTGTCATGTTAAAATCCTGAATAATGCCAACTCTGGTGTTTATACTCCTTGAATCCAAATAATTTTTGTCATCCTTTTCATGCTTACTGTATGTTCAGTTTGAAATGCTGTGAATTGGAACTTGTAGATCAGAATCTGCGGTACTTGGACAGCACTGAGAAGTAATAACATTTAGTGATATTAATATGAGGGCGTGGGAACCTGAGTGGATTTTTCTCCTACGGCAGGATGTAGTGACATAACTGCTTATTAAAATGTCAACACATTTTTCATTGTGTTTTTCAGTTTTTATACAAACGCTGTCACATTCAGAACTTATACATTTTAGATGAAGTACGTTATTAAACTCAATAGTACTATGAAAGAAGAAAGTCAGACATTATTTAACATCTGAACATTTTATTTTAGACACTAAAAACAACCACGTTTCTGTATATTTGTCACCTTGCAACAAATGATTCAGTTATTAAACATGGATTCATTTATGTTACAGTCACAAACAAAACTATCCCAGCTTGTTTCTCGGGTTAACATGAGGTGAAAGTTTTCCAGAAGAAGTTGCGGCAGCCTGCTTTGCGCTCTCTTTGGGGTAGCGGCAGGTGTCGCTTCACCACCTCCTCCTCATCCTCCAGCTCTGGGAGCATCTGCTCATCTCCGGCTGCCACCAACTCAGACGCAAACTTTAGCAAGAGCAAGTGAGCGAGATCCTAAAAGACAAAATAAATGCGTAAAGGAACAATCTGGTAATCACGTTATCTCCTCAGATCATCCCCAATCTTTGCACTGTAAAACTCACTGTGTGAGTGACTCACCTTGTCGTTTGCCAGGTCTGCTCTCAGCGTTTCTGTCAGCATGTCTCTGCGTGGAGCAGCGCTCACCTGCACCAGCAGCACGGAGGAAAACAGAGCCGCCAGGAGCAGCTGCACCTGAGAGAGGAGCATCTCCACCTCACTTGTAGCCTTTGATGCTGTTTTCAGCTCTGATGAAAAGTCTGACTACAACTATTAACTAACCAGTCAGAAAGTAGCTAGTGTTGGTGTAGGAAGTGTTAGGCTGGTAAATAGGCGTCTTCATCCTCCTCCTCCTCATGCCAGCAAAGGATGTCATTGGTGGAGGAGAAAGGTTGAGGAGGTGTAGGGTGGAGGATGGTGTCAAGAGTAGGATAAGGTCATGATTAATGCTGAGACGTGGACAGAACGGCGTCGCTAGGTTGATTAAATCTCATGTTGTAATAGATTTAAATGTGAAATATTAAATTATTAAATAAGTCAAACTTAATAGAAATTAAGTAGCTACAGCAGCTTCGGAGATGAACTCAGCCTGTCTTTATGTCTCCTGTGCAGAGCTGTTGATAACACAGTGTGACTCAAATGTTAATGAGGCTGCCTGGACACTGACACTACCATTACTAAAAAAGACTGCATCAAAACACTAGATATAACTCTCTCTCATACTGTATCAACAACACTGAAGACCAAGGATCATGTTTGGTTTTGTGACTTCTTCAGATTATTTCCTTCCTTTCTGTCTGAACCAGCACTCACCTCTGTTCATACATTCAGCAGATTATTAAAACTATTTTGCTGCTTCAGAATCCTTAGTTTGAGAAAACAGTGTTTGATAATAATGGACCTATTGAATCTGTGACCGTCGCAACAGTGTTTTCTGTTACAGACAGAAATGCTGTGGCGGAATATAACGAGTACATTTACAGTACTAAAGTACAAATCTGAAGGGCTTGTACTGGAGTATTTTAATTTTACATTTATAAACAAACAATCTTTAATAAACTCAACGAATAGGTCACACGGTGAAAACCGTGCCAAATAATTAACAGAGCATCAATCATTTTCACTTCTCATACTTAAAATAGATGCTGACCTTTCTGTTCTCCCACTTCTTCTCTGCAGGACTCTCTCTGATTTGACTTTAAGTAACATTTTCCAAACAGTGGAAGATGTGGTGACCACAAGTGTCCAGATGGATGAAGGAGAAAGGCCCAACACCTCCACCTGCTGCAAAATGATATAAAATGTTGGCAACAGTTTGTCAGGGTTAATTAAACATCTTCACCCGTGGTTAATCAGGCTGAAGTTCCTCCTGAAATATTGTGTGTTCATGTCAGTATTTCATTCTTTTAGATTGGTGAGTTAAAATATCCAAATATTACTTTTTAACTAACTCACACACAACATCAACACATGCAAATCCGCAAAATCGAGCCAACTTTATGTAAGAAACAGTACTCAATAATAATAATCATGTCATCATGAACATCATCGCAGCAAAGGTAGAAAATAAGGTACAACTTATTTAAGATCAAGGATTGTTCAAAATCTTCAATGTAAAAGGTGAAAATATGCTACAGTAAATACTTTAATGTATGAGTACAAACACTGTTTGAAAGCAAATGTTTAAACATTTTAACCTTAAGCTGAGTAAACTGTTAGTTTAGGGTACCCTCAGTTTAAAACCTTACTTCAAGTAAACAGAATAAAATAATTAGCCCCATACACAGCGATATTGACAAATGCCATTAGAATGGTGAACAAGCAGCATCTTAACATTATATGTATCTACATTATAGGCATTTCAGACATTTCAAAGAGCTACTAACCAACAAAAATAGCATTTAACTGACTGATTTGAATAATAAAAATCAACAGTCTAGTTCCTATAAAATAACTTTTAACTTAATTTTAAAGTCAAATGTGTGTAATATGGTTTTCCCATCTATTCGATATCGGGAAGTAACTAAAGGCCTTAACCTAAAGGGTATATCCAGTGAAACCAAATGTTTTATCAACACTGTTTAACCAGACTACCACTGTGGTTCTCTAAGTACTGTTCTCTACTGCAGTACAAAACATATTAGGTACAAGGTACTAGGTAAAATGTAATCAGGCTAAATCAGGCTATTGGTAAACTTCACTACAAAGACAAGATCCATCAAATCATACAGTAAAATCAAAAGCTAGACAGATTATCACCATCAAACATGTATAAGAAATATAATTTACCCATGTGTTCAGGTAAGGTGTACCTAATAAACTGACTTCATGTGTCTGTTCAGGAGATTTCTGTGGTAAAATATACTCTGACCAGTAGATGTCACTGTTAATTCATGAAAAGCGAACTCAAGCATAATTATTTATAACGTATTTGTGAAGTAAAGGCTAAAAAAGATAAAAATAAGTCGGAATATAGCGACGTTTCCGGTGGTCAATTAACAGGTGTGTAACAAAATGGCGACGTTTCCGGTGGTCAATTAACAGGTGTGTAACAAAATGGCGACGCTTCCGGTGGTGACCTCTCTACAGCTTTCACCTCCTCTAGGGGAACATGTCCTGTTAAAAAAAATGAACCTATTTTTGCATATTTTGTTTGGGTAAGTTTCAGAGTGAGCTGTAAAGTCGTGTGTTCAATGCAGTACAAACCCTTCTGACCGGAGGCTGTTGGTTTCAGTGTGGACCTGCTGTTCGCAGTGAGTTTTTCCAGTCCGGTGCCGACAGGTGAGACCAGTTCACGAGCAGTGAGGGGTTCCTTAAAGCTCAAATATAGGGTTTGGGTGGTTCCTGAGGTTTGTTAATCAGAATTAATATTAATCAGCCAACAGGGGAAATATGTTTAGACACTGAGTAAGAAAGTCTGTCTAAAATATATAACAGCACTTGAAGACATGGTGCAGTGTGGAGTGAGATGTACTGTAGCAGAAACGGTGCTAAACATTAGCTAGAGTTGTAAAATGGATGTAGGCTAAAAATATACGAGCTTGTCAAAATATATATGATGAGGAGGATTTATTTAAAAATCACATTTATTTTGTGTATTAAAATCATGTACAATTATCAAAATGATCAATTATACTCTGAGCTTTTGGTTGTGGACCCATTTGTCCAGGTGGATTGTAAATGCTTAAATTTCCTTCCTTAAATTTTAAAGTGACATTTTTAAATTTACATTTTTGTGACAAACTCAATGTGCTGATAAACACTGTGATGTGATTGAAAGCTCAGGAACAGCTACTAAAGGGGCATCATGGTTGGAATCATTATTTTATTTTTGTTTTGTTAAACAGAGTTACAGGTACCACATTAATACTGCACGTACATTTTTAGAATCTTAATTATGAGTTAAATGCAGAGAAATTCACATAATAAAGGTGTTTTTAAATGACCTGAAGAGGAGTTGATGTCTTTACTTATTTCAGGGGTGTTTCAGACCAGGTGCCTCGAGCGTCACTTTTGGCTCGCCGTTAAGTCCAGCTTCCTCAGCTCGATGACACGTTTTTACTTTGAAGGTACAGTATGTGTCAGAGCGTCATTCACGAAAGGAGAATGTGATGGGCTTTGTTTGAATTGTTGATCTTTCACGTTAAACCATTAGACCAGGACGAACTTCACCTCTTATCTGATCAGGAGGCCGCACTCTGTGGGTACACAATCCAACTGAACGCTGTTGGAGACGTGGAGTTACGCACCTCCTTCCTCTCCTGTTATGTCTACGCTGAGGTAGATTCAATTAAAATACTGAACTTTGTCACATCAGGATTCTCCTGAAACAACAAACCATCTCTGTATCTCTGCTCTGCAGACTGGCACCGACTACCACCTGCGTCTTTGGATTGTAAACCTGAAGACGGAGGAGAAGGGGGCAGTGTACCCTCTACATCTCAACTGCTCCGTCCAGGCGAAGTGGAGCAGCAGAGAGATCGTTTGTGAGGAAAAATACATGGAGGTAGATCATTTATTCAAAAAAATGTATGTCATCACATCCACAGGTTAAGACAAATTCAATATCGGAGAGAAACTTCATTGTATTTGTTACTGAATAAGAACAGCATTGAGAGAGTGGATGGGAATTTTAGATTTAACATTTCCTGCAGCTGACATTAGATTTGATTAGAAAGTCTAGCTTTGTCTTGAATCTCTAGGTGTCCATCCAGAAGCCTGTTGTTCCTGTGACATCAAAACATGATAATAAGGTTAGTAAATGGTCATTAACTGTGACTGTTTCATGATTTAATTTATATTTAATGTCACAGGCTTCCTAAAATGAGGGAAGGCTGTATGTTGCCTGACATGACATGTGAAATGAGTTGATTCGATGCCTCCTCTCCAGGCACCAGCAGACATGTCTGTGATGTTCCACAGAGCTGATCAGTCGCTGGAGGAAGCGAGAGTTTTGTCCCCGAAAGAAGCTGCTGCTCTGGGCTGTCACGTCTCACTGCGTGGGCCACGTTTTACCCTCCGTTGTCCCTATTCTTCCCCGTTCTCCTACTTCACCAAGGTACTCGGACAGCGTTGCATACTGAGGATTCGGTCTTCATCATTGAACAGCTTAAAGTCCTCTCTCTCTTGACCATCGAAGCTTTATTTTTATTTTCCTGCATTTGCATGTGGGTGTTTCTGTTTTTCCCAGGAGAAGGGAGTGGATTTAGAGAATGTCAGAGCATCAATCCTGTACCAACTCGACGGTGGCGTCCTGGCTGTTGACGCCATTCTTGCCTGTGCTCTGAGTTAGTATGTTTTATCAGCATTACGCCAGTTTAAAAATACCAGGGTGAAATATCTCCAACTCCCCTTTCTCACCCCAGATGAAGCTGCAGTAGATGGGGATGACCTGCTGTGGACTGTCCCTTATATTCTTTCTCCTCTGGTTCACGGGCAGCTCAGGGACAGAGGCACAATCTTCGGAGTAAACAGCCAAACACTGAGTGAGTCTCAAATTAAAGAGCGAGGATACAAGATCAGGCTGCGGGAGGGACGAGTGGAGGTCAGGATTCCCACAGGAGCTCGTGGTGGACACATAAAGGTGCATAAAAACTGCTGTGGTCTTCTGATATCGGCTACAGTCTGCACAACCCTTATAGTTACAATAAATGAAAGTAATATTAATTAATACTAAAGATGGACTGATGTGGGTTCCACTTTTCATTATGTTTGCTGTGTTGTTGTTTTTTCTAGAGTGGAGTATTAAGAGGACGGTACAGCACGTCCATGTCTGTGAATCTGTTCTTCATGAGGCAGTGGAAAGACGAACGCTGGCCTCTAACTCAGCATCGCTCCTTCAGGCTGCTGAAGACTCCCCTCACTCCACAAACTCTGGCCTTCAGCAACAGTAACGCTTTTATCAAACCATTTTACCTTGTTTATGTGCATGCAATTGATATAAATGTGGAAGACAGCAGTGGAGTTTTTATTTCTCACTAAAGTCCTGGTGTTTCCAGTGTGTTGAAGATGCCCCCATTATACATCTCTCTCCCTTGACAGACACAGATCCAGTCACAGGATTGTTTTCCGTCACCTTGGGATTCTTCGCATCTGATGTCACCCTGGAGAAGGTGACTGTAGATGGTGGCGGGGTCCTTTTAACCTGGTCCCAAAGCCACCACATGCAGAGTGACCCAAATGTTGAGGTGTCCAGGCTCACCCACAGTGACGCTAGCAACTCCTACCAGCTCAATATTCCTCTGTCACACTCAAAAATTATTCCTGAGGTGACCGTCGCAAACACTAAGCAGCTTTTTCGTGTGTTCAGAAATGTCTGTAAACAACCTGCCATCTAATCCCAGTATATAGGTGGTGGCTTTAAGAAGTACAGGCTCACTTTCACCTTTACTCTCAACATTTTACCCAGTGGAGACATTTTTCACCATCAGGCCACATTAGAGCACAGTGTTAAATACACAGGTGAGTCATGGATTCAGCTTTTATTATCATAGTTATACTGAGAGTTGCAGTTGAGATTTAATCTTTACAGTGTATATATATGGTGGAAATGTAAATCTGAGCTGCACTAAAATTTCTTACTGACTGCGTTTAGCAAATTAGTATGTGTTAAATTAACCAGATAACCGTTTTCCTGTAAGCTGATTTCTTAACCCTAACGTCTCTAACCCTAATCTTAACCAGGTTTCTGTTTGACTTTTACAGCTGTATATGTGCATGAATAATGGCTGCAGACAGATGGTAGTAGAGCGGAGTGACTGGAGAGGCATTACATAGAGCGATGCCTCCTCAAGTCAGACTATCAGTGTTTGAGTGTGGAAGTCTAAATAGATATTTTAACACATTTGTTAAAACAGTTTCCACTTTGAAAAAAGAGCTCTGTATCTGCCTGTTTTTCCTCTGTGCTGTCAGTCTGCTCTGATACAGACAGTAAAAGAATGAATAGATTCAGAACCTGTGAGTCATCCTCATCTGCTGCGTTTGTGCACAGATTTGCAGGAACGTCTTATTACAGAACATGTAAATGTCTTCTCCAGCTAGGTGCTACCTGATTTCCTGGAATAACCAGGTGTAAATACCCTCAATTTTATTCTTTACATGTCCGGGTGCAGCTCCAGTTTCACCCACGCTCGAGGGAAAGTGCACAGAGAGCAGTCTGCTGGTGCTGCTGCACCATGGGGCCCAGACCGAGCTGCAGTGGGAGCTCTTCTTCGGAGCCCACAGGTTGGACTGGAGCCTGGTGGAGATGGGTGGGTTTGTGGTGGAGGCAGAGGATGACTACTTGACTGTGGAGATTCCCCTCTACAGCCCGGGGCTGAACTTTGAGGTTGTCAATCTTACCAGTTTTCATTTGCATTACCATTTTAAGTTTGATCACCAGGAACAGGATTAGGTTTCAATAGACGGTGCTCACATTACCATCAGTACCTGTAAAACCCAACCTGTTTGTGCATGCTTACCGTTTCTTTCTTTCTTACACTAACAGTTCACATGGTCTGTTCAACCTATGGTTTACAAACAACTGCTTTACAAACTGTGCCCCAGCTGCCCTTTTCCGTGTTTACCTGTTAACTTTGCCGCTGCTCAGTGTGAACATGTGTGCTTTCTGTGCAGGAGCTGACATTGTGGGGTATTGTTGCTGGAGTGGAAGTGTCTGTTGTGGATGCACAGTCTCTCAAAGTCCAGGACAGTCTTGTCCACAAATGCACCTTTCCTGCTAGAGAACTACTAGGTACACAGAAGATCTGTGCCTCTTATTATATTTAACCAGTAAAACAGCTGTGACACTCTCTGTGTCTGTGACAGTATGTTTGCCTGAAGGGAAGATGATGGCACTCGTCGACACCACCCACACCAGCCCGCCCACCAGCCCCAACCGAACCACGCTGTTGGACCCCAGCTGTGTTCCCATGGAGACAGACAGCGCCAGAGCTCTGTTCAGCTTCAGCCTCAACTCCTGTGGGACGACAGTGACTGTGAGACACTTTGTTATAAAATCCACATAGAAAATATGCTCCGTGCCTCTGATTGAATTTTAATTTTTTTTTTTTTAAACTAGACTGAGGGGAATTTCCTGGTTTATGAAAACCAGATCAGTTACAATCAAGATTTTCTTCCTTTGAATGATCCAATTATACACAGAGACTCTCCATACAGGTGAGAAAAAAAACCCTGTGCTTGGCCTGTCTTTAATATAATTCTCTCAAATTAGTCTTATTCAAGTTGTGTCTGTTTCAGACTGACAATCCAGTGTCGCTACCCTGCAAACCAAAGCAGTACTCTACCTATCCAACGTCCTGTGAATCCATCTCTGGACCTATCACCAGTTAAACCCAGCATCAGGGAAGCTGCAAACACAGCTGTGCATGTTCATCAAGAATCTCATGAAAGTCATGTTGTGGAACCTGATTGACTATTTGTTTAAGTCATTGTTCACCTACCGCTAAACAATTAACACGGAAACTGGACTGAAGGAAGTTTTCTCATAGTGGAGACCAATAATGTCACAGCAAAATTACAATTTATTGTCATAAGTGGCATGTAAGAAACCTGCTGGGATTAGTTAAAATGTTTTAATTGGATTTTACTTTCCCAGTTCACAACAACATAGATATCGTCTATAATGCATGTTTTGAGAATCCTTACTGGCCACTGTGGAAATCAAAGCTGATAAATGCTTTAATTGGTGCTGAAACCACAACAAATTTCGCTGAGGTTGAATTGCTGCTGTCCAAATAAAAAATTTCAGTCCTTTCTTGCAATCCTGTTTTCAGAAAAAAGAAATAATAATCACATTGAGACATGAGCAGGTCTTGGCATCTGAGGTCATTTTCATTAGATGATTAAATAAATATCAATAATTCTCACTTGACAATAAATGTATTTAAATCTACTCATATACTTGCCGTCAGTTTGTTTCTTGTGAAAAGACTTGAGAACAGCCATTGTCAGATTTGACCAGCTTTATATTAATAAGTACCAACCTTTCTGCCAGAGTCTTCTGAAAGTTGGTAGAATGTTTGTAACTAGTATTTGAACAAGTCCTGAAAGTTGCATCTGGTAGAAGGTACTGGAGTTTGAAGCACCGTTGGACTCTGTAGATCTAAAATACGGAAGACCAAATGCTCAAACGCATGCTTGAGGGCACTGTATTCAGCTGAAGTTGTGAACTGCCTACCATCAGTGGAGTGTGCAGAATGCACAATGCAGCCAACACCAGCCGTATCTGACTCAAACCTGTACGCTGAGAAGAGACGATGGAGCCCAGCCAGAGGATATGTACACTGCACAGTCACACTGCAAGACAACAGGGGTAGCTGCAAGACAGTTTGCTAAAGGAGGGGAACGTAAATAATGCAAGTGTAAAGTAAGTAGGGCTTGAAGAGTCACACCTGTCTATGTCATTGTTGGATGAAATTGCTGGAGTCTGCTTCTTGCTGAAGGAAATCTTGTTTTTATACGTCACAGAGTTTTTCCCAAGCTATGGGAAGAAAAAAAAAAAAGCATTTAAATTTTTAGGTGTAGCCATATTCATTTACCTGTATTAATTTCAAGGAACACCAGCAGTACCTTGATAATGGATCCACAGGTGTGGAGAGGAAAAGAGAAGAGAACCCTGGTGTTGTCTGCTTCTATGGGTCCACAGTGTTCCCTTATTAGGCTGGTTCTAGCAGGGATCACTCCACTTGAAACCACCGGAGACAAGTCGGCCACCACAGTCATCCTACCATCGGTCGAACACACTATAGAGAGATGAGTTATCACTTCAGCTACATAAAGTACAAGACCTCACCAGCTGTTGGTTCTTACCAATGAGTTCTGTAGTTGTATTAAAAGGACAAGTCTTGACTGTTGAACTCTGGATCTCTGATGTTTCATGATCCCGAAGAAGGATCTCAAAAGTACCAAAGTATTCCTTCAGAGTAACGTTCTAGAAAACACATGCATCTTACTGTTACTAGTACGTTAAACACAAGGTTTGATGTTTTCATTCATTTCCCTTCATCTTACCTTGTATTGATACCCATGAGTGAACAGCGGCACGTGGAGCAGCAGACTCTGGCTGCTGTTGCTCATGATGTATCCATGCTGGGCTGCCAGCTCCGATGTCAGCAGGTCTGAACCGATGCTGATCTTCCACAGGTAGTGAAAAGGCTGGTGGTCCAGTTTGAAACTGATCCCAGATTCAGAACAGACTGCATCAAACACCGGAGAGGCTGTCGAACACAGTACAGTGGGTTAACTCTGCTTATTGAGTGGGGAGCTATTAACAAGTGTTAAATATGTTTAAGGACTTACAGACATATGTTAGTGCAGTGACTGATGCCAGGTAGTTGAAATGCTCATTTTCAGGTAGAATGGTCAATGTATAGTAGATATCAAGCTTGTGCTTCATCACAGACTCTTCTCTTAAGATCTAGACGACAAGAGAAATTCTGATCCAAGCAGTCTATGATAAGGATATAATCCAGTTGTACCAGACCTTTACCTCATGTATGATAACAGGGTCATCAAAAGGCACCTCCAGAGTGTAACCATGGGTGTTATTTGAATGAATATTTGTGATCATGTGGATGCTTGTATTATTAAGTGGCACTGTAAATTCATGTCCATTGAAATGAATGGCAACCAACTCAACATCTTCAGGAACATCTCCAAGGTAGACGATGAACAGTCGCTGCTCAAGATCCATTCCTGAAATTAAAACGTAAGTCAAAGTATGTTTGTATTAAATTAGAAAAATGATTTCAAGTACACATGCAAACTTACGGTTTACAGTAAAAATGGGGCATAGCATTAAAGGAGTGCTCAATGTTCTGTAATAGCGGAACCTGGTCTCTACAAGGTCCTCATCAACTGAGATTTTCTCCAAGTAGAGGTTAAAGATGTAGAACTGGTAGAGGTCTTCAATCACAAAACTCTGCAGAAGAACAGGTTCAGGTAAACGTCAAGTGAAGCAACAGGTTGATTACGGTTATAATAATTTTAATTTAATTTTATATAATCTGTGCTTTCTGACCTTTCTGTATCCTTCTTCAGCAGTATAAGGGATGCTGATCTGGATTGTGTTATTGTGCTTCTCCACAATGTAGCCTCTTTCTTCTGCAACCGACTGTTCCACAAGTTTACCATTGACTCCAATGTTGACCTGTGTGTTGTGTAGATCTGACACAAGTGGGTTCAGCACCTCAGGAGCCTGCCACCTCATGTGGGTGCTTTCATCGAATGACCCTTCATCTGTTGAAATGCACAGTTGATTATGAAGTGAAAACAAAAATGCCACAGCAAATGGAAAGTGAATTGTAATACTGACGCATGGAGCAAGCAGCCTCCATGTTAACCAGGAGGACAACCCAGCTTTGTCTGGAGAATAAAGTTGCATGGACTACTTCTACTGGAATGCCATCCACCTGGAGAGAGACTCAAGTCTGTTTTGGACTATATGCTTTACAAGAAGGAATTGTCTAATACAATGGACAAGGTGATAGACTGCACCAAATTTTACATCCGTTTACCACAGTGATGAATGAGTCAGGTTGTCCATACGGTGTACGAAATACAAGCCGTCCATCAGTCAGTTGAAACACGTAGCCTCGCCTATGGGTTTCAGAGAGGCTCATAGGAACCGGCTCCTGCTCTGGCTTTTGGAACATTACTTGCCAATCTGAAGTGGCTGAGAAATGTGCCTAAGAAGAAAATTAAAAGTGTTTTAAATGTTTAATCAGCTACCGTTAATGCTTAATCCACACTTTTCCCAGAAGGCAATGTACGTACTGTTTGGACAACAGCATCCCAGTCTCTCTTTGCTCCTGTTGGACACGCTACATCGCTCCTCACAGACACCTGCCGAGAAGTCTCGATTAGAAAGACTCAGACATCTCAGTCAAATGTTAAAAAGGTACCCAAGCTCACCTCCATGTAGTTAATCTCACAGGTAACCTCTCTGGGAGACCAGGGGAGAGATGGAGAACAGGTCTTGTTCAGTGCGTACCTGACTTCCTCTCCGTCATGTGTCGCAACCAGGTTGAAGTTGAATGTAAACATTTTATCATCCTGAAAGACCCGGTAGACTATGATGAAGTATGAAGACACTGGTTGTCACATACTCAGATTTATACAATAAAGCCGTCTGTTCTCACTTTGTTCTCAGCGTGACAGCTGAAGTAAGAGGCTCGGAGCTCCATATGGCCAAGTACAGTGAGAGCATTGACACTATAACCACATTCAGCTGCATACTGCTTGGTGATAGGGTACACACCTGTGTCATCTGGAAGAAAATCATATTAACTTAACTTGAGGCTCAGAGTTTTTCGCTAATATTTGCTGCAAGTAATTTCTTTGATAGTTAAATGGTTAAGGTTTAATTGTTGGTTTAAACAGGACAGGTCCGTTTTCAGAAAGCACAAAAAGACTACCTTTAGGTGTGTCTTATTACCTCAAAACTACACCTCTTCATTTCCTCAACTCTAGCTGTGGTGGGAGGACTTACCAACAGCCTCAAAGTGAGGTTCGCTCCCAATGCACGACAGATCTACAGCTATCACAAAGAAGCGATCACGACACTCCATGAGCTCAACTCCTGCAAGAATAAAAGAATTCAGATCTAGATGTCAAGTACGAGCTAGTGAATGTAAGCGGGTGTGTAAGCAGATCATTTGGTTTTACCCTGGGGTACGCCATCACATTTTGCACTTGCCCAAACTGAGATGAATAAGGCCACACTGTAAAACAGAAATAATTTATATACCACAGTCAAAATATAGCAAACAGCTTGTAAATTATCCCAAAGTGCCTTACCCAAGGAGAAAAACAAAAGCCATAACTACTGATGTGTTGGTAGTGTCTAAAGCTAGCCTAGCTGCTAGCAAACTACACCTGCTAACCCACCAAGCCAAAGTGAATCACGTGCTTGGTGTAACCCTAGCCAAAGCGGCACCATGCAGGGTTGTGGCCTACACAGCTTTTATAAATCTGCCTACTGACCAAGCACAGACTCACAGGAGGTAACAGCCACAAGTGGAGCTCATTAGCAACCAAACATCTTCCAATCAGCTGCAGCTGATGAGAGTCTTCTTGGACTTTGCCTCCTCAGGAGAACTTATAAAAGCTGGTGTAGGCGACCGCACCACATGGTGCAAGTGCAGGATAATATCAAGCAAGTTGTCTGCTTATGTTGGTTAGTGGGTGTAGTTTACTAGCAGCTAGGCTAGCTTTAGACACTGCCAGCACACAGTGGCTATGACATTTGGGTTTTGCCTTAGGTAAACGTAAGCTGTTGTGTATCATATGTGCATTTTTGCATTTTTTTTATATGCAAGTGACATGTTTTATGTCTTATAGTGTGACCTTACTCCTGCTTGTGTGGTCAACTGCAAAATGTGTCCCCGTTCCTGATGGTATTTTAATTCCTACTTTTTATAGGCTCAATAATTGATAGTGATTGTTATTTACTATCTAACTTGTTTAATCTTGCAGGAGCCGTGCATATGGAGTGTCATGATCGTTACTTCAAGATGGCTGTGGACCTCTCCTTCGCTGAGGGGGAACTTCGCTTTGAAGCTGTTGGTAAGTCCTGTCCACCCTCACTCAAGCATCTATTCAAATTGGCTCACATTGAACTTGAATGAACCAAGCGCAGGTTTAGAGAATCTCCGAAGCTTTTTCACTCTCTTCCAGATGAAACGGGCGTGCACCCCATCTTGAAGCAGTATGCAGCAAAGTGTGGCTACAGTATTGTGCCTCTACCGGGCCATGTGGAGCTCAGAGCCTCTTACTTCAGCTGTCACACTGACAACAAAGTGCGTACAAGCAAAACATAATTTACAGACTTATTGTAGCTTAAAATGAATTAAGTTTCAACACCTCATCTGTGTTGGGTCTTTCAGGGTGATCAAGTGTTCACATTCAACTTCAATTTGATCGTGATGCATGAAGGAAGGGAAGTCACCTATGCAGTGAGCAAGACCTGTTCTCCATCTCTCCCCTGGTCTCCCAGAGAGGTTACCTGTGAGCTCAACTACATGGAGGTAGGCTTTGGTACATCTCAATGAGTATTTAACTCATGGACTAGTCTAAGATTAATGGTGATTTCTTTCCAGGTGTCTGTGAGGAGTGAAGTCAGCTGTCCTTCTGGGACAAAAAAAGATGACTGGAATAGTCTCAAAGCTGTAAGTTTCAGATTAGAGTGACTCCCCCCCCCCCCCCCCCCCCCCCCCTTGTGCAGCCAAGTGCCCTAATTGAGAGATTTTGAACTTTTCAGGCCCATAGCTCCACCACTTCAGACTGGCAGGTGATGTTTCATAGAGCAGAGGAGCAGTTACTCCCCATGAATCTCTCTGAAGCTCGTAAGCAGGACTACGTGCTTGACTTGACGGATGGAAGACTTCTATTTCGAACACCGTATGGACAACCTGAGTCATTCAGCACTGAGGTAGGTGGATGCCAAATTCGTGTTAGGTTCATCAAGTCCAAGGTATTTTAACAGTCTCAACCCAGTCTTCATCGGCTCACATGGTTCTCTGAAGCCAGGTCTAAAATAGGATTACATTTGACTTTTCTCTCCAGGTGGATGGCGTTCCAGTAGAGGTAGTCCACGCAACTCTGTTCTCCAGACAAAGCTGGGTTGTCCTCATGGTTGACATGGTGGCTGCATGCTCGATGTGTCAGTATCACAATATTTTACACTGTTGTTTTTGTTTTTGTTTTTTTTACTGAACGATCAACAGCTCAAGTAGTAATATGTCAACAGTTGAAGGCTCATATGATCACAGTGGATATGTGGTGTGGAAGACTACAGCAGCGCTCTACCCAAGTCATGATGCCACCCAGATCAACATTGGATTTAATGGTAGACTTGTGACGCAGCCAACTGCAATGGAGAGAGGTTACATTATTGACAAGGACAACTCTACAATCCTGATCAGCATCCCCTATAATGCTGAGGAGGCACAAAGGAAGGTCAGAAAACACCAACATAAGCGCTCTGATGATTCAACGTATTTAATCTTCAAATTAATTCATTAAATATTCCTTCAAACTTCATGTGTCTGTTGCAGAGCTTTGTGACTGGAGACCTCTACGAATATTACACCTTTAATTTCTACTTGGAGCAAATCTTGGTGGATGACGATCATGTTGAGACCAGGGTTCAGTCTCACAGGACTCTTGTCACTTCCTTGCTGCCACATGCTGTGTTTTCAGATAACCTAACAGTTCTCGAGGAGCGAATATTCAGCGTTTACCTCAGAGATGTACCTGAAGATGTTGAGCTGGCTGCTGTTCAGCTAAATGGACATGAATTTACCATACCACTTACTAACGCAAGCATGCACACAGTCACAGAAGTTGTTCAGCCCAACAGCACTCATGGCTACAGTCTGAGGGTGCCTTTTGACAGCCCTGTTGTCATAAATAAGGTAAAAGGTATTTAAATATAAGCTGGTTGATATACTTCACTGCAAAACAGTCTGTATGAGTTGAGTCATGGTGTGTATTCTGTGTTTTAGTTCTCTAAAGAAGATGCAGTTTTTCAGTATAGTCTGGACATCATCTTCACACTGACCGTCATGCCTGAAAATGAACCATTTTACCACCTCACATCTGTTGTAGCATTGTTCACAGACGTCTGTAAGTCATTGATTTTTAAAAGTGGTCACAAAGGATTTGTGAGAACACCAAAATTGACTCACTGTACTGTGTTCGACAGCCTCTCCGGTGTTTGATGCAGTCTGTTCTGAATCTGGGATCAGTTTCAAACTGGACCACCAGCCTTTTCACTACCTGTGGGAGATCAGCATCGGTTCAGACCTGCTGACATCGGAGCTGGCAGCCCAGCATGGATACATCATGAGCAACAGCAGCCAGAGTCTGCTGCTCCACGTGCCGCTGTTCACTCATGGGTATGAATACAAGGTAAGATGAAGGGAAATGAATGAAAACATCAAACCTTGTGTTTAACGTACTAGTAATTAAGATGCATGTGTTTTCTAGAACGTTACTCTGAAGGAATACTTTGGCACTTTTGAGATCCTCGTTCGGGATCATGAAACATCAGAGATCCAGAGTTCAACAGTCAAGACTTGTCCTTTTAATACAACTACAGAACTCATTGGTAAGAACCAGCAGCTGGTGAGGTCTTGTACTTTATGTAGCTGAAGTGATAACTCATCTCTCTATAGTGTGTTCAACCGATGGTAGGATGACTGTGGTGGCCGACTTGTCTCCGGTGGTTTCAAGTGGAGTGATCCCTGCTAGAACCAGCCTAATAAGGGAACACTGTGGACCCATAGAAGCAGACAACACCAGGGTTCTCTTCTCTTTTCCTCTCCACACCTGTGGATCCATCATTAAGGTAGAACTGATCCCAGTTAAACTACTAGACTTGACTGTGGCAACGTAACATTTACTGTACTACCTGGTTTAACAGCAGAAATGATTCACTGTTTCTACCCTCAGGTTGGAAGGGGAAATGTGACTTATCGCAATGAGATTTCCTACAACAAGAACAATGCAGTTTCCACTAACACTAGTGAAAGGTAGTGTTTACTTTAACTAGCAGTTTCTTCACACCAGTGTTTCTCCAAACAACCTATAACTGTAAAGATTTCTATGCTTTAAAGGGTGACCGTGCAGTGTACATATCCTCTGGCTGGTCTCCATCGACTCTTCTCAGTCTTCAGGTTTGAGTCTGATGCCGCCGGCGTTGGTAGCATCAATTACCCTGCTCAGCCTCAAACAGGTACAGTAGCTTATCGCCTGCTGGACCGGTTTAGACTCATCATGTAGGAGTCTGAGAATTTCTGCTTTTTAGGTCTACACAGCCCCAAGACCAGATACCTGCCTGTTTTCCATCCCCGTGCTCAAAATGTCAGATTTCCTAGGGTTCAGCATAACAGTGGTGTGATTAGAGGTGAGAACACAAACATTTAAAAATCATATCTAAGATGTAATTTCTTCATGTTAAATGTTTTACATGTTTAATTTTTTTTGTCATCTCATTACAGGACCTAATGGTTGGAGCTGAAAATAATATTTTAAATGTTGTGGAGGGAGGAAAACATTTGTTAATAAAGATGTTTCTAAAAAGTCCTGTATTTGTCTTTATTCTACATAATTAAATGGTAAGGTAGATACAGGAAGCTGTGGGAAAATGTGGTTAATGTGGAAAATGGTTAAAAATGTTTTATTTTGAAGACTGGATAATGGGTAAATAAAAATGCCTGATAAAAACATTTATTATTATTATTATTATTATTATTATTATTATTATTATTATTATATTTTAGATTAGGTTATTAGTGTTTTGTTTGTTTTTTTGCCAAATATTGATAGTATTTACACTGTGACAAGATTATCTTTAAAATAAGTGTCTTATTTGGGTCCATTTTAAAATTGAGATATTTATCTGTGTTCATTTGGGACTCTGTTTTATCGCATGTTAAAGATTTTTTTCATTAAAAAATAAAACAAAAAACAAAACGGGCTGATTAGTCTGAGTGAATATTTGTTATACTGTCAAAGTGCTAGAGGTGGTAACAGTACTTAAGTAGACTTTTAAGGCAGTACATTTAATAATGAATACTTTATTGATCCCCTTGGGGAAACTGTCGGTGGACAGCTGCTAGATGGTATGGCAGTGCTACACTACGGGGTTTCAGTGTCTTGTCCAAGGACACCTCAGCAAGTCGCCAGGAGGAACCAGGAATTGAACCACTCACCCTGCTATACCACCTAACCCCTAACCCCCAACTCCATTGCCAGTATTTGACAGTTTTAGTTACTTTTTAGATGCTCCAGGACAAATATAGGCCTTTAATCAAACTGTCAGTGTCAATAACAAACCTTTATTCTTTTTCAATTAGAAGTGTTTATTTACCATTTTCCCACCTCATCTGTTTGTTTACAGCAGTTTTTTTTTTTTTTTTGCCACCAATTAAAGGACATAAACTAAAGAGAAGATATTGATGAACACTGAAGTTCCAAACAAATTCTTCTCCAATTAGCTTTTAGATAGTTAAACTCAACAAGGCTTCAATCGGTCAGCAGGGGGCGCTGCGCGTTGCACTTCACCCACCAGGTGAGTTTCTGCCTCCACCGCCACGGTCCCGGTATTTACTGATTCTTCTTCATGTGTGGTTCATGCTACTCTTGACTCTCCTCAAGTCTCAGCCTGTAAAGTCAACAATGAGCTGCAGTAGAGGACATTTCTCCGTGAGTTTTCTATCACTTTGGTTCTTCACGACAGTAAAGGGAGAGGCTCCTCCCAGGAGTGGTCCTGCTCCCATGTGTGAATGTTTGTCCTCCAGCAGACACCCAGACGGCCCGTGCTGCCCCCTGTGTCCAACAGGACCCTGCACCACCCGTCCTTCCTGCCTCTGTACATGGCTGCTGACTTCCACCACAGGGACTGTGATGGCCTAACAGGTGAGTTTAAATCCGTCAGATCGGTGCATCCAGCTGTGCAGCCTCACTGAACACTGCATGTCTTCTCTGTCCATCAGTCCATCCCATCATCCCTGCAGAGTTCTTCTTCACTGACCCCACCTTGGGCTGTGGGAGGAGGATCCCCAACACGGTCACTGATTTGAGGGTAAGAGAAACAGGTCATAGGTACGAAAAAGGCATCTTACAGCTCCAGATCAACTGGTCTGGATCTACAGCATTCCTGCTTTCTACAGTAGTTGGGATTACACATGGTAATCATATTTAATCTGATGCCTAGTATGCAGTGCAAAGTAAAAGTACAGCCGTCAGTGTTTAGTGCAGGTTGAGGTGATGAGGAGTGCTCTCACAGAGGTCTCTGCTGTGCTCGGTGGGGTTGTACAGCTTTTAGAGGGGCTTAGACAGACAAGGACATTAAATAAGATTAGCTCAGACCGGTCAGACAGAGCCAAGACTCTAAACCAAAGGGCCGGAAGGAAACTGAGACTAATGAGACAGAACGTAGCATTAAACATTCACTATTTTCAGTTGAAACATTAACAACCTGTGATGTATTTTGTGAAAACACCAACAACTTTCTGAGAGCACAAGTTCAAGAAATGAGTGAAATTATGTCTCTATTTATGTAAACAAAGTAGATATTAAGACCAGAAGAGTGGTCTGTTAATGAGGTCGTACAGAAATCAAAGGGATCAAATCAATCCCTCGGTGGTTCTCACATTGAAAATGGACAGTTAAACACATAAACTCCCTGGAAATCAGTGGTACAAATGGATCACAAACCTGCTTTGCACACAGCTTTGTTGATGTTGGTTACTGTAGTAGAATAAAATGAACTTTTAATAACTTCTCAGTCCACGTGGATGGACTGATTTTGGTGGTCATAGGTTCAGTGTGACCTCATGTGTGTCCCCTTCACGTCCCTCACGCCTGGAAGGAATTCACTTATATCTGGCCTCTCTAACGAAGTGTTCAGAACACGAGTCTGCACAGCGATGGATGTAAACTGTTTACTTCTAGTTTTTACATTCATCCTCTTTTCTCATCAGGTTTTGGATTGCTTCCAGCTCAACACTCCACCCCCAGTTATGTCTGCTACCTTGGCCCCACCAAACCATCCAGACCCATTCAGGTCTGGGCCATATCCCACTCGAGACCTGGGCAGCTCCACCTGGAGAATGCCGACGCGCTACCGCCGTGTGCAGCCGAGTCACTTTGTCCTCCAGCTGACCCAGGAGGAGGACCGGGCCATCACTAACCTCCTGAAACTGCACCACCAGAGTCCAATACCAAGTGCTGAAACACTCAGCGCTGCACAAATGGGCTTTTCCAACGTAGCAGGGTCACAACAAGACTCGAACTCCAGACTATTCCTCCAAGGCCCTGCAGACCTCACTCCAGTATACAGACCTTTGGGCAGTGATGGGCGGTGTCCGAGGGAGGTGGAGCAGAGACGAGGTTGGTCAGATGCAGAGCTTGAGGTGGCAGATACCCTCTTGAGCTGCTTTATCCTGTCAGATGACGACAAAATCTGGGGCCAAAATAACCATGAAGAATCTGGAGGTTTTCCAGAGGTGAGGGGACAAACACTCTCAGATTCAGAAGGAGATGCTGTGCATGTACTCCTGAGCCTCGGGGACATAAGTGCTGTGGATATCGTGCAGTGACTCTGTTTAGTCCTTGAGGGTGTTTTATTGCTATTCATCAATATAGAAGCTACTGTTTAAACAGTTTTTTGCACTTTGACCTCAGTTGGACATACTCAAAAACACCAAGTATGAGAATTTTATTTCCCACTTGAAAGAATAAAACAGTATTTTCACGTTTGTATTGCACATACACCTCGATACTTTGTACTAGTGTTCAATAAAAATGATGCACAGTTGAGTCTGTTACTACTGCAGCTAAAATGTCACAGGTTCTTTATATTAAAAGCACGATTCCTCTTTAAAAGGAGAAATAACCCCTAAATAACTATTTACAGCATAAGGGAAATTTACAGTTCATCCACTAATAAAACCCCATCTTTACTCACAACAATGCCAATATTTACATGCATTTTCAAAGCTCTTGTGCTTGATACTGTTACCATACACTTGGTAGTTCGAGGTTATTCAGAGGCACTTCCTGATTTGTGTCCCATGGTTGGATGTATTCCTTTTAAAACGCTAAAATCTTCAGTCGACATCATCGCATACAGCTGTCTTGTACTGTAAGTGCCACATGTTGTATCATCTCACCACCGAGCTGATTATTGACAGATGCTCGTGCATTTTAGGAATTTAACTTGAGCATGCAGGTCTGACGACGAGAGGCATTAACGCACCCACCTCTTTTCTTCGCAGCACGTTTGGCATTTGTACAATCTGGTCAAACAAAAGCTGGAATGACTGGTATGTTAGTGAGATACTCACAGGAAGCGGTTAAAGGATAGGTTCACAATATTTCGAGTCAGGTGCTCACACAAACAATAATCTATTAATTTCTCCATTAAAACATTTTCCTAAAGCATCAACCTCCCAAAAATAATCACATTAAATCATTAGCTTCCAAATTCCTCCTGTTAAAACTGGCTATGAATAAAATCCTTACAATGGAAGTGATCAAAGTCCTTGTTCGGTGCAAACAGGTATTCAAATGTGCATTTAAAGGTAATGAGGTTTCTGTGGGTTGACTTAATCTAATCAAGTGGGTATCTTCTACCTTTCTAGTCTTTATAATATAAAATTCTCTCCTTGTGTTTGTGTAGATTGGTGCTTCCCACATGAGTTGCAAAAGAAGTAAAGTTGAAGAACACATTGTGGATATGCTTACTGTGACTAATGTGGAACGTTAATGCTTTACATTGTAACTTGATAAACATTTTAGTGCCTTTATTAACAGGAGCAAAACCTGTTTGAGTGCTCATATGAATACCTGACTGTTGTTACACAACAGACATGAAATATTGTGAACCTACAGCTGCAGTGCTATGCGGTAGTAATGTCTGTGGCTTAATGCAAACATATATACGGCAGTTTCTTTCAGTTAATGTTTCCCAGCAGAGTAAATGAGGTGGTGATTGCAGTTCTCATATAATGTCTCATGATCCTCACCCTTCTCCTTTTATCTTTCATTTCCTGGTTTGCTGGAAACTGGGTTCACTTCTGAAGGCCGTGTCTCTATTATTGTCCTTAACATTAATTAAATGTAAACATTGATACTAATGAGTGCTGCCGAGCTTGGCGATGGAGACCAGTCTTGCTGCCTGCATCACTCTGTAGCGCTCCCTTAGGTTTCGCCTCCTCACGTGTTCATTGGTGATCTCGATGACGTTTCCTGCGGGGAACCAGCCTCTCTGTCCGTCAGACAGGCGGCTGCCTTCATACCACCCTGTGAGGTAGAGAAGATGTAGAAGGAGAGGAGGAGGAAGGAGAACAAACGGAGGACATTGGAGGTTGTGATATCATTCATGCAAGAAAGTCAAAGCAAATCAAACTGCTGTGGTGAAGGGTTGAGGATGGACACGGTGGCCAGGACACAGAGGGGTTAGAGATACAAAGTCATGTCAGTAAAGGTAACTTGTCTCTACCGCATTTTACACCTTCTTAATCTGTCTGGATCCACCGTGGTGACAGTAAAAGGAAAAAGTTAAGTTACATAATCACTAATTGATATCACTTTGTGCTGTGAACAGTGGCCATGGTTCCCTGCACGTTCTTACCCTCATTAGTTTTACGGATAATGTTGATAATGTCAGTGGGCTCCAGGTTGAGCTCGTCTGCCTGCTGGGCGATGTACTGCTCCACACATTGCACCTGAGGACAATCTGACACACAAAACAGAACCCTTAGGAATAATGGACATAAATCAACTAGGTGGAACTAGACGTAACCGTTTTTATTTTTCATGTTTGTGCATCCTCACCCCAGTCTTCATAAATCACTTCATCTTCCTCTGTGTCCAGGCTGGTGGTATTGGGGAAAGCTGCCATCCACCTGTGCATGTCTGACCTGTTTAAAGAAGAAGTTGGCTCGTTATAAAAAAAAGAGGCCTTATTCTGTGTCACAATGTGTCTGAGTGTCTACGCTTTGCCTGTGAAGTTTTGTTTAATGTTTCGTGAAATGAGGATTTTTATTTACCCAACACGCTAATGGAAAAACTGATTACTTACTGGGTAGGAGCTTTTAGCAGCCGCTCCATCATTTTTCCATTATAGTTTTCCAGCAAGGTGAGGTTAAAGCAGTGTTCGTAGGGGCCACTGCTGCCCCCACCTTCCTCCAATGGCTGCACTTGCACCAAGGAGCGATGGGCATGGTCGACAACCACAAAACGCTCCGCACTGTTCAAGAGAAAGTTGTTGTTTTTTACTTTAAATGAAACCATGTTAGTCAATCTGTTCGATTTACTAGGCTTTAATAGATCATCACCTGTTAAAACGATTCAGGTTTAAGATTTAGTTGTATATGTGCTTGTTCTATGTCACTTTAAAGTTTACTCTTAGTCCTAATGTTTTTAGAATAATTTCACTGTTAATGACATCTATCTAAACCTCACCCCTTCTTCACAGCAATGATGAGCAGATCGTTGAAGAGGAAGAGGTGGATTGGGTTAAACTTAGCCCTCATGTTGAAGATCGTTCCTCCTTTGGACATTTCCTGCAGCTCTCCCTTCTTCTCCAGATATCGAGACTGAGAGATGACCGGGATGGCCTGGTGAGGACAGACGCACAGACACAAATGTTTAAATTTTATAAATAAATAAATAAAAATTGTGCTTCCATTTATAATTTCCTGAGTTTACCTTGAACTTGTCGAACTCTAGCATGTGCGACACTTGGATCAACTCCTCCATCTGTCTCATCTTTCCCACCTCCGTGTTACACTCATCAATAGTCTGATAATGGGAGTGAAAAAAAAAGACAAGTTGATTTAACAAAGCATTTTCCCCCTTTCTCTACATAAAAAAAATTATATTCCCTTCTGGGATGTGTCTCTCATTCATTTCTTTGACAAAAAACCTCTCCCTGTTTAAACAAGCTCAATCTCCTTTGACTCCTTTTGTCCTCAGTGACATGTATGACTCACCCAGTAGAATAAATACTATATATAGTATAGTAGAATACCTTACTCAGACAATGGCTGACATCCAAATCCCACAGGTATGTGAAGCATAATCTGAATCTACAGTCCAAATTATACGGGTTTGTCAGCAGAAGGGAGGTTGAAGAGTGATGGTGTTTACCTTTGACACTGAAGCCAAAGCCTTGGAGGCCATCTCTTCTCCTTTGGCCCCCTCCTTTGTTCTTTTCAGGATGTTCTGCAACAACAAACAACAGCTTTCTATTTTTTGCAATGGACAAACAGCATCAACAGGATACATACATGTATACAAGGTTGAGGCAAGGTGTGTCGGCGTGTTCGCTTATAGGTCAAGAGGCAGTGACGCATGTTTGAGCAGGAAGATTACACTGGAATAAGGACATTCCAGACTGCAACACATTACTGCTCATCAGTGGGATGTAACAGGAAAAGCATTACACAGAACTGCAATGGCTTTTTCCTCTTCTTCTTTTAGATACCACAGGAAAATATTTATGTCTTGTGTGAGCTCAAAATGAACCCTTGCACAGGTGACTACCAACCACAAATATATTTACAGTAAATAGTTTCATTCCTATTAAAAAGATCATAAAGAGACTGAATAATTGTCCTTTGAAAAGAAGTGCAGTTTGGAATCATTCCTTTCACTAATGCTGCAGTCCAGCCTGAGAAACCACTTACAAATGAAAGTACATCAGTGCCTGTAATTATCACTAATTAACATGTTGCTTCTTTTTTTTATTCAATTGAAGTGAATAATGGTTGGCAGGCTAGCTGCTGTAATAAGTTTCTAGTCTTTACGCTATGCTAAGCTAAGCTAATTGACACATTTCAACATGAGAACCCAGTTTCTTTTCATGTAATACTTCTCACCTCAATGAGCATTTTGATACGCGTTATTCGCTGGAAGGGCAGCAGCAGAAAGGACATGAAAGGCAGCCGCTGGCACTGTGGAGACTCTTGGAGACGAGTGATGACAGCAGCAAACTGCGGGTTGGTCTTCCTGTTGACAGACACACATACGCATTGTTAGGTATGCACATGTAAAAATGTATTGCATGTAAGGAAGGTGTAACATTCCTATGCTTGTGGAGTTCATCAATTGTATGTTATAAATGTTTAAATCGAAACCAGGAAGTGGTTCATATGGAGAACTTGCACTGTTGTTCTTACATGAGCCTGGTGAAGGTCTGTTCCTGGTAGATCTGGTTGCGAACGTAGTCGACAAAGGCAGGGAATTTGTGCTGGGCATGATAGTAAATTATGTCGCAGATGTCAGAGAAGACTACCTCCTCGAATATGCGGTCCTCCAAGTCTTTCAAGAATCTGTAAAGTCAATCAGCAAAGGTTTTAAGTTCACCTCATAAATCATATCCTACTCTCGTTCCTCGTTTCATCCTTCTCTCTGCCGTCTCTCACCTCTCGCTGACCTGTTGGACCTTCAGGATGTTGGAGAAGAGGATTTTCTTGTCCATGATGATTATCGTTTCCTCCAGCTCCCTGCTTTCCAGAAAGTGTTCGGTCAGAACTCGCAGGGATCGAAGATAAGAGGCCTCTGAAGTCAAAACCTCAAACATACTCTGCCAGTAAAGAAATACAAATACATAAACTTGAGTCTTATTTTAAACATACGCAAGCATTAATCACACTGTCCCACACAATTCATATCTAAATGTTTAGATTCATCATCAGGTGATCACCAGTGAGAGTAATCTTAATATCTCGCATTAGCTTCTGACACTAAAACAGATCTGGGGGAAAGAGGGAAATAAGAAAACAGGAAGTATCATCACATTTGAAGTTTCCTTTTTAAATAACATTGTTCATTTGTATTATAATTTCTGAAATATTTACTGGAAATTTGATGTTAAAATGTATATTGAAATTGAAAGAGGAACTGTAAACCTTAAGTTGGATTTGCACGGAATCATGTACTTTATTATTAATTATGAGTAATTTATTATTCTGAAACAGTGGGACAAAAAATATGGGGAATTGGAATCAGATCATGACTCAAGACATTACTCACAATGAAAAACTATAAGTATATGAATTAGTTGTAGACCTTCTGATTATGAAAAGACAAAAGTAACATCTTAAATTCTGATTATCTATCTGTTTCTCCTTTTGTACTGATTAAATCTGAGGCCTTAGTTCTCAGCTGGAAAACAGTGGGTTGCTGCCTTTGGGTGGGGAGTGGAAACAAAAACACTCACTTCCTGGTCCTTACAGGACTTTTTTGTTTTGAAAATCCTGTCTGAGGTTGGAAAGTGAAAGATGTGACTATAAAAGCTTTCATGAACTCCAGATTGGGAGAATAGATATTGTATTACAGCAGTGAGTGATACATTGAGGGAGAATGAACTTAATATAAAAACATCACATGGTTACTTTGAGATGGGATTTATAACTTGACACTGCATCTCCCATTTCTTCTCCTTGCCTCATTGATTTTTGTTCATGCAGTCTCTCCATAGTACAACAGCCTCTCCCTCCTCTCCTCTCTTCAAGCTCTCACCTCCTGGTACTTGCACTGCTCAGGGGTGAGTTTCTCCAGCACTCCGCTGTCCCGTACGGCTGGGAGTTCCTGCCATAGGGTGCTCTGGACTGAAGAGGCCCCAAGGTTGCCCCTAGGTGGTCCATTTCCAGCCGCTGCTCCATTACCAGAGAGAAGGGAGGACAAATCCATAGCATAGTCCACACTAGTTTTACTGATGTTACGACAAACTGTCTGGCGTCGGATCTCTTTGTGGATGACAGTTGCACGGTACGTCTGGTACAGAGGCTCTGAGGGGAAACAAGCCAAATCTCCCTTAATTAACCAGGACACAACCAGGACAGACCTACAGTGTTAGATATTGTGAATTTCATTGTTCCCACTAGGTTTAAAACATCTGTGGTTAAACCTCTACCTAAAAAAACACACACACAGATCCAGAGAAAGAATGGTGTCTAAACAGCTTTCAGCCCACATACATGTTTAAGATATCTTTTTAAACCTTTTCAAAGACAATAAATGTGGTTGTTAGTGCACCACCAAAGCATAATGGTAAATGGTTCATAGTATGTGGCTGTAGTAGTTAACATTCTGACATTGTATCCTAAACCCATAACAAGTGATACTTTCATTTTCTTCTTGTGTTCTGTTTGTCGTCGGCCTTACCATCCTGTAGGCGGGACTCCCACTTCAAATACGAACGCCTCCTGAGTCCGCTGAAACCAGAAGCATGAAAAAAGGAGAAAACAATCAACAAACATGACACTACATGTCAGTCTTTTCTAAATACTTTCTGACTATCCGACTCCGAGCCTGTTTTTACTAAGTGGACAATATTTCACTTTTTATCATTTACTGTAATTTCATAACGACTCCCTGAAGATAGCAGCTGCAGCTGCAGCTGCAGTGTGATCAGTTCATTTTTGCTTTAGCCTATTTTTTGACCAATACAAAATATGATTAGCTTAGTATTTGGGGTGTGGGGTCAAAGAGAACTTACGGTTCCTCCCCTGTATCCTTCTCTCCTTCACTCTCCCCATTCTCCTCCCCTAAAAAAGACAAGTAAATGGCATCATCACTACATCACAGTAAACAATCTGTGCATCATTGATAGCTGATTTTAGGAGATAATGCTCTTTGCTTAGTACAGACCTTTCTTCGCTGTGAGGGACTGCATCGAGGCACTGCTGAGCCTCCTGGGATCTGCTTTTGGTGGTGGAGGTGGAGCTCTATGAGGCATACGGGGGCTGCCTGAGGGTCCAGTGGCAGTGGAGGTATTGTGAGATGAAGGTAAAAAGGTGGACCACTCCTCCAGAGTGGGCTGAGGGAGAGCGATACGACGGGGAACTAGGTTAAGGCTTTGGCTCTCTTGAGTTAAGGGCATCCTTGGTGGAATGGCAGGGGGCACCTCATCTGGGCTTGATGCAGGTTTATTGTTGGTCTGAGAGTCGGATGTTGGCTCAGGGGTGGAGGCCAGTTTCGACCGTCGGGCTGGTTTGCGCACTTTGATGAGTGGAATATCCAGTTCCTTACACACAGCTGTAGTCTTTTTAGGAGCGGAGTCAACAGTTGGAAGTACGGACTCATAAATATTTTCTTCCTCGTCCTCAATTAGTCTCTGGTGGACGGGGGGTGACTGAGTTCGTTTTGGAGGAATAGGGGGAGAATGAGAGCGTAGAACATTAAGTGAGTTGAGGATAGAGTGAGGTCCTGGGTCTGAGCGCCTTCTGTGACCTTCAGATATCAAAACATCCAAAGACTGATGGAACTTTGATTTTTCTTGTTTCACCTCTTCACTCTTCTCCACCACAGGCACCCTGTCCACCTCATCGCCTGCCTCACTTTTTCCTTCTCCTCCTCCCCCGTCCTCCTCAACCTCCTCCCCATCCTCCTCCATCTGGACCTCCTCATCAGTCTCATCCTCTCCTGCGCTGTCTTCTACATCCACGGGGACCCATATTAGTTTCATGCCTGGTCGCTGGAGATGGCACACACAGCTGCAGCCTGGGGCGCAGCAGGGGCTTTGAGGTGTGCCTGGCCTGCGCTCCACGTCTGCTTCAACCCCTCCAATCGACTGAACATCAACTTCCTTTCCATCGGGTGCTGCATCAAAAAGAAGAGAAGAGGAAAATAAATCACTGTAAACTTATCAAACATCATCTTCCTCATGTACACAATAAAACACGAAGCTGACTGGTGTGACGAGCCGTTTCCCGACTTTGATTCAAAGTCTTTTTTTCCTTTCTATCTGCTTCTATTGCGAGACAAGCTGGACTATTGAGCAGCACCTCATCACTATGCAGTGACTCAGTGAGTCTTTAAATATTCATGCAAAGTTTGGAGCGCTGCGCAGAAACAGTCCAATATTGACAAAATTAAATGGAAGAGGTAGAGGACAGAGACAGGAAGGTTAAATAGGTTAGGGAGTAAGACTATCAAAGACAAAGAAGAAAGTTTCCATATGAGTCAATACAGCTATCCCTTTAAAAATACAGTGTGGACAGAGAGAGAGGGCACAGTCCTGTGGTGTAGTCTGTAGCAGAAGTAGTAGTTTGTTCGTTTAATTAAATTCAGACACTGTAATTGCTCAAATACAGGGACTGGGGGCTCAAACCCTGTTAACTCTCCAACTCTCTTCATAACTCTCGTTATAAATCCCATAACTCTCTCTTGTTTTAAAATTCATATGTTGTTATCAGTAAATATATGTTAATTGTTATCCGTTTTTGTTGCATATAAGACTAAGAATCAACTCAACAACTGTTTGTTACTTTTCAACATTTAATTAACTTCCATTTGCAAATGTTTACTCTCTACACAGGTCTCAGGTGGAAACCCGGGCAAAGCAATGCCAGGCACAAATACCATATATTTTCTGGAACAGGAGGATATGCAGCTTTCTTCTGTTTTATAGATTATAGATTAAATTATTAGTTTCCTTTTTCACTGTTGACACAAAATGTCATTTAAATAAGGGGTTATAAGAGTTTGATTGCAGCCAATAAATGTGACATGTCAAATCTTACTTAATACTTTCTGTTTATCAAAGGGAACCAAAACCAGGAAGTGATAGTAGGTGTTACTGAAAAGGGAAACAACAAAATGCCACTCAGTGAGGTTCTTCTTTTATTGAGTCAGGAAAAAACATGACGCATCAGCTAACCTCTCACATCAATGAGTTGCTGAGATTGAAAGTGGAAGAATCTCCACAGGTTTAATGTTCTTTACTACTTCGCTGTTAGAGCAACAAAAGCTTGAGTACTGTCGTAAAGCAATAATCAGGTCTTGTGAATATCCTTTTCCTAGTGCAAATGAGAGGGGGTGAGAGTCACGTTCTCACTCTGGAGCACAAACATCTTTTCTCTTGTACACACAAACGTGTACGTGCACAGAGGATCAACTGACACACACTTATACTATATGCTAAGGTCTTTAAATGGCACACTTTATGTACACTGCTTTTGCAATCTGCCTTTAATCTGTGACCTCATACCTACCTATCAAAATACTCCTAAATAGGACTACGTACAGGAATCTGGTGGACGATCAGGCATTAAACACACAGGGCACAGAAGGAAAATTACAAACTTCAGGCAAAAATCATCACAGTAACATTTAGAAAGTGTTAGATTAATATTGTTGCTTTTAATTACCTGATCGGCCTCCTGACACACTGATGCTCTCCCCATCGTCTTTTTGCACACACTCTTTCTGCTTCGTTAAGGTGCCTCTCTTCTTCACAGGCAGTGGCGGTGCCGACTCCAACCCGATGTAAAGCTGAAGACTGGTGCGACTGGGCTTGGGCATCACTCGAGGCGGGCTTTTAGTACATTTACTCTGTGTCGGTTCTGCTGTGCCATTGGTGGGTTGCTCCTCTAAATCTGAGTCCTGTTTGCTGAACTTGTTCACGATACTTTTTACTTTTCCCAGGAGAAAAGTTCTTAGTGCTGCCTCCGTCTTCTGGAGAAGGGGGGCACGATTGTGCTGGGGGTTTCGGGGGGATCTCCGGCTTTGGTTTGGCCTCAAGTTTGATGGATGAAGGCAGTGTGGGCTGCTGGGATGCTTCCTGGACAGACATTGTAAATGGAGATGGTCTTCTTTACAGTGTGTTTCGCTCCCAGCCCTGACCAATCAGAGGTCAGGCTTTGAAAGTAGAGGTCAATGTGAGCAAGTCATCTTCACCTGATGAGTAAAGGGAAAAGGTTTAAAACAACATTATTTTAAATTTAGCATTGGTATTAGCAGGTATAATGGAGCCGCTAACAGAGAGGGAGGGACTTATAGTCTCACACTGAATCACCTGACATCACCAAAGGCAGAGTATCAGATATCACATAGCTCCAGACTGCAGAAACGCACCCCGAGCACTTTAAACTGACTGTGAGTTATAAGATTAGTGGAGTTTCCTACTCTGTGTGCAGTGCAGTGCAGTGCAGTGCAGTGGGGCTGCATAACTTCTTCTAACACCACTTGACTGAATAATGTCTTTAGACACATCTGTTTGGATAAAAATTATCAGTCATATGAAGTCAGATGTACACATTGTGCTTAATTTCTGGGTATTTTATGTCTTTCAGTAATAGTATTGAGCTAACAGGGAAGATCGACATGAGGAATTACATGCATTAAATGTCTGGGCTTTTAATGTGATGCTATAATTACAGCGTGAATGCCTTAAACGCCTACATTAGTGATTCTCAACCTTTCTGACAGCTAAAGTAAACATTTACGACAGGGCAATAAACACTAGACATTTCAGTATCTCGATTACAGCATAATCTTGAAATCAGACTTTGAGCTCTGTGCTGCAAATCCTCCACTGTACGGCCTCTGGAGGGGAAATTAACTTTGCACGTTAAGGAGCCAGTTCCTTTCTGGTGAGAGCACATTCCTACAAATTAAACAAGAAACAATGTAAAACCAGCAGAGTTGCTGAAGTTGACATGTCTGTTTACAGTTCGACAAAATAAAATGAAATCTAGCTATGACTACAAAATCTCACCTGAAGAGCGCGATTTTGATTATTTGTGAAGTAGTTTAGTGGCTGTGATGTGTCTGCACTGTCAAAACAGGGATTAGCGGGTGTTTATGTAAAAAGGAGATGGTTGATTGACGTGAAATACCTGTGCAGCAAGTTGGCATTTTTAATAGTATTATAACATTTATGACACATCACTTTGATTAATAGTTAACCACTATTACAATATGAATGTACACAAACAATCACTCCACCCTCTCCACTGTTGCTCTGACAGGTTGAACAGCCTCAGGCAAAGTGCTCCGACAACTCTGACACAAGCACACACATTTCCATCTTCAAGCCTCTCTAGTCACTGAAACCAGCGAGTGGAACAAACCATTTTCAGCCTGTAAGTGTCTATAAAAAGAAGCATGATGATGATGAAGTGAAATTCAATTTCCATTCTGGGGGGGACCAAATGGCCATGCTCGTTTTTTTTTTTTTTTGATGTGTGCAACAGCTGATGCAACAGCGAACCAAACGGGTTGGTCATCGTCTGACTCAGACAGAAGACGGAGCAGAGATACAGAGTACTGTGTGGCTCTACAATGAATAAATGCAGCATGCATTCAGCACCAAGCATTTAAGCATTAGTGAAGTGACCACGTTTTTTGTTGATTCATCATTTAGTCTGCAAGTATTTAAAACAGAGTTGCTTGCAGCTGGCGGCCACATTAACACCAATTAATGCTGACGCAAGTGATGTGGCTTCATAGTTGTTGGTGTCCAGAATGAATATCTCAACAACTTTAAGCTGAAACGATTTAGTAATGAGCAAACCTGGAGCTGATAGATGTTGTTTTCTGTCATTTTCTGGCGTTATACGACTGATGTGCATCTTAAAGGGGAACTCCATGAAAGTCTGTTACATGATGCGGTCATACATTAATTCAGCTGTATGATTTGATTGTGGAGAACAAGAAACTAGCCGATATAATGTTATCAAATAATCCTAAAATTGAGCTTTGAGACGATAGGTTTCATGGGAGAAAGTGTGTATTTGGGTACCCTGGGTCTAAAAGAGGTGTATCACATCTGTTAACAAACATTTCTTTAAATTCCCGTTTGACATTACTCATGTTTCTTTACTAAAGACTTAAAGTGTGGTAATATTATGTGTTTGTCAGCTAGAAAAAAATTTGTCGGTGCTATTAACATGCACCATACAATCATCACAAAATAATCAAACATGGCAAATATTTAATATTAGCTTTACATTGGATCCTACTCAGTCTTTTCTTGTGTTGCTTATATTAAAATGCTAACACAATTTATTTGTGTTAGCTACAAGAACTCATCTGTGACTGATTTGACTGAGGATTGTTTGAGTGAATTCATTTTGCGATTTAACAGACACAGAACATCTTACTTTGTGCTGTTTTCTTACATTAAATTTTACTTTCACCCTCTTTTGCTGGACATTTTACACACTAAAAGTCAAATAACTCACCTGCTGCTGCTCAGTTTTGACCTTTACTTTTCCAAATCTGACAAGCCAAACTTTATGTAAGAAACAATCACAGGAGTAGCTCTTAAACCGGACATTCACAGAGTGCTGTCGGCTTTTTGTAAGATTAGAGGCACTTCATTTCATTTTACAGTAATGTCATATGAAGACTGGACCGGACAACATTTTTAAGAACTTTATCAGCAATCTATCGTGAAGGGTTTTTGACTGCGAGTGTTTTTTTTTTCACACAGCTAAGCAAAGTGAATAACAGACGAGAGGTAGCTGTTTGTTATTAGGAAAGCGCACCAGCTAGTCCGACCAGTTTGAAGGAGGCGTTCTGTACAGGCTGATCAGTCTGTGAGCTATAATAAAGAGACAGAGGCGGTTTTGAGTTTCATCTCTGACGGAAAAATGTTTCTGGACTGACTGGAAGCCACGTGTATAAAATAATTACAACTGGAGAGAGTGCAAGAATGTATTGCATAAAACCAGCAGCAAGTCGATTTCACACTACTGTATTTCCTTTAAACCATTATCCTCAGCTTATATTTTCTAATAGTCCAGTTTAAATCCTCTGAAACGTGGGTGTAACGCAGATGTCTCTGTGTGTCAGTTTTGGCCCTTAGGTTATCATCATTGTCCACAGGGTGATGTATACACCAGTTCTTTGTTTCCTTTTTCTGTATTGACCTGCTTAGTTCAATAGCTGCACCCTAAGGTCCACTGGACCCTTCCCACAGTCAGCCTGGGTCAGTAGGGCAGCCATTCATTCCAGTAAGTGTATTTGTCCTGGTAAATCCAGTACATATCAGATATGGTGTGATCCCTTAAATCAGACCAGCTTGAGAACAATCCTTAAGTGCTTAAAGAGGGTGTCCATTATCACAATGATGTGTGTGTGTGTGTACAGTGTGCCATCTGCTCAGGAGACTAATGGGTCAGTGTGCAGTCTATATTAAATGGGTAAGGGGGCTTTAAGAGAGCTACTCCTGCCTGAATAGCATCATCCACTGTAATATATGTGATGTGTTCCACGTTGGCCAGGAAGAGGGGACGGAAAAGGTGTGTCGGGAAGGAAAACAAACACACACACACACACACACACACACACACACACACACACACACACACACACACACACACACACACACACACACACGAGGTGACAGAAATGCAGGAAAAAAATATAAGGATATAAGGTTTGGTTAGGTGACACGTGGTATAAGAAAAGCCCCCCCAGATGTTAACATGGTGTTTAGGTCCTTTTTTTTTTTACTTCTATAAGCAAATATCACAACCATAAAATGCCATTAAGCTGCCACTAGTAATGTAAAAACTACACATATATTCTAACATGAATATTCATAAAGATGGAGGCGCAGAATATGTAAACATGGTCAAAATCAGTGCTGGCCTCTAACAATCTAATTCTTATGTTTTAATAGTTTATTTTACAGCCTTGTTTACCTGCATCAGTTTAATGTTAAGTCAAAAGATAGAATAACATATTCTGCAGTCTTGCCAGGGGGATAAAAACTACCTTATTGTGATTTCTAAATTGGTGTAGTCTCTAATCAAAGTCTTTCCATATTCCTGTAAGGAAACAGGTGCTTGCAGGCTCGTGACTCAACCAAACCACACCTGTCAAACTTCTAATAATTAACTCAATTCACTCTTGTGTTAAGTAACAGCAAATAAAACTCACCGGTTCTATTCAGACGTTTTTAAAAGCGTCTCTGCAGTCATTCGGCTCTAGTGTTGGTACACCAACATAATGTGGTTAGCTTTGAAAGAAAGAAAGCTTCAGGGTAAAATCGCTCCGGGGCGCAGCTACGTTACTGTTACGTTACTTTAAACTCTCGTCCCGCGGTAAAAAAAAAAAATAATAATAATAATAATAATAAAAAAAAAAAAGTCGTTAAGAAAACAACAGCCACAAACTAAACGCAGAGCGGTTCAGATACTTATTGTTCCTGTGTCAGGGCTGTTGTCTGTGCACCCACGATCCCCCTGCTGTTGTCTGGTCTTTGTTACCAACAGCGTGTATGAGAGGACAGGACGAGAGGCAGGAGTCCAACACCCCCTGAATCTCACACCGCCATGTTGAACACGGTGACGTGAAGAGGTTCCGGTCTCAGACTTCAAAATAAAACTCACCCTTCACATCACACTTGGTTTGCTTTTGTTTATTTTTTTTTTAAATTTATAAATATTTTCTCAACAAAACATTTCAAAATAAATATTTGAGTAGAAGTATTCGTTTGAAAAAATGGCTCCACTGCAAGTAAAAGCAACCTTTAATTTAATTAAACTTTTTAACCCAAGTGAAAGTAGTAAGTACGTGCATCCAAATTTGATGTATAAAAAGTCAAAGTACTCCACAAGGAGAACACTGTGTTTTATAATGTTGAATATTTTTTTTGATAAGATTCAACATGAGAACAGCGGTAACATAAATGTAGAGGTCTAGTTCATTTGTCTGACAAATTCTCATAGGTGAAAAATATGGCAAAAGAATCACCTTGTGCGGTGACAAGTAACTGTTCACTAAAGCTATAAAATAAATAGTTGTGGAGTATTAGTACAAAATTTTAAGTAACAGTAAGGGTTATACTCCAGTAAAGTACCTCAAAATTGTACTTATGAATGCAATATTGGGGTAAGTGTACAGTATGAGTAATATGCTGAACTACAACTACCTTTATTGTCTTGAACATGATGACAACTTGGGTTTCTTGGGGGCTGTGTTGAGTGTCAGTGATACTCTTGTCCCCTCAGGACACAAAGTCAATCACTGCAAATCAATACAAAGTGGGTGACACCTTTATCTTAAGATGAGACATTATCCCATTGGGAGTGGTCTCGTCCAGGATGACAATGCCTCCATCCAAAGGGAAATCACTGAATGGTTTGATGAGTATGTTAGGGTGTGACTTGTGTGCTAAGATCTCAACACAGCTGGACACCATTGAAAATAGTATGTGCTGAAATAGACAGGGCTCACCACTATGTATCCTTAAAACACCAATTAATAATAAATAATTACTACTATAGTTAACTATTATGATTAAAATAACTCTAATACCATTATTCTGTATGCAGTTAGTTTTATTTTTACATGATTTTTCACTACGTTCTTAAAAGGAAATACTGCTGTGATTATTTTTGCCACGTTTCAAACACTCTTATTTTGAAGGGCAGATTATCATAATTCCACCTGTTTATTGTAAACTTCACATGTTCTGAACCAACTAAACCACTAAAACCTCAGAAAGAGCATTATTCATGTAAAAACGTGTATTTCACGCTTGGTTGGTGTTGCACAATTTACTATTTACAGGAAATTCCGCGCTTGTTTCATTAATGAACAGTGAAGAAGTTTCTGTTTCAAAACATTTTAACAAACTGTTTTAAGTAATGCAGCATGTCTGTGAATTTATTTAACACGATACAGTGCACAGAAGCGAGATTACAAGATTTAACAGGTAAAAAGGAGGAGGTGCATGGCTGCTGCACACGGCTACTGTATGTCAGGTCATTTTAGTTTGTAACCTGCTCCCATCTAGTGCCTTTGTTAGGAACCTACAGCAGGTTATTCAATATTTTACTGTTTTCACTCCCATTGGAGAACATTTTGTGTTGTTGGAAGCCAATTTCCCAAAAGAAAAACTTTAACAATAAATAAATAAACTAATAAATAAAAAGTTGGATTCTTATCAGCATACATAAAATGTTGATTTGGTTTACTTTTATCATTAATCTAAAACGTTTTGTCTCACTCGTTTGATTGATCATTTAAACTGTGTAACATTTTGACTCACCTACAATTTTCATTTAATCCTCAAATGTACCATCTGAAATTGTTTTTTTAAAGTTTATTTCATAAATAATTAAACTATTGATTAACTTAACTTAACTTAACTTAACTTAACTTAACTTAACTTAACTTACTACTTACCACTTACTAACAAACTCAAATGACTAATTTACTGCAGTTTGGAAGATATTGTCTAACAAGTTTGACTTCTATAGTCATAGTGATTAGATAAATGTCACATTGTACAGTTGGGAACTTACAAATTATTGTAAAAACTGACTTATAATTCGGATTTGCTGGGTTTTGACACGCTATCTTTTAATTTAGACAAACTTTGACTTAGTCATACATCTTTATGACTTACTATGCGTCTATTTTCACTGACCATTAGTCTTTTTTTTTCACTTTCTGCATGATGTTTAGGTTATTTTGTCTCCTGCAGGTGAGTGATGCTCTGACTGTAACAGGCCATCATGAATGAGAAGTAGACCCGGTCAGTTGGATGGACGTGACACGTTTTAAGAGTTAATGAGTTGCGTGATTTTTTCACTTACTAATCATCAATGAGGACATTACATTTCATTTAAAGTGGAATATAACAGCAGAGTGAGTAGAGTGACACTGACACCACTTGGGTCTATTTAACGTGGATGCGCCTGTTGCGCAATGATACTGCGGCATTTCCTTTATACTCGGTGAGTCGCAGTGCATGCTGGCATCGCTCCGCCGGCAGAGGAAATGCTCCTAGACCAATCACATCAGTGTTTACACCGTCACCTGTCAAACACACTCCCTCTGCTACGTTTTCTCTCTGTAAGGTAGGATTTCTCTTATCATTCTACATTTTATTTCCATCTAAATATGAACCCAGTGGATGTGGAGAGAGTCTAAGTATGGTAGCGGTAAAGCCGTTGCGCCTGTGACGAGGAGCAGCCGGGGTTAGCGAGGTTAGCGTCCCCGGAGCTATCGAGCTGGAGCTGGTTATCAGCCCGCCTGGCTTGTTTTTTTTTTTTTTAGCCGATTATCACAAAGTCGTTGCGCCTAATCATCGCAGCACATTGATGCGTGTTAGCTTAGCGAACCAGACGAAATAAGGTTGGAAACCCTCGGTTTGCGTGAACGCCAACGTTAGCAGAGGTGTAGCCGAGCGGCTAACGCGAGCAGCCATGCAGTGCATCTTTAAGCTAGCAGCAAAGACGTTAGTCCCGTTAATGAGAGATGTGTTTAACGGGACCGAGACTCCCACCGTGAACAATGTGAACGATTAATGTCACCGTCTGCATGTGTTATTATCTTTAAATACGTGTTAACACAACAGTTGTTATTAGCTACAGCCGCTGCCAAGTTAGCCAGAGCCAGGCTCTTTGTTTCTTTCCTTTCTCCCTAGTTTCTTGTGGTGGAAAGTAACTAAGTACATTTACTCAAGTATTTTCAGGTGCTGTTTTCTTTTCATGCCACTTTAAACTTATACTCACCTACAGCTCAGGCCTAATTTATAGTTCTTTTTACTCCACTGCATTTATTTTTGAGAGCATTGGTTATTTTACAGACATAAATAATGTGACCAGCTTATAAAACATTAATATGAGCAGAGCTGAAGTGATGAGTAACAACTATAAGTCGTTCATGTAAATGTACCAAACAGATATGAGATTTCCTGGTTTTTCTTTGATCCTTTCAAATTATTGTTATCATATATTCAAGAAAATAGTTACAGTCATAGTAAACTTCTGTACCAGATCACACTTGAAGTACATTTACTTTATACTTACATACTTTTACACAAGTAGGATTTTAATGAAAACCTTTACATGTAATGGAGTATTTTCACAGTGTGGTGATGGAGGAACCATCGCGGCTGTATTTTTCTTTGCTTTCTCTTACCAGACCAAACTGGTAGCAGGTGTTGATCCCCAACACCTCTTTTTCAGTGATGAGAGAAAAAATTCATATTTTATTTTCTGCAAAGTTTATCTCAGATTAATAAGGTGTCAGCAGTAATTTTCAGTTCAGATATGCATTTGAAAACAAATTTGCACAGAACAGGAACCATGAATCTTGTCCTTTATCTCTTTGGTTACAAGTGTTAAATGTTAAAGTTCAATTAATAAAACTATTTTAGGATAATTCATTACTATTGAAAGCCCTGCAATCAATATGGAAAGTTTTACATTCAGAATCTTTTTATACTATGAACAAAATATACTTTACCAAAAGTAAAATTGAACATTCCCGTTCACGTACATTACTTATAATTTCATTAATGTGCTGCTGTGTTAAAGTTTACAGTAAGTAGTGTTTTAAGTGGAACTTATTATAGCTATTCGATTGCCCCTCAAGTAGTTTAATCTGGATACATTATGTTTGATAATATAATTACAGGTTTTCCTATGCATAGACTTATTATGTTAAGCAACAATAGCTGTCACATAAGTGTAGATGTAATTAAAAGTACAATAATTAGCTCTGAACAATAGTGAAGTAGCTCTGTCTCTAATTTGGCTTAATTTGAAATATATTTATGGTGCTTAAGTAAAATTACTTTATCACAGCTTATTTCCTTTTTAGTAGCTTTGAAAATCGTCTTCTTCCATGTTGTCTGAGAGTATTTGACTCTCTACTAAAATTAATGTTTACACTGAATGAAAACATTCTGACCAAGACTCCTGTTTTATGGTTCAGCTATTGAATCAAATAGAAGTAAATAATCTAAATAAAGTTAATAATTTGTGGTATCTTTGGAAAGATTTCCACTTGAATTTAAGACAAAGTTGAACAATCTTTGCCTGCACATCAATGTCTGACCAATGAACTCAGTGTAAGACATCAGGGGCTGAACTAGTGAGTGAAAAGAAATAACGTCACGTTTGTTGTTTGCAATGTACAGTTTGAACTCATAGTTTTAACAGCAACATTTACTCACAAATTTCCTGGGTTTATTGAATTTTAAAACTATGAGGAAGAGAGATAGCAGAGAGATGTTGGGTAGAGAGGGGAGAGAAAGGAGGAGAGTGAATCAGATCCAGACAGTAAAAGGTGCAGTGCAGTGTGGGTGTCTACAGTATTAACTCAGCTTCTGTGCTGTAGAGCTTTTTGATTTATCGTGTTCACTTTCATCCTATTTTTTTTTTCTTTCTCCTGTGTATTCAGAAACTAAAACACACTCTCACACTGAAGCGCCTACGGTAGCCGCTAACTGGACGGACTCTCTGGTAATTGACCTTTTGCAGGTAAGTCTGGGTTCACCGGGGCTAGTTCTTCCAGTGTTGCTCTGTCCTTTTTTATTCTCAGTGCAACTAGCTTCTTATTTCTTGAGATGCATGTTTTAATTGTTTTGCACATTACATTTTACCATTCTATTTCCTTGGCTTTAACAGGGAGTTAGGCATTGCCTTTACCAGCAGGAAGATATTTTACATAGCAGCACAGAGTAACATTCATAACCGTACTGGGTGTTGTTTCACAGATTTTAGATAATAATACAAAATCACTGTCACACAGCAGATCAGCAGAAGCATTTGCATGCTTCTTAATGGGTGAGAGAAACATCTTGGCTGTCAAAGATATATAAGAAATAATAAAAATATTACTTAAAAGTGAGTGCTTGCCTTAATCATAGAGAGCACAACCATTATTTTAGACCATGACTCTATCTTTAAGGTAGAAATCAGGAAAACAAGAGAGGGATATAAGAGACCAGACTCGATTTTCTTCGTCGGCTGTTAATTTGAGACCAGTAGAGCTTCTATTGAAGTTTTTTTTTCCTTTAAATCTCTCAGGGATATAGTGTAAACTGACAAAATACTGTGACTGTGCATCACAAAGAATGTCAGCAGCAGTTGTTTTCAGTGTAAGACCTCTCTTTGTGAATGACTTCTCCCCGAGGCTTTGTAGCACAGTGTGTTTGTCTAAGGTTTGGAAAATGTTAATTGGAGCATCTCAGGTGTAGAGTGCAGCATTGGTGCAGTGTAGCAATGCCACAGAGGCAGCCCTAGTCCTCTGAGGCATGGGAGAAGTGAACCTAGGGAATATTTCACAGTGCATTCGAGGGTAGGAAGAAGAACAATGCAGGAGATAAGCTTTGAAATTTTATTTCTGTTGGACTCTACTGTTGGATTATTCAGTTACTGCTTTATGAATATCAAATGTCATGCTGATACAGCAACTAATTTCCTCCTCAGAGGTTATGAAGTTTGATTTATTCTTACTTTTGCTCCTCATCCTTTCCCCACCTCTCTGTCCCAGTGGAATAGAGGAATAAGTCTTAAACCATGAGCTCAGTGGCAGTGTTGACCCCGGAGAGCTTTGCGGAGCATCGCAGTGGTCTCAAGGACCAGGAGATTACAGGTAATGCCTGACATCTACGTCATCTGTTAGTGTTTTCACATCACACAGGTTAGCCACCTATTGGCTAATGCAATCAGATATTCACTTACTTTCTTTTAAGCATGAGTGGTGCATTTTCTGTTGGTTTGATTATTTAATATCTAATTATACAAATCTTTCCTCATTGATCATCATTGATTTGTTCTCTGCAAATCTGTACATTCATAGTTTTTCTTTCACTCCCTCTACTTTTATTCTTGCCTTTTTTTTCTTTGTGTTCCAATGCCAGGCTGTGTCCCAGAGGATGAGGCCTACATCCCCACCTATTTGGAGGCCTTCCCGCCGCTCCCGGAGAAAGGAGCACCAGGGGAGAAGGCTGGGGAGCCGGCATCAGTGTGGGGCAGTAAGATAAGGCCCATCAAAGCCTCTGTCATCACCCAGGTCAGGCAGCCACTGACAGAATACATAAACAGACACTTCTGCTTCTACAAGTGTACAGTACTTGTGAAAATGTTAACAGTGAACACACACACACACACACACACACACACACACACACACACACACACACACACACACACACACACACATTGAACAAAGCAGGTTTGCACAGTCAAAGCTCAGTTTCTGATTTGCAAACTGCTTTGACTTTGGCGACGACCACCATTTATGCAAAAAGATGTAAATCTGGTGCTATGTTGTTCATTTCTCTGCTCATTAGATTTTTTTTCTGGCTGTAACTATATTTTGCCACAGGCTATTTTAGCTGTCGTTGGAGCTCTTCAATAAAATGCATCTCTTCTGGGAAAATAAGCAAATGAATCATGAAATTTGAACCTCCACCCTTACTCCCCTCTAACCCGCTCTGTCCCCAGGTGTTCCATGTGCCCCTGGAGGAACGTCGCTACAAGGATAATAGCCAGTTCGGGGAGGGCGAGGAGGCCAAAGTTTGCTTGGACATCATGCAGCGGACGGGAGCCCACATTGAGCTGTCCCTTGCTAAAGACCAGGGCTTGTCCATCATGGTTACAGGAAAACTGGACTCTGTCATGAAGGCTCGAAAGGAAATCGTTGCTCGCCTGCAGACTCAGGTACATTTAATATAGTTACTTTGTGCATGATGGCTGTGTCGTAAAGGTAAAACTGAAACAAATGGATTTTATTATAGCTCATAATATCATGATTAATGTTTTTAAAATGTATTATTTTTTTACAAAAGCTGCAGGAAGTTTAGTCCTGTATATGTGTGAATATCACTGAAACAAACCACTGGGTAAGAGACTGTTCTTAAAGTTAAACTGACAAATGAGAAAGTTTTTCCATCCCCACAAAATCCTCAGTCCAAACATATGCAGCCATAGTTACTGTTAGCTGCAGCTTGAAAACCCCTGTCTGTGCAGGATGTTTTAGGACAAAAAGTTGCGCTGAAAAATGACCGTCAGCTCCCAAGGGTGGCCTTCAGCAGCAAACATGCTGATTAGCACTTGAAATGGGGCACTGAGGTCCACCTGTTTAGCTGAACTGCAGTTATTGATACAATAGTGCAGGAAAAACATTCTTTGCAAGGTCAAATTGTCCTGTTTTTGTTTACCTGCTGAGAGGGAATAACTCATATTTACTGTGGAAACTGTTACTGCTACATCAACAACTGTGGAGTTTTATGAATACGTGTGAAACTTAATTACCAAGAGAGAGATTCTATGTAACGCCAATCAAGTCAGTACAGACAAGTTAATTTGGCCTCATACAAGTATTACCGCCTGTTGTCATTTTATAACACTGCAAATCTAAACTCCAAACGTTTCTCCAGGCCTCAGCTACTGTTGCCATCCCCAAGGAACACCATCGATTTGTCATTGGTAAGAATGGCGAGAAGCTGCAGGAGCTGGAGCTGAAGACGGCTACCAAGATCGCTATTCCACGTCCCGACGACCCGAGCGCTAACATTCGTATCACTGGCACCAAAGAGGGTATTGAGAAGGCTCGCCATGAAATACTTCTCATCTCTGCTGAACAGGTGAGACATTTTGAGAGTGACATTTTGAAAAATGAAGACCCAAAATTAATAAAATAAGTGACAATAGACAGTAATAGTTCACTGAATATTGAATACATTTTTAATACTTTACTAATTGCGTTTCATGGCATCATCCACTCACCAGGACAAGCGTGCCGTGGAGCGCCTGTCTCTGGAGAAGGCTTTCCACCCCTTCATTGCTGGTGCCTATAACCGACTGGTGCAGGAGCTGAGTCAGGAGACAGGTGCCCGCATCAGCATCCCCCCACCCAGCCTGCCCAAGGACGAGATCGTCATCACCGGGGAGAAAGAGGCCGTCGCCCTGGCACTCAACCGCATCCGAGCTATCTACGAAGACAAGGTCAGTTTAAGAGGAACAACTAGCAACAGTAACTATAGAGATCACTTGTCTCCACTCTAGCTAACTTATCAAGCACCTGATTAAGCTTAGAATTGATTTGTTATATATGAAAATGATTGCTTTATATCTCTTAGTGGCAACTGATATGGTCTTCTCAATAAGACAGGTTCAACAACTACAATTTGAACAGCATATGGACTCCCTGCGCCGTCTTTATCAATTTGACAGAGGCCCTTTGATACAGCCAACAGCAGTGCACGGTGCTTGCATGTCTAAAATGTCCCACGACATTCATTTAGTTTGTGCACCTCTTCTTCTGGTTGGTATCTCTGCCTTTGAAATGTCCTGTTTCTTGTCCTGCACATTTTCTGGACCGAAACAGTTAGAACGTCACCATGTTTGATTTTCGCAGATTGAATGTCAGGACCAAGGCACTCTTCGCTGAAGAATGCGCTCTCGTGGCACAAACAAAGTCTGAGCTACATGCAACCACTGAACATTTTGATGACGGGTTGTGTCTTTTCAGTTTGACTATCAGCCTGAGTAAGATTGTAGTTTGATCTAGAATTTACCAGAGCAAATCCCCAAAACTTTAAATACAGTTTATTTTGGATCATCTGACTCAAAGTTGAATAATCATTTGCAGGCTGAATTTATAAAGTCCAACTTTCAGTCAACTTACTAACATGTATTAAAATATTACCCTCATCTTTTTTTATTGTTATGTTTTTGTTGCTGTTTAAATTAGCTTGTTGGCTTGTTTTTTGTGACATTGATTTCAGTCCGTGCTAAAAATATTTTTATTCCATCTCTACTAATTATTGTTTTCTAATCCTTTTTATCAAATATCAAAGCTAAAGTCTAATTTAGGAACATAGTGAAAGGAAGAACAAAAGCAAAACAACACATGAAAACTGAATCACATACTGTTATTGTGCATCATTTGTTATTTTCCTGCCCAGTTTTTTTGGCTTGTTCAGTAGTTTGTTTGGGGTTTTAGTCTAACATACATCCACAGTGACTTGCTGTGATTGAGCACGTTGTGGTTTAGTTTCATGCCTTGTGGTAGCACAGACGTGATTTCAGAAAGGAACTCTTTTTTTCAGTCTCACTTTAACCACTTGTTTACACTGGTGTGTTCACGACGTTTATATACAGGATTACTATGAAGAGTGAATGGATGAGAGGAAGTGTGCGTTTGTTTGTGTTTGCCAGATGAGCGCTGATAGACAAGCCAGAGATATTTGTGAGGAGAAAATTGGATTTCACCAGAGAACAACAGGATGAGAATGCTAATGTCATTTAGTGCATATGTATGAGGGAAACACAAATATCTTTTCTCTTCAGTTGCCTTCTGCTTTCAATCACTCAGTCACTCTCTTCATTTATCTCTTCCTTCTTACCCCTTAGCTCCAAATTTATTCTTGTCTCTCAGTATCTCAGTCCTCCTTTTCCCTCTAGTCATGCCAACTTCTATCTGCCCTGTCCTTCTTGGTTCCTGTCTTTCATTTCTCATTCTGTCTACTTTTATTTTCCCATCTTTCGCTTACTATGCTGTTCAATTTCTAGACTTCCTTCTGCTGCCCGTACTCTGACCCCGCAAGACTACTTCCATGATCATAACTTACAAACCAGATTTCCAGGAAATTTGGTATTTTTGTCTAAAATGCAATAAAAAATGTTTTTGTATATTGTAGGCATCAACCTCTAAATGTATTTACAGAATTAAATTAAGTTGGTGAAAATGCTGAAATACTTTCTTTTCTTGTCAGATGAATAAAAGTGAATTAATAAAGCACATATTGTATTTTTTACTTTAATTTCCATTAATGCCTGCTGTTCAATCTTGACCCTGTTTACCTTACAGAAGAGGAAGACCACCACCATCTCTGTAGAAGTGAAGAAGTCTCAGCATAAGTACATTATAGGTCCAAAAGGCAACACCCTTCAAGAGATCCTGGAGGCTACGGGGGTGTCTGTGGAGATGCCTCCTCTGGACTCCAGCTCTGAGACTATCATTCTCAGAGGGGAGCCCGACAAGCTGGGACCAGCACTCACGCAGGTGTACGCCAAGGTGAGAGGACAGGACTGGACTACAGTGTATAAAAGCCTACTACGTCTTTTTCTTTTGTGTGACAACAGCCTGAGACCAGAGACCAACAGCTTTCACATCAGTCTCAGTCATTTGTTCCATGCTAATATAAAATATTGATCAGTGCAGCTTTAATTCAAAGCCAATTATCTGTTTGGAAATTAGTGTGCGACAGCTGAGGAGAGACTGTTATTTAGGGACCAGTTAGACCTCTCTGAATTATGTTAATATGGACCTGGCTTGAACTCTACAGGCTAAGAGTGTGATGGTGGTGGAAGTGACGGCTCCAGCCTGGCTGCATCGCTTCATCATTGGCAAGAAAGGACAGAACATTGGACGGATCACGCAGCAGTTACCACGGGTAAGTAGAGAGCAAGTGAGGACAAGGGTCACGAGACAGATGACCCGAGTTACAAATAAAGATAAGAGATGGAGATCAGAGATAAAACAAAAATCCTACATCCTGTAATATGGCAAATTGATAAAGTGAGTTTTGCTGTGGCTGTGTGAGGAATCTGGCAGAAAATGTGAGCAGCAAAACAGAAAATGAACAGTGCATGTGAAGAAAGACTGAGAAGTGACAGCAGCTTCGCAGAAAATACTTTACGTTGGAAACTTAACTGATTTAACACAGCTCACATGTGTTTAATTTACTGTGACACTGAAGAGAGTTAACCCAGGGCGGGGGAAGGCAGATGGGGCTCTTTAACTAGCTCATTGTTGTTTTTGTGCCCAGGTTCACATTGAGTTTACGGATGGCGAGGAGCGCATTAGTCTGGAGGGGCCAACAGAGGAGGTGGAGCAGGCTCAGGTCCAGATACAGGAGATCATCAAGGACTTGGTCAGGACACACACACAAACTACACAAAGCTAAATTCCTGAACACTTTTCCATACATTTGCATTGGAAAGTGTATAAACCTGCCTGCACTGACATCTTTAAGTTTAGTCTCTACCAGTATTATGTAAGATTGGGGGGATTTATTTACAGTACATCACAGAAACAAGGTGACGCATGAACATATAATGACTAAGTTATGGCTATAAAGGAGAGGAAACTCAGTGAAGGAAAATGTCAGCATAACAAATTCAGAAGTTTGTCACCCTCTGTGTCCAGCTGGTGCGGATGGACTACACTGAAGTCATCATAGACCAGCGTTTCCACAGACACCTCATCGGAAAGAACGGAGCCAACAGTGAGTAGAATTAATCTGTGATGAGCCTGAACATTTTTAAATAGGTTTAAACTTTTCGTTGTCACTTTTTAATCGCATCTTGTCACATTTGGCAAAAAATAAAATATAATAATAAGATGACAAACACTGTTTCTTCATGTGTTCTTCACCATCCCTCTCTTTCTGTTTTCTTCTTCCTCCTAACAGTTAATCGGATCAAGGAGCAGTACAAAGTGTCAGTACGAATCCCCCAGGACTCAGAGCGAAGTGGTCTAGTCCGGATTGAGGGAGACCCTAAAGGAGTCCAGCTGGCACGCAGAGAGCTCATCGAGATGGTCCAGAGAATGGTGAGAAAGGTTGATTAGTTTGTTTAAGCTTTAAGCATTTTATCACCTCACACTTATTCGTTGATGTTCAGGAAAACGAGCGCACCAAAGACCTGATCGTGGAGCAGAAGTTTCATCGAACAATCATTGGGCAGAAGGGAGAAAAGATAAAAGAAGTCCGGGACAAGTTCCCTGAGGTGAATCTTCTCCCTGACCTTTCTCCACATCATTGTAAAATAATTAGCTTTGACTGTTTGCTCAGTGTTATCTGTTGGGCATCCAGGTCATTATCAACTTCCCCGACCCGTCGCAGAAGAGTGACATTGTCCAGCTGAGAGGCCCGAAGAATGAGGTGGAGAAATGTGCCAAGTTCCTTCAGAAAATCATTGCTGATCTGGTATGATCTGATCTGAGGTTTACCATCTTTGTCTCTTTGTCTCTGTCTCTTTACCCTTGACTTCACAGCAGCTTTCTCTCTTTCACAGATTGAGAACAGCTTCTCACTGTCCGTTCCCATCTTCAAGCAGTTTCACAAAAATATAATTGGTAAGGGTGGTGCCAACATCAAGAAGGTGAGACTTTAAAATGAAATGAAAGAGCACTGAAAACAGTTAAAATGCACATTACAGGCAAAATATCATAATGTTCCCTTATGCTAAAGAGAAAAATAGCGCTGTTAATGCCAACAGATCCGCGAGGAGACCAACACCAAGATCGACCTCCCGACTGAGAACAGTAACTCCGAGATGATCATTATCACAGGCAAGAAAACCAACTGTGAGGCAGCCAGAGAACGAATCCTCGCCATCCAGAGAGAGCTGGTGAGAGATATTTGTTAACTCGAGTTTACGGGAATTCTGGAGGTTTTCTTCACAGTACACACAAAATGTTCTAATTTAGTAAATATTACTAAATGAGATCGTTTCCCATTATAATACAAATTTCCATGATTTCAACATGTCAACACAATAGCACTTTTTATGTTTAACTCATTTTCACTTATTTCACGACGACTACCAAAGCTTCGTATCTTTAGATAAAGTGGGTGGAATAATTCTTTAATTCCACAGTTTGGCTCAGACCTTTTATTAACGTGAAGCCTGCGCACAAAGGCAAGTGACAGAAATATCAGATTTCCAGCATTTTGCATCTAATTTGCAGGCGATGAGGAAGTTTTATTAATATGCGTCGTGGGACATTTGTATTTGTATTTGTAATTGTATTGTCAGTTTTGTCTCAGAACCGTTACATCTTTTTTTTTTTAAACGGTATGCTCTATGGTCCTTTTGCTGGAGTAATTAAAATTGACACTTTCTTGCCACTAAATCCTTTTTCTACTTTGTTGTTTAACATTATAAGTCAGTCTGTCCCTTTCCTTTCCTCCAGGCCAACATTAAGGAGACAGAGGTCACCATCCCCGCCAAGCTGCACAACTCTCTAATTGGCTCTAAAGGCTGCCTCGTGCGCTCCATCATGGAAGATTGCGGCGGCGTCCACATCCATTTCCCCTCCGAGGGCTCCGGCTCAGACAAGGTCACCATCAGAGGACCCGCTGGTGAAGTGGAGAAGGCGAAGAAACAGCTGCTGCAGCTGGCTGAAGAGAAGGTAGGTGGGAGGCTTGAATTGGAAGAATAGTTACCAGGGATAGACGTAAAGAGGGGAGGTGCTTGACAATATCAGTGTCTTAAAAGGAGTTACTATTAACAGAGGGGATGCAGATAATAACAACTGTCTTCCTGCCCTCTTCCTTCCTTTTTACCATTTTTAGCAAGTCAACAACTTCACAGCTGAGCTTCAAGCAAAACCAGAGTATCATAAATTCCTGATAGGTCGTGGAGGGGCAAATATCCGCCGTGTGCGGGACAGGACGGGGGCTCGCATCATCTTCCCGTCACCGGATGACACAGAGCAGGAACTGATCACAATCGTAGGGAAAGAGGAAGCTGTTCGTCAAGCCCAGAAGGAGCTGGAAAGCTTGGTCAAAAACCTGGTAACTACCTCCACACACCATGTGGGTTACTATGTCATCTGGAAAACGCTGAATATCAAAATGATAAAACTGAAGCAAATAAATGTAAATCTCCACTCTCGCTTTCTCTACTTACATACCCTCCTCTTACCGCCTCTCTGTTCTCTCCCTTCTCCAGGACGATGTGGTGGAGGACAGCATGGTAGTGGACTTTCGCCACCACCGCCACTTTGTGTGTCGGAGAGGCCAGGTGCTGCGGGAGCTGGCTGAGGAGTATGGGGGAGTGACCGTGAGCTTCCCTCGTACTGGAGCCAACAGTCAGCGGGTCACGCTGAAGGGAGCCAAAGACTGCGTGGACGCGGCAAAGAAACGCATCCAGGAGATCATCGAGGACCTGGTGAGTTACGCGTCACGACATTTATGTTGTTAAAAAGGTGTTTTTGCTGAATGTTCTTGTTTTTAATGGATTGCAAACTACTTTCAGAATCTCTCGGTGCATCATTTTTGCCCAGAAAAAGACTTTTTGGCTTTAAAGAGAAACGATTTCTGGCAAGAGACACTTGTACAGATCAATATGTGTGTTCAGGTCAAAGCGCTAAAAATCGTATTATTCTGAAAATGTACTGAAATGCTGCCAAATGTAGACGTGTTTAAATATCAGGAGGAGTCGAGTGGAAAATAGGACATTTAGTGTCAGTGTTCCCTCCAACTTTCCTCCAACTGTGTTAGTTTTTGGAGGAATAAACCTTCACTTTTCATCCTCTCTGTAAACCCACTGACTTTGTAGCATGTGTCATGTTTTACTCAGTTGCTCACATTCAGAAGTCGCAGAAGTAATCTTCCTGAACAGTCTGTGTTTGCTGTAAGTGCTGCTGTTACCCGGTTGTCTCCCTCTCTCGAGCAGGAGTCTCAGGTGAGTGTGGAGGTGGCCATCCCTCAGCGCTATCACCGCGCCATCATGGGGCCTAAAGGTTGCCGCATACAGTACATCACCAGGGAGCACGAAGTACAAATCAAGTTCCCCGAGAGGGACGACAGCGCTGCAGGTCAAAAACACAACAAATGAGAAATGATGCTATAATAGTACCACTGTTGTTAAGTTAAGGTTGTACCATTAAAAACAGCTAGTGCAGGAATCTGCTGTAACCTCGTTACCAAATTATCTAAAACATTTACACCAGTTTATTCTGATAATGTTTTTAAAGTAAAGAGTGATTGTTGTGATTGGTTTTTAATCTTTTATCTATGGTGACGTCACAGGTCAGGATGCACCACCACAAGAAAATGGTGACATCAGTCCAGAGGCCGAGTTTGCCCCCCGCAAATGTGACATCATCACCATCTGTGGGCGTGCAGAGAAGTGTGAGCTGGCTAAAGTCGCCCTGCTGGTAGGTCCTGTTCTGTTTTTTTCTCTGTATCATCTTTTTTTTTGCTCAATGACGGCCTCCTCACTGACTCCTCATTTAGGCGTTGGTGCCCATAACGGAGGACGTGGAGGTGTCGTACGAGCTTCATCGCTACATCATCGGCCAGAAAGGCAGTGGAATCAGGAAGATGATGGAGGAGTATGAGGTGAGCAGACTCCGTGGTGCCATCTTCAGGCCAAGACACGTTTGACACTGCAGGTGGAACAGCCTGCGTCAGCGATGTGCCGTGTTTGAGCATTTATTATGGGATCTCTGTCTAACGGTTTGTTTGCACGTGCAGGTGAACATCTGGGTGCCGCAGCCTGAGAAGCAGCTGGATGTGATCAAGGTGACGGGCCTGGTAGCAAACGTGGAGCGAGCCAAACAGGGTCTGCTGGAGAGGGTCAAAGAACTGCAGGCCGAGCAGGAGGACAGGGTACACACAAAGAGCATTATGGCTCTTTATTAGTATACTGTTGACTTCATGAAAACTTTAGAGCGTGTAGTGCAGATTCCTCCACATAGAAAACACCTGACAATCATAAATACTATAGCTGCCGTCTCCCCCCAGGCCCTGCGCAGCTTCAAGGTAACCATGTCCGTAGATCCAAAGTTTCATCCTAAGATCATCGGTCGCAAGGGAGCGGTCATCTCACAGATCAGGAAAGACTACGACGTCAGCATCCAGTTCCCTGACAAAGGAGAAGAGCAGCAGGTGTGTGTGTGTGTGTGTGTGTGTGTGTGTGTGTGTGTGTTCTAACCTCCTGTTCAACTGTCTTTCCTCTCACTAACTGTCTGCCCTTCTTTGTCCTCCGCTCCCCAGGATCTGATCGTGATCTCGGGGTACGAGCGTAACGTGGAGGAGGCGCGTCAGGCCATCCAGCAGCTGGTGTCCGAGTGGCAGGAGATGGTGAGTCAAGACGTTCATCTCGATCCGAGGACCCACGCTCGCATCATCGGTGCCCGCGGCAAAGCCATCCGCAAGCTGATGGAGGAGTTCAAGGTTGGTTGATGGTTTGGGAAGTTCACAGTTTAATTTAAACTACTACTACTACTACCAGTACTACTACCAGTACTACTAGTACTACTACTGTCATTGAAGATTCTGTTTCAGGGTTTGTTATTTCTATTGTTGTTGTCCTTATTATTGTTATTGTTATACTGTTAGATTGAATTGTTTTCTGTTCTCCTCTCGTTCAGGTGGACATCAGGTTCCCACAGCCAGGTGCTGACGAGCCCGACAAAGTGACTGTGACAGGACTTCCTGACACTGTCGACAACGCCATTGACCACCTGCTCAACTTGGAGGAGGAATACGTGAGTTCACAGAGTTGGAGGCCGCAGCTGATTCAGAGTCAGAACAATCACTCTGTGTGAAAAATCCATTTAACAGCAGTTTTATTTCTCTCTCAGCTGCTCAGCGTGACAGAGACGGAGACCTTGGCGGCATATATGAAGCCTCCATCCCGCTGGGGAGGTGGAGGGGGAGCAGGGGGAATGGATGATAGCAGCGGAGGTCCGGCTAAGGGCTTCGTGGTGCGGGACGCCCCCTGGAATGCATCAGGCAACAAGGTGGGACGTGTTGTTTTTTTGCTGTGCTCTTTGTTTACGATTTAATATTTGCAAAATGTGACTTGTTTCTCTTATTAGATATGAATTATTTGAGATACATGTTTTAAATGTAGAAGAGAGGCACTTCACACTTTTTTTTTTTATTTTTTATTTTTTTTTGGGGTCCAGGCTCCTGACATGAGCAGCGCGGAGGATTTCCCTACATTTGGAACGGGTGTGGCTCCGAAACAAGCGTCTGCCTGGGGTCCCAAGAAGTTCTGAAGCCCCTCAGCCTGGAGAAAAACAAAAACTCGTGTAAAGTAGAAGATGAGAGACGAAACAAATCTCTAATCAAATTGCTGCTCGCCTTCCTTCCTTCCTCCTGCTCTTCTCTTTAGTGACCTCCCTTTGTCTTTTTCTCTGTGTACTGTCCTCCCACAACCAGCCACAATGAATTCTGGGAGAACGTTCCCTTCTTTTTTTCTTATCTGTGTCTCTTCTTAGTATCTCCCTCTCCACCTGTGAGATAAAACAGAACATTGAGTGCTCTCTTCATAGATTCGTTGTCCCGCTCTGCCTCTCGGTTGCACCACCAACAACTCAAGAACGATTTTTCTTTTCATCTCCGACTGCCACATTCTTCCCCACAAAATCAAACTCACCTCACTGCAGTTCATCCGGTCTGTTTCAACTGTTCAGAGACGGCTGAGTGAAGTCAGAGTGCGTTCGGGGACATGTGAAACCAGACGCCGCGTCACGGAGGTGGTGGTGTATCAAACCTTGATTTTTAAGCATAAAACAAAAAAAGGAAGAAAAAACAAAAAAAAAGAGTGGACTCTGTGTTTGTAAACGACACATTTTAAGGTTCTGTTCCTGTGGTTTTTACGAGGAACTTTCTCTTGATGGCCTCACCTTTCCAGTCACGTGGTGCAGCAGGTGAGGCAGTGCGCTGTACGCCTGTGTCCGTGTGCGTGTGTGTGGGTTCAGGAGCGATTATTCACCCACAAGTGTTTGTAGTCTCCCCTTTTTTTTTTTTTTTGTATTTATTATATTTTTCAGAGCTATTAGCAGAAAAACACCTGCTGTGACTGACTTTCTCTGGGTTTTCTTTTTCAGTCATTGCAAATCTAGACGTGTAGAAATCAAGCGCCTGATCCTGATTGTTTGAGGTGAAAGTCGTCTTTGTCACAACTGTTTATTTATTCAAAATGAGCCATTTTCTTTGAACTACTGTGATTTTGAGTTTTTTTTTTTTTTTTTATAAAAGCACTCACTGTAGCTTGATGCTTACAACCTTATGTTTGGGAGTGAATATCGTACGTCAGAATTTAGGAACAAGTTAAAAGAGTTAACGTGTAAGTGTACAAAGAACTTTTTGCTATTTTTTTAAAACTGTGTGGGATTTCATTTGTTGTTGGTTTCTGGCATATTTGAAAGACTGTGTGTGTGTGTGTGTGTGTGTGTGTGTGTGTGTGCGTGGAAGTTAAGATGTACATTTGAATGAAGCTGAACCAAACTTTGACATCGTCTTTGTCCGTTTGTCTCTCTTCTTGAAGCTTTTTAACCCTCTCACCTCATCGTTATTACTTGATTTTTTTTTTTTTTTCTGTCAACACACACGATGCAGCTCAGTTTGACCTCCCCTTTCGAGAAATCCCCTCACTATCAACAGCTGCACATTTTTTTGTTTCCTCTCATACAAGTGCTTTACGTGTATTTTGTAGCAAAAACCTGTGTTGCCCCTTGTTCCTTTTTCCAGTTCGGAGAAAACGGCGAATCCTGTTGTTAAATCGTACAGTTGGTCTACATTTAAATCAGTTTAATCAAAGCCAACACCACTAAAGCTCGTGGCCAAAGTCTTGAAAGAATAGTTGAACACTTTGGGAAATACATGTATTCGCTTTTTCTCTGGAAAATTGACGACTCGCTCTATCGTGTCAGTGTAGCTTAGCATAAAAGCTACAGTGAACTAAAAATGTCTGCCATCACCTCTCAAGCACAGTAATTAACATGTTGTTTGTGAGAATAGACACAAATGACTCGTCACAGCGAAGCTACCAGACACAGAAGACGAGTAAAGATCACATGACTTGTGTAGTAAAGTCCAGTAATAATTAAATGTGTGTGAATTATGAGTCCTATAAATCATTTCAGTTCAGTAACTTATACAGTTGCCTGGTCCTGGTAGGTGTATTGATGTTTACGGTCTTTATGCTAAGCTGCACTAACTGTCGTATCCATCTTCTGGTGAATCTCTGAGAAGTAAAGAAGCCAAAACGTTTCCCAAAATGTGAAATTATCAGTTTAACAAAGCTAAAGGGCCTCGAATGAACCGCTCTAAGTCGGAATAGAAAATCTCAGGGTCCAACTTAAACGTCTAAGCTGGTGAAGAAGTGTCTCTTAGCAGCTGACAGATTAGTAAACTCAACAGACTATGCAACCCAACAGTTTCACACAGCACATCGCTGTCTGTTAACCCACATTTATGCCATTTGTTACTTCTGTTTGTGGGACAGAAAATTAGTTATTTGTCCGTTTTTTTCGGTTGTTGAACTCTTGGCTGAGTCGCTTCATTTCTGAATTACTTCACATCAGGACACAGCTGCACCTGAAGCAGCCACTATTTCTGTACAAAGCTATGAAAAACCCATTATTGGCCTTAGTCTACAGCATTTTTGTGTGAGTGAGTAAGTAAGTATGCAACACTGCAATAACATGTCAGTGACCAGACGTTTTTTCCTACTCTAAATAAAATTTGAACAAAGGAAACATACTGTAACCATTCTTCTGTGCATACTGTCTGTCAGTTTACTTTTATTTTATATAAATCAGGAAGATATGATTTGTTATGTAACAGCCTGTACAACGCAACATACAGACAACAAAAAAAAAATCGTACAAAGCAGCAGTGGGCTGTAAATAACCCGTTTGTTTTTCACATTTTTGATTGGAAGCTTTTTTCGTTTCTTGCCAGACCCCAAAGATCTTCAATCAGTCAGACCGCAGCTGCTCTGAGAAGGTGAACGAGCTTCTCTGATTATAATTTCTGAGTTTGACTCATCAAAACTGTTCCTTAGAAGAAAAAAAATAAACGAAATAAAAGTTTCATGGTCTGTAGCAGGTTTATCAAATTGGCAAAAAAAAAAAAAGAGAAAAGCTTCTCACATTCAATCAATCATTATGTGGATGTTTCGGATAAAGTAAAATCCTCAGATAAACATTTTGACAAATGTAAATAACTGATGGTAGTTTAAATAAAAGTGCTGCAGAGCCCTAATTAATAACGTTCACATGTAAACACCAGCGTGGGTCTTGTTGGCTCTGGACGTCCTGCAGGTAAACACAAACAGGTGTGATGAAGATGGTGATTCAGACAAAAAAAAAAAAAAACTCCTAATAAACATGTTATCTTCATTTCAACAGCTTTTTAAAGAGAAGTTTGACATTTTGGCAAATTTACTTTTAAGTTGAGTTTCCCGATTAGAGCTTTAGCACTAATGTTAACATGAAATTACAGCCTGGCCCTGGTTCATGGCACCAAATCAGCCTGTCGGCACATTGAAAGCTCACTGGTGCACAAATTAAAAAGAAGTGTAAACCTTAATTCACCGTTTCACTGGTGGGTTTGCGGCCAACGATGCTATAGCCTCAACTATGATCAGTTGCCAGGTAACCAATGGAGTCCCCTGGTTTCCAGGCAACCGGTCCAAGCTACAGGTACTGTAACTCGGCACTTCATTTTCAATCGTATTAAAAACCTGCGTGTAAACAAACAACATCCGATGTGTAAATGAGTGAGCTTTACAAGGGCTGGTGGGAAGACAGTCAGGACAACGGTGTCCCAGTGTTTCCAGTCTGCTACCAGCTGCTGGCCCAAAAACCTTTCTATATAAATAGTATTGTAATGTTGGGTCATATCCTTCGCTCCCTGTAAACGTGAATTAAAATGCAATGATTGAAAAACACCTACTCTGCTTCCCGGGGGACTTCTAGATAAATAATAAAATACTGGATACTACTAACTTCAAAACAAAGATGGCAGCCTCATCGCCAGGGAAACCGGCTACAAATATTTCTTAACATGCAGCAGATTACATATTCTAAACATCTCTGGCGATTTGAAAATATCGTTGTAATAGTTGTAACTGTGTCAGGTTTTCAAACTTCACTAACTAATTAAATGTTAAATATTATTACTGATTATTGCTCATTAGCACTGACTCGAACCATCTGACTTTAATTAGGATCTAGTGTAAAGTCTTTTTCACATTTTCATCTGTGTGTTAATGTTAAAATGGACTTTAGATACTTTCAGGGTTTTTAAACAGCAAACAAACTTCAGGGGTGAAGACTAGTTAGCGTTCCCACCTCCACTAAAAAGCAGCACCAAGCTTTTCTGCGTTAAACAACCCAACGGGACCAGTCAGCTGCTAACTGTGGCTTCACTGTGCAGATGCGTTGTAACTTTTTCCTTTAACTCTCAGCAAAATATGTGGATAAGTTCATTTCCCAAAATGTCTATGTATTCCTTTTAATTTTAAACTTCCTCAGTGCTTCTTGAGTCGGTTTTGTTGTCAAACTTTCCAGTTATGTCCACACTTTTAACGTATGAATGTTTTTGATAAGGAGTCAGAAGTGATGCTGGGCCAGAGCAAAAACAGAAAGAGGACTAATAAAAGTAGCCAGGCTGCAAATGTGGAGACATGAAGACAGCAACATACAGTGGTACATGTGTAAACATTTTTCCTCCTCCAGTTTTAAAATCTTCCCTCACTAGAGAAGTCACAATCGCAAGACACTCTCGGGTTCTCAGATTCAAGTGTCTTTGTTTTTACTTTCACGGTCACTTTGTTGTTTGACCCACGTTTCAGTCTTGGTAGGTGACACTTCATCAACGTGCAGGTTGGCAGGGGACAGCTCCTCCCAAAACGAAACACTGACCAGAGCTAGACGTTAACTCTTAAAGTAAGTGCCAAATAAGTATTGACAAGAAGCTTCTGGGAGGAAATAGGATGTTGGGAAGAATGAGAAGTAAACTGTGGCACCAAATGAAAACAAAACAAAAAAAAACTGCAGTGAATGAACAAACATGTCGTGTCGATGAGAAGTTAGTTTAAAAATCGCCCACGAGTGTCCAAAACATAAAGTGCAGGCAGTGTCTGTTCTTCTTTGAAACCGCCGTAGGCCCCGGCCTTTAAAAGAGTCCAAGAGCAAACAACCAACAAAATAAACAAAACAAAAACAAAATGCTGAATTGTCAAGAATCCACAGTAGGAACAGCTGGAATCCAGAGGAGTCTCTCGCTCAAGGCAGGGGTTGGATTTGGTTGTCAGTTTATTAAAAGTACAAAGACTGCCTCGCAGACGCTCCCCGCTGCCACCCTAATCCCTCCGTCGCCTCTCTGTTCACTCGACCCGGATGAGCAGTCCGTAGAGGAGCGTGCCGCCCTGCTCCTTGGTGATCCACTCGATCTCTGAGTTGCTGAAGCGAGGGTCCAGGGCCTCGCTGTGGCCAAGCGTCTGAGGTCCTACCTTGTACGAGCCTGGACGTACACACACCTGGAATCCCACCTGAGCCTGGTGGCAGCGGTGAGAACGGGGGTCCCGAAATCTGCGTGAGCACAAGGAGAGTGAGTGGTATCTTGTTTTCTGTTAGCTCTCTGCTGTCAGCACTGAAAATTGATAATAAAACAATCTGGCACATGCTGTGTGATGTTCAGCTGTAGGCGGACGTACTGCACTTTAGGAGCAAAGATCTCTAAGCCGGAGTAGCGCATGGTTGGGGAGAGCCGCACTCTGGGAACCTCCCTGCCGGGGGCGCAGTTCTCCTCTGGCTCACTGTAGCCATTAGGCCCCTCCACCTTCACCGGAGACACGGAGAAGATGGACGACGTCCCTGCAACAACAAAATGACAGTTACAGGGGATCAGGTGAGTGCAACACCCGAGTGAGCTCAATTATATTTTTCAGCTGCATTAGTAACATCAGCAAATACAGAGGGAGCACATGTTTCTGTCCCTGCAGTGATTGTGTGTTACAGAATTAGATAGATACAAGATTAGTAATTGATAACAGCATTAATAATTACTACACAATAGATTTACTCCTGGCTTTTTAACAAATGTTTCTTGTATACTCAGTAAATCTCAGTATGCTTCTGATTCTGATCTTCCTACCAGCCAGCAGCTGGCTGTGGTCCAGCATGCGTCTCAGAGATCCTACGCTGGTGCCGTGGTACGCGATGTGCCACTTCTTCAGTGCATTAGAAACCTCACAGTGGGGCTTGATCCTGCACAAACAGTACATGTACATTCAGCCATTTTGAGGATTCTTTCTGAAAAGATCATTATCTTAAGATCAGTAGTTTAACAGTGTAAATACAGTATCCAGCCGCTACTAGGGGCTGGACGGACAGACACAGACAAACAATAAGTAAATAAAAAGACGACACAGTTTCTGGAGTTTTACCCCTTCAGACCTGTACAATACAACCTCTCGCACCTCATAACCACACTGATTAGCGTGTCACTGCTCACGAATCTGACCAACAGCCTGTTGTCTCACCTGAGGGCGAAGCGGCACCATCCGAAAGGCAGGGCGTAGTCGCGAGGCGGCTCTCCTCTTTTGTAATACGCCTCGTCTCCTCGGAGCTTGTGACAGGACTCACAGTAGCACAGGTTGTACTTTGCATCTTCGTTGAAGTAACCATCTTAATGAACGTGGGCGGAGAACACGGATCATAACTGTTACGTGATTTTAATTCCTTGTAATACAAAGGCTGTGGTTAAAAACTAAACAAATAAATAAACTCACCTGGTAACGTTAGCAGGTCCTTAAAGCGTGAGCACAGCGCCTGGTACTCACAGGTCTTGTTGGGGTTGACCTCTGGAGGCGGCGTCCAGCACACACTCTCTTTGATTCCTGTGTGTAAAAACAGTCGCAAAGCAACATGTTAAACACCAAAGACAAACAAACAGAAGAAGAAGAAGAAGAAGTGGCTTTCGTCTTCTTACCGTCAACCATGTCGGCCTTCTCCATGTCGCCCTGACAGCGTGTCTCACCGCTCTCTCCACCCACAGCTTGCACGTTGTTTGTTACTATAGTAACCTACAAAGATGACACACGTTCATTTGCATATTTAGAATTTTTGTTTGTAGCCATATGTTGCGCTGCACGTATCTAACCCTGCCTCTGACCTTTGACCTCCATGGTCAAAGTTGTTTACACAAAACAGTGTGACTTCTTCTGACATGGTTGTTTAAGAAATGAGAAGCTACTCACTGCATCAGTTAGGATTAAATAACATGTTGGCAGCTAAAACATAATCATCCATAGTAGTAATTATCTATTAGGAGCCTCTTCAACTTGCTTATATCCAGGTGGTGAGTATTTTTTGGACAGGCAGAGTATTAAAAGGATGTTTACATGTTAAATCACATACATAATAGGGAACTAGCTCGATCATTTCTTCTTTCTTTTCAAAGAACACTCAGTTAATTAGATGTGAGCGAACCTGTTCACACTGGCCGTAGAGGTCGATGAATGGATAGCAGGGTGAAGGGATGTCCTGCGCCGCCACACCCTGGTCCATGCCGTTGACGTACAGGTGGAGACAACTGTTGGCGTCCACCAGCAGACCCAACACCGTCCCCTCCGGACAAGTGTCCAGATTAGGACCGTAGTTCTCACATATCTGAGGACAGCCAAGAAAATGAGGCAGGAGACAATTGTTAATATGGTGTAAAACTCAAAATAAAAGAAGGATGTTGTGAGACTGACAGATTTAAAATTAGTCATTAAAACTGAGTGTCTGTACCTTTAGGGAGTTGTGGAAGACAGAGTCTCTCTGCAGCAGCCAGGCAGAGCGTTTCAGACAGCACGCTGTGGAGGGGAAGTTGAGCCGGTCAGGGGAGTGACCGATCACCCCTAATGACAACGACGACGTCCACGACGGGTTCAGACGATCGATCTGAAACTGGTGACCAAAACCAGACAGCAACAGTTTCAGCTTCCAATCAAAAGAAACAAAAGTCCAGTGTCACAACACTTAAATAGGTGGGTTAAACTAGTCACAAAGAAATGTATAACATTAATTAATGCTGCTCTTCTTTGATTAATATCACTGTAGACTTAATATAGTCATAGTTCGTGTAACAAAATCATCCATCTGGAAATAAATGTACTAATATAAATCAGATTATGCATCTCAAAAGCTTATAGACCAGTGATATTTAGCAATAATCACTCATCTGAACCAACATTTTAACCATATATCTGAACACTAACCAACAGACACACTCATTCATGTCGTACCTGGAACAGCTGCTGGCGAGCCAGCGGCTGGGCGGTGACCAGCAGGCCCTGGTTGTAGCTTGACACTCTGGCTGCTGTCAGGTTCTGGTTTGACAGCTGGATGTTCTTGCCGTGGTTTTCCAGGAACGCCATGACGGTGGGCACCAGAGCACATGGCTCAGTTTCAACCTAGAGGAAGCAGGAGGTGAAATGAAGAGTGAATTTGTCACAGAGAATGATGCTGTAACACTAAAGCTCTCCTCTTGAGTCTCCTACCTCTCTGAGAGGGGTGCTGCTGTCCTCCTCTCCTTCGCTGCAGCTTTCGGAGGAGAGCGAGGGAGCCTTGACACTTTCCATGTCCTCCATCAGTGACGAGCTTACAATGGACACAGCAGTTATCCGCCCATACAGGTCCAAAACCGCATACACATTCTGCAAAGAGAGAGAGAGAGAGAGAGATGCTGAAAGGCAGCATGGGGCCAAATAGTTCTGTAGATATGTATGTGTGTGTGTGTGTGTGTGTGTGTGTGTGTGTGTGTGTGTGTGTGTGTGTGTGTGTGTGTATGTGTGTGTGTACCTTGGCCACTGCAGTTGCTGCAGGTCCCACGTCTTCTCCATCAATGAAGATGTGCATCGTGTCATCACTGCACCTCTTCACACCCACACGGTTCCCAACCTGGAAACACACATTTAGTCTTTACTCAAGTGTTTTAGATAATCTCATAATAATAATAATAATAATAATAATGTATCCACACAAAATGCTGCCAGCAGTGGAGTGATTTTTTATTTTTTCCCCCCAATCTGTGTTCACAATTCAGAGTGCAGAGAACAGCTTACTGTCAGCCGGTCCAGTGAACAGCCGTAGTTCTGGCGCTGCAGCACTCCATTGCGACGGACCTCAGAGCCGCAGAGCAGCCAGGTGACCTTGGTGCGCAGCTGCGGGAGAGAGGGGGAGAGTCCCGACAGTGGGCAGGAGGGAAGCTCGGGAGGTGCCAGCGTGGTCAGACCGATGTGCAGTGAACCGCTCCACTGCTCATCCACTTCATCAATCCTCACCTGGCAAGAGATGGAAACACAGAGAGGTGGAAATCAGCAAGGAGAAAACAAAACCACATAGATAGCAAGGTTTGAGAACAATGTGGCACCTTCTTAAAAAAATAAAAAAATAAAAGCTGTCTGAGACGTCTCTTACCTCAAACAACTCGTCTGCTTTGAGTTCCTTTGCACTGAACACGATGCCGTGAGAGTAACCTCCAACTCTGACAGCCTGGCAGCCCTCGCCGAGCAGCACCACATTTTTACCGTGTTTACTGTGAAGCCGATGGGCAACACCTGCTACTACAAACAAAAAGAAGAATAAAAATGGGCAAGAGGCTGTAAGGACAACTGATATGAAAAGCTTTTTGGTAATTAACCTTTTTTATATACTTTTTATTCAATAAAATACTTCTTAAACGTCGTGTACCTGGTGAGTGGATGGGAAAGCTCTTCTCAGTGATGTTGCTGGTACAGAGGCTGTTGTCCAGCAGGCCTGAGGAGCTGGTGATGGACACCTGAACACACTGACCGTACAGGTCGATAACGGCAAACACCTCTGAGAGAGAGAGAGCGATTTGGACAGGTATTATATGGTATGGTATTATAACAGAATGTGTTTGCAGCAAAGTTCTGATTTCACATTCTCACACTTTATGGTTTTTACCTGGTGGAAGACCGGAGCAGGCGACACCTTGGTCCACTCCATTGATGTAATAGTGGAGGTCGCCGCAGGCTGAGCGCATCATGCCAATTCGTGAGCCTGTGGTCAGAGAGTCTAGGTCACAACCGTAGTTGTTGCGCATTGTGTTTCCATCTTGCATGATTGCTGTCCCACTGTGTAAAGAGAAAAAGGACATGACCATGAACAAAATGTAAACAGTGTGTCCCCCTGATCATCTGACAATGCAAAGAAAAACCACTAGACATTCCACAAACTTATGATGTTTTTAGGTTTTGTAAAACATTACACTAATAATATGAGTAATTAAAACACTCTCCATCTAATACATCAATAAATAACCATGTGCCAAAGCAGCGTGACACACCAAATTCACCAACTAATCAACTACTCGACAACTGTAAATTCAGGCAGCTGAACACTTGTAAAAATTACAAAGGTGTGTTTTCAGCATCAGTAAAATATACACACATAACTTCATCTTCACAGAGCAGTGTACCTGAGCATCCAAGTGTCGTAGTCAATATCCGTCATAGTGTTTGGAAACTCAAGCTCCTCTGGCCTGATGGCTGTCACTCCTAGAAAACAGGAGTACATCAGTGGGGATACAGATTTATTATTACTGTCTAAAAGACTGATAGGTAACATATAAGAAAGTTGGATTCCTTACCTGCTTCTATCGAACCCGACCAGCGGTCCACCATCTTCTGAATGATGATTTCAAACAGCTCTCCATCTCGAAGGCACCTGCAACAAGGAGACGATGAGTCAAAACCCTGCACCACAAAAAACCTGAATGAACCTGAACCTTTTCAGTCTCTATGCCTGAAGTTTCCTCCTGATCTGTCAGTTTATTCACGTTAGACATGTCAAACATTTTGTTTGTGTGACTAAAATCTCTAAGATTCTTCACCTGTTGGAAATGACTATAGCGTCATTGAACTCGCTGCGGCAGTTCTGACGCAGGGCAGTGCGCCCCCCATTGGTGATGACGGCGTTGGTGCCATGTAGCTGGTGGAAGCGCAGGTCAGTGGTTGTGGTGGCCCCAGCTACTGAACAGGGACTCCCAGGGGACATGGCTGTGGGGCCCTCTGAGTTATCTTCTGGGAGAGGGGGGAGATCAACTAACAAAGGGAGACACAAAAGACAGGAGTTAGCTACAAGCTCAACTTAGAATCATTGGAGTGTTGATTCTTTGCCTCCCTCTCTCACCCATGTCGTCCATGATGGTGGCCTGTGCTGCCTGCCCATACAGGTCGACCACGGCATAGACGCTGGGAGGGACGTTCCACGCGGCTGGGCCCTGAGCTACGCCATTCACAAAGAAATGGAGGCTGCCGTCTTCTTTTCGCACCACACCTACCGTGTCTCCTGCCTGCAAGGGGGAACAGTGAAGAATTACTACACAGAAAAAGGCCAGAAGTGATGTGGGAGAAAGAAGGAGTGTGCAGAGGGAGTGAGCGACATCGGAGTAATAAAAAAAAAGAAAAAGAAAAAGATAAACATCACCCACCTTGAGCCGGTCAAGATTGTGTCCATACTCGTCCAGTATTGTAGTCCCATTGTGCATCACACCATTTCCCGTCATCATCCACGTCCCTATATTCATATTCGTCATCATCCACGACCAAATATTCAATATCAGGTATCTCAGCAGAAAACATGAACCTTCTCACAAAGCTACTGTCTTTTATTTGTACCTGAGCGCAAGTTTGTCATAGTAGAGGGCAGCTGCAGGTAGGCTGGGTTGTGCGTTGTGACACCGATTTCGATGGAGCCTGCCCACTTGTCCACCATCTTGTCAATACGGACCTGGAACACCTCATTGGAGCGTAGCGGCCGGCTGCTCAGGACCACACCATGATTGAAGTCATCAGTCGCACTACGAAAACATGTTGCATCATATTAAACCACAATTTAATAAGTCACAAACAAAACATTTGGCCAATTTTATCTGTCAAACATAAAGTGACATCAGAACCTGTTTATGGATGGAATTACACCAAAAGAACTTAAAAACTAAATTATGCAAAAATAATGCACAAACAGGAATAATGATACCTTTTAATTGAAAAAAGACAAAAGTTTGGAAGTGGACTCACTGTGGCCGCAGAGCTGTCCTGCCGTCACCAATGATGGCAGCCTTTTGGCCACAGTTGGGGTGGAAGAGCAGACGATCAGGCCCCTCAGTGTCCGGAGTGAGGGATAGAGTTGGCCGGGGCCGACCGACATCAGGCGACAGAGCCCTCATGATGGCATTGTTGCGTCTGAGGCGGTCACTATGGTTGTGGTTGTGGACTATGGTGACTTTGACGGCCATGCCATAAAGGTCGACCACACCGTAGACAACTCCAGGGGTCTGGGCTGCAGCAACACCTGAGGACGACAATTAAGAGGTTGGCAGTCTCAGAATTCTGTGGAAAAAGTAAGTGATTTAAACCTCTTTTTTCAGCAATAATCTCAAAAAAGTGCTTCTTGTTTTTTTTTTGTATTTATATTTGCAGTGATTCTGTAGTAGATTTATTTTGGAACAGTACAGCTGAAAAACCTTACTAGCCATCACCGAGTAAAGTTAATGTTCCCCTCAATAACAACAGACAATACAGCAAACATCCTCTATCAGCCTGTCATTCCTTCCTCCTTTCTTTTTCTGATGAAGGGTCTCAATGTGCCTCACCTTGGTCGATACCGTTGATGTAGAAATGGAGAGCGCCGCTGGCTTTGCGCATCAACCCTATGTGATCTCCCTCCTGAAAAAATTATAAGAGTAGATGAAATCGAGCAAAATGATGAGTGGATGTGAATGTGATATGTGTGTGTTTATGGTGACAAACCTGAAGTTCATCAAGGCTGAATTCACAGTATTCTCTGCGGGTTCCTTTCCCATTCGTTAATATCCCACAGCCACTCATCATGATGGTACCTAACAAAACAAGGAAGAATAGTGCCATTAACTTTACAAAGACCCGCTCACATCTTTACTATTGTTCCTGTGTGTATTGTTGTGTGAGTGTTACCTGAGCGCAGATTGGTCATAGTTGCAGGATAGTCCAGGTTGTTGGGGTTGTGTGTGGTCACACCAATCTCGATGGAGCCTGACCACTTGTCCACCAGTTTATCAATACGGATCTAACAACACAGCAAACAACTTAAACTCCCTGAACACTGACACTGACATTTTATTATCATTATTATCAATGTTATTTTTTTCTAGTCCATCCAAATTGTGTGAGCAACCCTCCTGACTTGTGTTTGTAATCACCTCAAACATCTCGTTGTGTCGGAGTGGCCGGTTGGTCATCACCACGCCATTGTTGAACTCGTCAAGTGGCCTCCTCCGCTCTGCCGTCTTGTTGTTGTTGCTCAGTTTGATCAGTGTGCCGCACTTCTCGTGGAACAGCAGTGCATCATTGGTGGTCATCCCAGCCATCAGAGCTCCTGCCCCCACCCCACTATTACCAGTAGGGCTGTTATTCGTGTTTCCACCTTCTCCACCACCACCAGCTCCTCCTGCTCCTCCTCCACTGCCTGCTGCTCCTGTCCCACTGTCACTGTTACCAGTACTTCCTCCACTGCTGCTCCCCCTGTCAGTTCTGGAAGATGAGTCAGCCCCTGAACTCCCTCCTTCACCTCCACCACCTCCTCCACCTCCACCATCTTCCCCTCCACCCTCATCCTCTGAGCGATAAAAAGATACTATTGCGTTGTTGAACACATCAAAGAGTTGGTGCTCCGTTAGAACTGAGGACACAAAATGAAGATTATGGCTGTCAGTACGGGTCATACGGTAAAATGTCCATCAACGGGAGGAGGATTTTTTTTTTTTTTTTTACCTGTGTCAGGCTCCAGGTTGTTGGGAAACTTGTCTGGTCGACTGTGACTACAGCTCAGCTCAGGCACTGACAGGGACACAAGTAAGAAGAAGATGACAACTATTAACTAAATCTAAAATACAGTGTAGCAAAAAACCATGTGAATGAAAACATCCCTTACCTTCATCTCCATTCATCATTCCATTCATTGCTGCCACATTTATCAGCGCCGTGATCCCCACGTTCTCCTGACCTGCACACACTACCACCTCTTCCTCCTCTTCCTCCTCCTCCTCCTCCTCCTCATTCTCTTCGTCTTGCTCTATTGTCTCTCGCTCCCTCTCTGCAGAGGGTGGTGGCGGCTCACAGCTCACCACCGTCACTTGAGTGCACTTGCCGTACAGGTCCACCACTGCCCAGAGCTTGGGCGGCAGGCCGCTGGCTGCCGCACCACAGTCCTGCCCGTTAATCCAGAGGTGAAGCTCCCCACGGGAGTTGCGCTGGATGCCCACACGGTCGCCCTCGGCTAGCTGGTCGAGGTCACGGCCGTACTCCTCCAGGACTGAACGACCGTCACGAAGCACCGAGCAGCCTGACACGATCCAGGAGCCGCCTTTAAGTCCTGTGGCGCTGCTAGGGAAGTCTAGAGCGGCGGGGTCCAGCGCCGTCACACCAATCTCAATGGAACCACTCCATGAGTTCACCTGAGGTGAAAGACACGTAAAAAGATTATGTTAGTTAATATTTACAGTTAAACACAAATATACAATTTCCTTTATAATATATAATAACACATCACATTATCAGAGACTGATATTAAGACCTGCATTTGCTAAATGATCCCAAAGGTTACATTTTTGTGTACATAAAATAAATGTTACTGAAATGACATTAAATTGGTCAATACCCTCACGCTGGTTGTGATTAAAATAACAACAGATCCAGAAGAAGGAAGTAGTAACGCAACAGCTGTTGGCAGCTGTTACTCTGATCACAGGAAGAGTTGGTGTAGAAGCATCTGAGCAGTGATGTGGGAGTTACTGTCAGACGAGTGAGGCCCTGTGCTAAAAACAGCCAGACAGGTAGATATCTATGGAAAACAAAGTGTGCTTTGTTGTATGATCTATCTTGTTATTTTTAGTTGTTGTTTCACTGAATGACGCTGCTCAGGGAGCACATAACTGAAAACTATCCAGTTTTAGCTGCAGTTTAAGAAGAACGCGATCACTTCTTACAGATTATAAACCTTGACCTTCGTTCAAAGATCCAGAGAGCTGCTGCTCATTTTTCCCAAAGCTTAGTACATCTAATATTATATATCACTTATACCTCACTTGTAAATTGCTTTGGACAAAAGCAGATATGTAAATATCATGAAAGGTAATAATTTCTTTTGATGTTACCAAAAGCTCTGTCTCTAAAAGCCTGGACTCAACCTCATAACACTGTAACACACAGTAGCTGCACTGTCCCTGTAGAGAGACTGAAACAATAACAAGATGTTGAAATTCGAGCACTAATGTCTATGTGATCCAGACATTATAATTAAATCCATGTATTAACAGCATTCAAACGTGTAAAATCACTTGAATGACCTTGCCTTCCACTGCAGATTCAAGATATTAAAACCAATGTTTCACTGCAGGAAGTCCCGTGTCTTTGCATGACATTGGTCTCCTATCACATGACAAGCAGCTTAAGATATCGATTTCTTCCCAGAAACACAAAACTCAACATCATCTCACAATAATGTGATACTTTATTGATCTCTGAGGGTAAATTCTATTTTTTCCATATTTGTTTTGCCTCAGTGGTGTGGATGACAGACTGCAGCAGGAGCTCTAAAGCAGAGTCAGTGCAGCTAGTGGAGATTCAGTATCATTCTTAACAACACTTGAGCAGATGCTTGCAGACAGAGGGGCATGAACCCGTGTCATCCCACTGAGGAATTATCTTGAGTGGCTCACTGCACGACACCTGCTCCCTCCAGAGACTGACATCCAGCACAAAGCCATGCCCTCTCCTCCTCAAGAAAAGAAAATAAAGTTAGAAGTGTTCAAAACTAAAGGATCAATCTTCAACCACTCTCCTTCCCTGTTTTTGCTGCTTGTCCACTCAACTCTAGTTTATGCTGGCATTAATCTACCCTGATTATGTGACCTTGAGCATAACATTGAAGCCTTACCTGCACCTGGATAGTTATTCTGCAGTTCACCTCAGTGCCAAAAAGAAAACACTAAATTTCCTTTGAGATCAATAATATTTTGGAAACACTTTTCAGTCTGCCTCTTCTCTTTCTCCTAGTATCTTTCTGAGCTCAGTGGCAGGTGCTATGTAAGGCAGTGTGCTACAACAGCCCGAGTATCTGGGTTAACAGATTTAGTAGTAACTCAGCCTGACCAGGTCGCTGTGTGGAGGAGACAGACATCTTGCTCGCTCACTGACTTATGTAACAGCAGCCTGTGGGTGCCTGCCTCCCAGTCTCTCTGTTCAAAAGCTGAATAAGTACAGAACAGAGCCCAAGTAGCACCAGTGTTTTTATGTTTTTCAAAGAATATAAAATTAAGCTCCTGAGGTTTAGATTCAAAATCTCGGTCTGAGAAACTTTTGAGACAATGCAGCGTTTACAAAGCTTCACTTCACAGAGTCTAAACACACAGAAAAACACAACAGCTGAACTACACACAAGAGAAGAGACCAAATTCTCATAATAGGCAAAACTTTTACATAAATTAACATTTTACTTACTAAAAATAAAGCACTGATGTGATTCTAACTATGAAAGTTGCATAATAAAGTCAGTTAGAAATGCACAGAAGTTCATTACTCAAAGGAACAAGGTATGCCTTCAAACGCCTACTTTAACAACACAGCTTAACAATAAAACAAACCAAAAAAAACCTTTCAACAGTAGGCAACAAACAAACAACAAAACAGAAAGTTGTTATATTAATGTTATGTTTGAAACTAATATAAATTATAGGGCTGCAACGGTTATTTCCTTTTGAATACTTTCCCAGTCAACTGACCAATTGTTTAGTCTATAAAATGTTGCCTCTTTTGCTGAACAAACACTCCACATCCACTTTACTATAATGCAATACAAAAAATAGTTAACCCTCACAATAACAGATTTTATCCACCACAGTCAGACTAATTCCTCTGGTCTTAAACAGCTAACATTGTCCGACACTGGTTAAACTCTTTGTCCAATAAAATCTCCTCAAATGCTTTCCTGCACTCATCTACCAATTTCCATTGTAGCTTGGCGAATGTCAATAGACAGGATGGGTAGTCATGCCATTCTGTGTGCTCTGCAAAGGAAAGTTATTGATTTTCAGGCAATGTATGTCATGACAGAGCAGAGCATGTTTGTGAGAGAGCCCTTATCAGGCCATACAGGTTGCATACTCAACCACATACAGTTGGTGCTAGTCTGACTGGCACACAAGCCGCTCAACCTTTGCTTGGTGGACTTTCCGAATGCATCTCGGTCGGCCACACTGTCATAAAGAGTGTGTGTCCCGGTTGGATCTAGCACAAGCTCCAGAGCTGCTGCCATGTTGCTGGCCAACCCAGTAGGATGGTAGACTGCTGAGGGAGAGGCCACTGCCATAGACAAGCCCTTCCATGCTGATAACAGACAAAACGTAAACGCTGTGCACAGGCATTGATATGATATGGAGAGACCACAAACACATGTATACATTTTCAATACTGCCATCTAGTAATATCCATATACTGTACATACTCACACTGCTACATATACTGTACTTACATGTATATATTTTATTTATTACTGAACTGTTTATACTGTCAGGTTTCATAGCCTATTTATCTCGGACTGTGCCAGTTTAGTCTTTCGTCTCCTTTGGTCAGACTGTCTTTCTGACACTCTAGTATTTAAGCTGTTGTAAAAATGCAATTTCCCCATTGTGGGACTAATAAAGGTTTTCTTATCTTATCTTATCTTATCTTAGCACAAGCCATTGAGATAGTTACTTAAGTTCAACTTTAAGAGACAATTTCTGTAATGCGATCCTTGGAAAGCAAAACATTGCATTGTGTTGTGACACAAAAGGAGTAGTATTAATAAGCGAATTGAATTTCCGTACCTATCCTGCAAGCAATGAGGACACTAGAAGAATCTGCTAAGAAATCCTGCTTAGTTACCATGATTTTGTTGATGCTTGGTTATCCCATATCTTTAAGTTGATGCAAAAAAGTGACTAAAAAGGAACAGTCCGAACAATGCAACTGGAAGAGGGCATGTTTAAATACTATAATACTATATTAACTGTAATAACTGAGGTATTCCTTGTACTGGTCAAACTCGTCATGCATTGCACTAGCACTGCTGCAAGATCAGTGATGGACTCCATCTGCTTTGTGCTTGGAAAGCTGTGTGTACACATTATGGACACGCAGTATTATTAATGGATATTATTAATGACTCTAGCAGCAAAGAGCAGTGCTAGTTGTTTTTTGAATATTTAGATCCAAAAAGGCTTTGGTCACTGTTAGCCCAGTACTGCAGTATTATTAGCCTGCGAGACAGACAGGCAGGCAGGCGGGCGAAGACGACTGTGACTGAATCCTAAAAACCAAACTAAACACAACTATTTACGTTCACTTGTTCAAACTGGCTCCTGCAGAAGGTGCAATAAACAACAACAAGTCATTGTCAAGACGCGACAGAGCCTCCTTAGCACCTTACAGAAAGGCTAACCCCGGCTAGCGGCTCATTAGCACGGCTAACTGTCGGTACCAAGGCAACACATTGAGGCTATCGGTAGCTGGGTGATCAGTTGGACATATTTACAACACAAGGAGCTGCTTATTAAGCCTTCCGGCACCTGCTAAATCTCTGACACTTTATGTAAGTCGCCCATGAATAACAGCGACAACGGTTGTCGCTGTCAGCCCGTGTGAACCGCCCTCGGTAGCAGGAGCCCCTCACTGCGGTACACTGAGGCAGACCCCGGCCCGTCCCACCAGCGCTGCTCCCGGAGCCCCGCTGCTCTCACCCCGCTCGGGAGCAGCGGCGGCAGGCCTGCCGTGCTTTACCTTCTTGTCAATACGGACAGTGAAGACATCCCGGTCCCTCAGCGGCTCCTTGCTAAGCACCAGGCCGTGGTTGAACTCCTGTACTGGCTGGTTGCGCCGGGCGGTCCGGTTGGAGTTGGAGAGGCCGATCAGCTTTCCGCTCCGCGGATGCAGCTCCGCCGCCATCTTCAGTGGGCAGCCAGTGTTCACGACACTCGGCGTTTGCGACAGTAGCGCTATAGCAACCGCCTGCACGGCACCGCGCCCTCCACTGTACTACATGGATGTCCTCTAATAACGTCATAAGCTCTTTAAATTAGATCCATGCTTCAGTAGTATTAGTCAAAGTGTATGCATGAAGTTATCTATAATAGTTTATAAATGAAGGAATTGTTCTAATGCTTTATTTGACTAGTTTATGATAAATGACAGAGTGTGAACTTGCATCCTGAGGTTGTAGTTTGTGAATTGTACTATATTTCCCTCTGTCTTCACCACATGAAATATATATGAAAAGCTCCTCCAGATACATCAAGTCCTCCTCCTAGGATCTACTACATGTGTTCTGGAGGAGCAAGACTACAACCTCTGCAGTATGAGCAACAAGATGACATCATCTGAATAAAAGAAACCCCAAACTTTACACCTGACCTGACACTGTAAATACTTTAATCTATTGGAATTTGTCTGTCTGCAAAAAAATAAATAAATAAAAAAATAAACGTGAAAAATTATCTGGACTGAAAGTCGCCCATACTACTTTAATTTTATACACAACCATTATTTATTTGTCATTTATGACAAATGTATGATTCAAAATGAGTCAAATTAGGCCTTAATTGTTTCATTTTGAATTTTTGGAATGTATTTATCTTTAACTTGAATACAATAAAAAGCTTTGTAAATCCAGTAGAAATTGTCAACCTCAAAATAATATTTAGAACATCACACTTCTACTAATACAAATATATGAAAAACAGTAAAAGTTTTCTGGGCTATTGAGCTATACGTTCTTTTTCTGGAATAACTTGAACAGACTACATGCTATATTTTTAAACGTACATTTATTTTTCAACCTAAATAATGCAAATTGGGATGCATCTCAACACTGTTTCTAAAAATCCACTAGAGGGGGCAAAATCCACACCTTAAATCTGCTTTTCACTCTTGTACCTGTCTGTCCATTTAAAATTAATATGCATGGAGAACCACAGTAAGGAGAAGCATATTTTATTGAGAAACATACAGTTGCAGCAAGCAAGGTCAGAAAATGACTCACATTTCTCAGATTTATCTGTATATTCTGTTAAAACTGGGCTTGTGGTAGCTAAGACTTCGTTCCTCCACACTGGCTACTGTGTCTCCTTCCTTTCATAGAATATAACAATTTTGAATTTTACATATCATGTATTTTTATATCATTTAAACTTGATGGCAATTTATTAAATGGTTCATGTGCTAACATCTAGTCTGCATACAATGTATGCACACATTCATGGTCTATGCAGGGCAGCTGTGAGAGGAGATTGACATGTGTTTGACAGCTAAATCCAAATCCACATCCCTCCCTTGGACCTGGAACTTCTCCAGACAACCTGTCAAAAACTGGGAGCCAACATTGTCATCACCTTCACCTGGAAAGTGAGCAAGAAAAAGAAAACACAAGTGACCTTGGATTGCATTGAGAAGCACTCCTCCTATGTCATATGGTCTGCAGATTCTCTGTGTACACATATAATCTGTAAGCTTGAAAATAAAATGTTCATATCTAGCTTTGCGACTATAGCTGTTTTTTAAGGCTATAAAAAACAACAATACACATTATTGCTTTTGACTCTTACCTAGGAGACCTCCAATGGATAGACGTCCCTCTTTCCATGAGGTCAAATATCCAAGATGGACTGATAGACGGTTTTCACTTATCACAAACCTTGAGTTCTTTGGTTTATCTTCATCTTGAACTTGTAGTAAATCCACCTTAAACGTTATGTCCAGTGTCTTAAAAGTGATTTTCATAATGACGGATTCTTTGCCGTTAATCACTGTGATCTCCTGCAAATTTAGAAGCACTGACTTAGTGAATTCATCAAACCTGTGTGTTTCTGCATGCAAGTGTATTTGTACTGATTACACAAATCTCACAGTGATATAAGCACAAAATAGGAATTACATCTAAATTCTCTATGACTCGTCTAATTTATGTGCATACATTTGTGTTATTATTGACCACTAAAACCAGCGCTGGCTCACGTCCACGGTCCTTGATGCCCAAAATGGTCCCGTCCATCTGACTGAAATCTCCCCAAAATTCAAATTTGACCTTATGATCTGCCTCAATGGGGAAAACTGCAACAGGACAAGAGAGCAATTCACATAATTAACAGATCACAACATGTTAAATCTGATTAAACCAAATTAGAAATAAACCACATAACACTCCTACCCAACATGCCATCTCATGCAAGGATGCATTATGCAGGCCAAGTGGGACAAGTGTTATTAAATTAAGGAGTGTTAGGACTTGCCTATCTCCTGTATGACTGAGCGCAATGTTCCCACCTGAGATGTTAAAAATAGCTAATCCATTGCCTGGGAAGTAGCTGCCAGGTTTGATGTTTTGATAGCAGGGCCAGAGCTCCTCCACCTCACTCTCCCAGGGGCTGCTGAGGTTTAGCCAGTTGCCTTCCCGCACACAGCCGTCCATATGCGGCTCAAACTACGGCAAAGAACACAACAGTTCTTTTAGAAGAATTAACTGTGAGAACGAGTCAGCACCATAAACATTTGAGATTTAGGATTGTTTATGATCATTCGTCACTAGAGTTGTTCAAATAAGAACAAAATAGTTGCTTCTCTACTTTGATGGTGCATGAAACACCAGTTTTAAATCTAAAAGTGCAATAAAAACATGCAAAGGAGAAACATGCAAAGAAACAGAAAGAGTGTAAATCATAATATATGTGCACCGGCTCACAATCCTATCTCTTAATATCAAGTATAATTGAGTCATATAATTGAGATATTTCCAACACAAAATTGATGCTATTCAACGATGCCATTAACAGAAGCATCATTTTTATGATGCCAGAGAGATTTCAATCATGCACAGAGATATCCACAACAAAGGAGGCAGAGACAGTGGGCACACTCATGAAGAGCCACAATGCAATGCAGCCACAGACAAAACAATCCCAACTCAAGGTCGCGTACTATCTTTTTCCTGAACTTTTAATCTTTGTTTGCTTGGTTGCCATGGTGACAGATCTATTGACATGCAAGCTCAGTACAGTAGGAAATAAAGTTGTCTTTCAATAGCGACTTAAAACCAGAAAAGCCTTTTTAATTTAATGTAAATAAACTGTCTATGTTTTGTCAATTGTCAGTTCAACATAAAATGCATTACATTTTAGGATAATGTATAAATATATAAATTTTGTGCTAATAGTTCACTTAACTCATTAAAATTATGTTTTTAATTCCAGTATACGTTGTTTGAGAGTTAACAAAATATTTATTGTAATTCATTTACACTGTCAATTCAAAATAGATCATTATCACAAAATAACACAACATTATATAAAAACATTTAATCTAGTAATTAAAGAAAATATTGAAGGAATGATTAACAGACTGCACCTGAACAATCATTTTATCCTTGTTGATCAGAATCCCGCCAAGGGCCAGTCGGAGTTCACCTGAGAGGACCTGCTCTGTCGATTTGGACTGCATGCCCACCACCAGTGCACTGGAGCCGTCCACCTCAAGAATCACAAACTTCTCATGGTTGCTCACCTCCAGCTTGATGGTGCCAGAAGGGCAAGTAACAAAAAACAAAACAAAACAAAACAAAAAAAGAAAAATTCAGACACAGTCTCTAATTTAGGAATATGATACACTCTGTCCAGGACACTGTAGGTTTAGAGTTGAAGAACGATGATGTCCTTCTGAACAATAAAACCTTTCATCAAGCATCAACCCTTCAAATATTATTATCACCTTCACAAAATATTAAACTCACTGTGTGCCACTTGCCATCGTTGAGCTTAGGTCCGCCTCCCACACTCACAAGTACATCTGCTTTGCTGATTTGCATCATAGGGATGCCATCTTTCAGGGACAAAACAAACCAGTCATCTCCGTTTTTGGTGTCCCCGTAGAAAATTGTGCCCTCCGGGTCAAACGTCCGTACCTGAAAGGAAGACTTGATGCTGCAGAAGTAGAACAAAATGGTTTTAAATTTAACAGAAGGCTGGTCCACGGAAAATAAAAACGATTCTCGACAGTTAAAATTTTCCATGGTTCCTTTTCAAATCGGTGTCATCCACAAGCCAGTATATCAAAGGTTTATGTAATACTCATGGAACTGAAAATAACACCATGTATTTTCTTTTACTTGTTCTCCTGCAGTACTTGGACTGAAGGTTTAATTCGCTTTCAGCTCCTGTTTTCATTTGCCAGTCCTTTTGTCTCCTTGCCCACAGGCGTACACTGAGCAGTGGATGTAAAATGTGCCTGCTCCACTGGTTTGCTCCTGCTGACATACCTGCTGATCACACTGAGGTTGACTGTCGTGTGCATCAGTGGCCTCCAGATGTCTCCGTTCTGGCCTAGGTAGACGGTAGCCTGACCGGATACTTCTTTCTGGAAGATATAAGTGTAATTAAGGTTTTGATTTAACACAACATCATTATGTCAGTTCTGTAATCTGCACAGTTCCTATTGAACTGAGCTCTTGCAGTTTATCATGAGATTTATTAGTGGTTGAAACCGTATTAAACAAAAGTGATGAGTTTTATCCAATGACTGATTCAACTTAAGAAACGTTATTAATACATAACCATGGAAGTGTGGCCACTCAAAATTTTAAGTGGCAATAAAATGCTAAAGAGGTTTATTTATTGACAGGAGAGCCATCAGAGTCCAGCAATATCCTGAACAATGGCTGTCAATGAAGCTAACATTAAAGGAGGCAAAAACTGCTGTTGATGTGGTGTTTATGGGGTTGATTTGCCCTCCCACAGCCTGAGCAAAGTCCTAAGTTTAAACCGATTATTATTATGAAACCCTCTTCAAATATGGCATACAGTATGTAAGTCAATTCAGATTTTTTTTTGGTTTTCAAACTCTGCGTAGCCTCTCATTTTAAAAACCCATAAAGATAATACAGAGAATAATGCATTTAATTGATTTTACTATCATTGCAATCTATTTTAAATAGATTAAATAGATTTTAAAAGGCCAAATTTGCTCTGAAAGAGTTATTTCCAACTATGGCCGTGATAGTTTTCTAATTTAACAATGAGCAAAATGAGTAATATAAAAATCAATAAATATAAACATTATGTAGACAGACATTTAGAGATTTGAACATACCTTACTCCGTCCATTCCCCTGCCCCTCGACTCCCCACCCCAGCAGAGCAAGGCTCAAAGTGAATAGCAGCACACTTGCCATTGCTTTGCAAAACATGGCCATCCTTCAGTGCATTCACCCACCCAGGCCTCCCAGTGTGCAGTGTCCTGACCCTTGGGTGGTCTGCAGACTCGAAGCTACCCTGAGGTGTCAGTGGTGAGAAGAGGAGCAGAGATACTCTGCAGCAGTGTGTGGAAGTGGTGGTGTGTTTTGGCACGCAGTCCAGATGTCCAGAGGACAAATATGACAGTCAGCGCAGGTTATCGATCCCCAGGAGGGAGCGCTTCATGGCTGTGACTAACTAGATGTTTGTGAAAGTGGGCAGCCGAAAAACACAGGACAGATGACTGTATAGAGACCAAAGCAAGAAGCTGTTATACTGTTAGATTCAAAGTAAACAACAAATTTAAACAAAAACTGTGTATTTCCATCTGCCGATTCCCTGAATTAGTGGCGATTCATGTAGAATGACCACAACTACAGGCCGGGTGAGTGACCTTTGCCAGACCACTGATGTGTGTTTACCCATTACACAGGAACCTTGATTCACCACTGCTGGCTATGACTCATTGTAGAGAGTAAGGGAGACCAAGAGAGAGAAATGAGAAAGGAACTGTGCTTCAAGTCACAAAACTCTTCTTTTTTTCTTTGCTTTTCCTGGCTGTACTCCTGTGATACAGTCTCCTTCCAGGAAAGCTGTGATAACTGGGAAGTACTAGGAAAAGCGGAGCACCCACAACCAGGAAGAAACACTGAACAATCTGTTATTTGGTTGCAGAAGACTTGAAATTAAACTGAAATGTCAAATTGCACCAAAACATCACATTTTTCTTACACTGTCAATATATTGCATAAAAGACATTTTATTCTGACTTGTCACAACACAAGTGTAAATCAAAACATAAAAAATGGCTGAATTTCATTTTGCTGCTTCAGTTACCAGAGTCCTGGTATTGTGAGTGCTGAACCCACGCAAGCACAGATCGAACTATAGTTAATTTTATTATTAACTTTTACTATTATAAAAAGTCAACGTTTAAAGACAAAAAGAAAAACTTCCTTTATATTCAGTATCATCAGGAGAAAGTGATTTTCAGTAAGAAAACTGCTGTTTTTCTGCAAAGAGGAGGCTGTAATCAACCTCTGGTTTAAAATGTCAACAACCAGCATTCAGGACATTGTGTATGTGTATGTATGTGTGCTGTGGTTTATATTACATAAAGGAAATTATCTCGGAATTAAATATTAAATATTCACCGATGGGAAATACAGAAAAAAACTGAATGTACAATAGTTTGTAGTGATGCACTTAGAGGAAGTGCACAGGATATCCAGAATTTGTTGTTCTTTTAAAAAACTCACTAAACGTTAGATGCACAGGATCAAAACCAGGCATCCACCAACACTACCACCCTATGAAGATTAACACAGATGTCATTAAAAGAAAAAACAAGACCAGACTAGAGCTGATTTCATTGGGTCATCAGGTTAATACTTTATTTTGTTTGCAGCAAAGAGAAAGAAAGGGAGACGAAACAAGGGGAGAGAGAACAAGAAGAATGTCGGAAAAGGAGACTACAGACTTTGGGAGAGCTGTGGCTACAAGCCTTTGTATCAAATCTAAAGACAAAGTCATCAGGCAACATTAAAACATCTTTTAAAAATAACATTAACATATTTTGTGGGCTCTATATGGCACAGTATTACCCTAGACATGTACACGATACCGAAACAGTTTAGCCACACCCCTACGTCTATGAACAGCTTCATAGCAAACAAAGCCATGAAAACTATCTCCAAATCATACGGTCAGTTCTCCAGAAAAAACAAAACAAAAAAAAAGAATTTCTTCAAATTTCTTATGCCATAACAAGGCACCTTAACAGTTGAAATCTGGCAGATCCGCATCTTACTATAGATAATTATTTAAATATCAAAGCAGAGGCACATTAATTTAAACTAAAACATACAGTAAATAGTTGTATATTACCACCAGATTCCAGTCCAGTCACTACAATACGTCGATTTGCATGCTTTTGGTCTGTATGATAACCGCGATGGCAAACTATGGCATAAGAAATGGTCCAAAAACACAAACATGTCCATCTATAGGAATGGCTTAAGATAAGAGTACTGGAGACAGCAAGGCTTTTTTCACACTGAAACTAACCCACAGAAAAGTGTAAAAAAAAAATTAAATAAAAATGAAAACAGGTGGCCCATACACTGCCAAGGGATATGCTGCTTAGGCAGATTTATTTTGGTTTTCTTATTCACGCAGTCGCTCGCTCTCGTACACAAAACACGTATGCACGCGCACGCACGCAAAAGGCTTGTAACCACACCCAAGGGGATGCTTGTGCGCCCCTGCAGTTGGTCACGCTGTGTTTTTAACACTCCTGCCTGAACCAAAAGGCGCCCGAGTACCATCGCACTCACACATGCACACACACTGAAACATATGCACTTCATTCAGAGGAGGTGCAGTGTGCGAGTGTACGCTTGAGGGAAGAGGGAGAATTAAACAGCTCCTAAATAGTGACTATGAGATGTAAATGTGGCAGCTAGTCATGTGGAGTATTTCCAAACTGTGGTCTGCAACGAATAAAAAAAAAACCAAACATATTAACAGAGATATGGAAGATTAAAAAGGCCAGAAAGTATAAAAGGAAACAGAAAAAGCTGTGTGCACGATGTCAGATTTACTGAGGATATAAACGGTTAGGAAGCAAGTGTTGCTCATGCTTTGTGGATACAGAACCCAAGTTTACTGACATGTTCCTAGGACTACTGTATATATGCATACCAGACGTTATACTGTTCTTTAACAGGTTATTGGTGTCAAAACAAAAAACATAAAGGAACTGAAACCAACTCTACCATTAATGCAGCTGTACTTCATTAACCTCATGACTAAATTTACATTCATATTTTTAAGTTTACTCCCCCTTTTCACTGAAGCCACTTCCATCTGGTCAGAGGGCTAAACATACACAAAAATAAACAACATAGTTTAACAAAACCAACATATAGAGATAACATTACACGTAACAAAAAAGGCCCCAGGATGGCACCTGGGAGATTCGGCCACCACTTTGGCTGCTAAGCTCAGCCTGTTCCTACCTCTTAGTATATGACACAGGGCATTGAAGGGGGGAGAATAGTTCACACTATTTCCAGTGCCCCCTTAGAGCAGGATAACACTTTTAGACCCCAAAATCATTTCTGTGGGGGCCTTTTAAGTCATAGTCCAACAGTTTTGTGCCCATGTATTTCTTTTCCCATCCAGAAACAACTCAATACTCTGAATCAATTTTCCTTCTTTGCTGTCGCTTTTTGTCTTCCGTAGGAAATGAAGCCTTTTCCTCTTCCAATCAAAGAGGAGAAAGCTACACAAGATGAAGGCTGATTGTTTTTTATTCTTTTCCTTTTTTATGTGAAGGAAATGAGATGAAAAACGGAAGTGCAATGGTCTACCAGCCTTTAATTCTTACCCAGTGGCCAGCTACATATCCAAAACAGCTACACGTGTCCCCTTTAAGTGACCACTAATTTTCTATTTTGTGCACATAAAGAATAAACTATGGTGAATGCTATACAGATCCTACAGTGTCTTCTGACCACAAAGTCGCCAGGTTAGTTCAGACATTAGAAGCTCAGATGATCTGTCATTGTCATAGACTCGCACTCAGCCATAGCCTCGACTTCTTAATGATTTGAATATGAGGAATTGCTCCTAAATGCACTTCTACACACTGACCTACAGTAGCTATTCCGACTAGAGTAGGAATGCTGTGTGCGTCCCACTTGGAATGACCATTCATGCAAATACTCCATCGCTTGAAAAACACACACGCGCACACACACCCACATTTCCACACATACCTGCGTAAGCCCACCTCTGCATGCACAAATCCATACATACATGTGCATGTACATGCTCATATATTTCTTTCTTGGACAGCTGTTTTCTCATTCTCACAAACAAACATACGTAAAGTTTGAGTTGCTTAATGCTCCACCTCCAACCGTGTTGAGTAAGGACCGTCCTGTCCCATCCCTTATCCTTGCCCACAAGAGCGTTTCTCCTCGTTGTGCGGTGACTATAAAGGGAAGCAGACTGAACTAAATTTTCACACAACACACACCCTGTTAGCAGTTCTTATTCTTATATTATAGATAATATAATGAGTCAGAGAGGAAGATTAATCAAGCTCTAGAACTACGACACTACAGCGAGACAGGAGAAAAGTGGAGAAAGGTGAGCAGGAGTAAAGAGAGGGGAGTAAAAATATGTCATCATAATATCGGTCTCTTCTCCCCGTTTCTTTGCCCCTTCTCCTCCCTTAACAATTACTCCTGATTTAATGCCTAGCTCTGATCTCTACTGAATAAAAGAGAGGCAGGGGTACTGTGCGACTGAGCATGCACCCCTTCTGCTCCCATCCTAAGCAGGCCAGGCCAGGCTGTCCCCTTTGAAAAATATTCCTTATAGTGCTTCTGCTGTCCTATGGTTTGCTGCTGCTGCTGTCTCTCTGCTTCTTGCTGCTGCCGCCGCTGCTGCTGTAGAGGCTGGGATTTGCCACGAGAGGGTGAGGGGCTGCGCCCATGTAGGGCCCAGCAGTGGCTGCGTAGTTGAAGATAGCAGGGAGGAAAGGCAGAGGCTCCACCTTGTCCCCCCCAGGTGCCATCATATTCAGAGCCACAGGAAGAGCTGCCAGGTTGTAAGGGTAAGCCAGCAGCTGGGGGCCATAGAGCAGCTGGTAAGGGTCCGGATAAAATGGCAGCTTGGCCAGGTCCCCGCCATTAGGGACCATCACTTTTCCCAGTGGGCCAAAGGGAAGAGCTCCTGCAGGATAGGAGGACATGAGCAGGTTTTCCTCCTGCTTCTTACCAGAGCGGTAGCTGTCCGGCACAATGAGGGGTAAGGGATAATCCTGGGCAGGGTAGATCACTGAGGTGGAGTCCCCCTGCTGGGAATCTCTGGAAGATACAGTGTCCTGGTGCTCTGGCTCAGGTGGTTGAGGGACTCGGGGGAGAAGCAGAGCATGGGCAGAGGGGCGGTCACAGGAAGCAGCTGTTCCAGTGGGCAGTGTCAGCCTGTCGAGTCCTTGTGAACTGGAGTGAACCTGGCGGTTAGCTTGAGCTAAGAGTCCAATAGTTGAGGGGGACCGACATGGGGACTTGGGAGTTTGTCGGTGTGAGGGGGGGGCATTCATAGTGGTCTGGGTGCTGGGGATGTGCTGGGGGGACGGCACAGGACTCAAGGGCTCCTCCTTAGGGACCAACAGTGCAATATGGTCCTCGGGGGCATGAGCAACTCTACTCCTCTGCTGCGCTCTCTCTAGCTCTTTTTCTCTTTCTCTCTCCATTTCTATGTCCCTCTCCCGTTCTCTCTGTCTCTGCAGCTCCCTCTCTTTCTCTCTTTGCCTCTCTAACTCCCTCTCTCTGGCTAGTATCGAGGACATGGTCAAGTCTTGTGCTTCGTTGGGAGAGGGACTCCTGGACAGGGACTGAACTCTGAGATCTTGGACAAAAGGTCGTTCCTCATAACTCGCATGTGGAAATATACCACCCCCGCCCTGTCTCTCTAGGTCCATAATGACCCCATCCCGTTTCATGAATCCCCCCTCAGAGCTAGGAGGTGTTGTCATGGAAACAGGAGGAGCAGCAGTGGTTATTCTGGTCTGTGACGTCATGGGCACATTTGGAGTGGTGTTGGCGGATGCCACGATGTACACAGGGCTGGGTATTCTGTTGATCTGGCTGTCTAGATTCTTTTTGCTGAGGGTGCGGTAGTCCAGACATTCAGGTCCGTTCATGACTAGCACACTCTGGAGAGCAGAGGGTGTGGCAGGCACGAACTCCTGTTTATTGGGTGTAAGGTTAACTGGGCTTTCTAAAGGAGGATCTGCAATTTGTGGGCTGGGCTCTCTCTCTGGAGCTGGATGTGTGAGATCTGGTAGTTTAGGTTTGTCAGGGGATTCCGATGTCCGATGTTCATGTGTCAGTTCGCTGAGATGGTTTTCATGCTGCTGTGGAGCCACACAGTCACCAACACTGGGTGGGTCTGGTGTTGAATAGCTGATAACTGAAACAGAGAGCGCACTGGGAACCAGTCCTTTTTCAGTCTCTAGGTCTCTAATGTTGTGAACAACTGTCTCTGTTGTTTTTGGCTCTGGGACGTTATCTTCCTTTTCTCTTTCTGGCGAACTGCTTAACTCATGGCGTCGGATGTGGCGAGTCAGTGCTGAAGATGTCTTGCACACCTTGTGACACTGTGGACAGGTGTGTCGTGATAGTGCTCTTCTGCTTAGGCGACTTGGACTGGAATTACTCCCTACTAAGCCCCCTTGCCCCCCTTTATCTTCATCATACTTTACAATCTCTGGAGCAGATTTTACCCCCACCCCTTCAACTTGTTCACCAAGCAGCATTTTAGGGGGTACAGAGGGCATCTCAGTAGGCTTGGGATGCTGGGCTCTCTGGTGGTCTTCCAACTTATCCCTTGAGGGGAAAGTGGCACGGCAGAAGAGGCACACAAACTCCAGCAGATGGCTCAGCTCATGTTTGTCTCGCTTCCTGGGGCTTGAGAACCAGCGGCCACATGTGCCACACTCTGCTGCATTACCATTAGTCCAAGGACGCCTCTTTATTCCCGTAGAAGCCACTGAGGTAGACAGAGGAGGCTTTGGAGAGTGCAGAGGAGGGGTTGAAACCTCATGAATGACCTCCTTAACCTGTTCTTCTGCATCTTTGTTTTTTTCCTTTAAAGGGGGAGAGAGATAATCTTTCTTTTTGCCCTCTCCCTTATTTCTGTTAGCTTTTGACAGTTTTTTGGCCTCTTCAATCTTCCCGTCCTCTTCCTCATCATGTGATTTCTCTGTTTCTTTATTCACACGGTTCTTGAGCCTCTCTGCCCTCCTCTTCAGCTGAATGGAGCGTTTGTACTTTAGTTTCCTCTGCCAGCTCTTGACCCTCTGTAGATGTGCTTGGGCCTTTCTCTTAGGCTTGTAGGAGTAGTAAGGTCGCCATAAATTATCCTCCATGTCATGGTCACTGTCCTGCTCACGCACCTCCTGACGGAAGTAATACTCTCTCACACCATCAGGAGATTTGGAGGTCTTTTTCCTGACTTCCTTCTCACAGTCTCCCCCTTCCTTGTCTGCTTCGGTGCTGGCTCTGCGGTGGAGGCGGTGTTTATGGTGGTGGGAGTGAGAGTGGCGTGGCTCCTTGGCTTCCCGCATGGATGATATTTCACTTCGTTTGGTTTTGGGGGGAGAAAGGCTCTTATCTCTCCTAAGGTCTGTCTCAGAGATGCTACGCTTTACTATGGCTTCCTCACCAATACGTACAGTTATCTGACACAATGGCCCTGCCTCTTTGATTTGTGACCCTACAGATGCTGATAGCTGTTTTGAGTTAGAGATGTCACTCTTGCCATGAGACTTGCGCGATTTGTGAAACAATCTGCCTTTCTCTGCATCCTGTCTACCTCTTGAACCCTCCTCTGTGGTATCTGAACTGTCTCTTGACCTCTTTCTATGATTATCTGTACTATCCCTTTGCTTTTTGACTGGTCTAGGGCTGCCCATGTGTGACATCTGACTGCTGGCTTCAGAGGATGGGCTGCTCACTGGGCTCTTTTCACTTCCAGAGGTGACCTGGTTGCTATGCACAATGACAGAGGACGATACTGCTGCTCCATGGACTATGACAGAGGGTTTTGTGTGGCCATATGTTATCACAGAAGGCATGCTTGTTTCTGTGCTTCTACTAGTCTTGGGGGTTTTGGTTTTGCTACTACTGGACATTTTGAAGCTGCCACTGCCTCTGCCCTGCTCTAACTTTAGGGCCTCGCTATCATGTTTTCTGACTTGGGGCATATCAGCTTGGGGGAGGGGTGTTAGTGCAGAGAGGTCACTGTGCTCAGCAGCTACAGAAACAGGGAAGCCATCAGGAAAGGCATCTGGGTCAGGCTTTACACTCTGAGGGTGGGCTCCACTGATGAGGCTTTGTAGGTCCCCGGTGCCCAGAGCACAGCCCAGCCCAGGCAGGGAGAGGGAAGGTGTTTCAGTTGGTGGCAGTAGCAGGCCATTATGCAAACTGTCACTATAGGTCTTGTAGGGTCTCTTCTGGGAGCGCATGGGGAGAAGACGGTAGAGCTTAAGGGCATTAGCTTTCTGCTTATAGCCCCCATTAGCTGTCTTTTCACTGGAGATGAGGCTGGGATTAATCCCATGAATAGTTTTCTGGTGTGTTTTGAGATTGTAGTAGGTGGCAAAAGCATCCCAGCAGAAGATGCACTGGTAGCGCCGCTCTCCCGTGTGCCACACCTCGTGCTTTGTGCGGTACTCTGCCAAGGCAAAGACTTTGTCACAGTAATGGCACGGATATTTGCGGCGCCAGGAGTGCACATTAGAGTGACGCTTCAGGCTGGATAGAGTCATGTAGGAGCGCTCACACACAGAGCAGAAGTAAATGACATTGCCATCTACCACCTTCACAAAATGGTGTTCATCACCCGCCAGTAGCTCTGTGGCTGCTGCATCATCACCTTGGATACGTGCCAGCAGGCTCCTTGCTTTCTTCCCTGGCCGCGCCTTACTGATGTTTGTTTCTCCCACAATCACTCCTCCCTCCACTCTCACCTCACCCTCCTCAAGCGGCTCCTCCTTTGGCTGCACAGTGAGAGAAGGAGGGCCCAGGCTGCTGGAGGGTAGGCCTGGCACCCTGCAGGAGGCCTCATGGGATTGCAGTCTCTTGCTGTGGATGAAGACTTTGCCACAATAACGGCAACTGAGGGCGCGGCTGCCGCGATGCAGCCGCATGTGGACCGTAAGGGAGGAGGCTGAGCTGAAAAGCCGATGGCACACCCCACAAATCAGCTCAGGCTTCAGGCTGTCAGTAGGGGAATAGGAGGATGAGTGAGGGGGTGCAGTAAGACCCTCAGAGGGAGGAGGAGGTGGTGGGGGTAAAGGAGGGGGGAGGTGGAGGGTGGGTGGGTGAAGACTTGGTCCATGAGGGCTTCCCACTTTTCCAGCTGGTCTTCCTGTTATTTTCTCCCTCCTCTCTGCGTCCCCACCTCTTTGATAGGCTGATGAACCCAGACTAAAGAGGATTTGGGCAGTCTGAGAGGGAGAGGCTGTACCATTGGTCACCCTGTGCCTCTCATCCCATCCATCTCCACCATAACAGCCACCTAAAGACCCGCTGGAGGATCTTGGGGGCGACCTGTGAAACTGTGTCTCTGGATTGAGTTTGGAGCACTTGAGTGGAGGCGGGGATTTTATATCCTTCTTTATAAGTGCATGAACAGTCATGGGAGATGAGGAGGAGGAGGGAGAAGAGGACGGAGAGCTGTCATGCCTCTGGGGCTTAAAAGGTCTGTGCTTTACATCCATGGTAGCATCCAGTTTCCACAGTGACCCTTCATCTGAGCTTTTGGAGGATGGCCGCCGTCGGTGGGGGGAAGGAGAGGATGAGGAGGAGCTACGACAGTGGTTTGGAGATGTCAGAGAAGCTGGGAGGGGTGCAGCACTAAGTGGGAAACTTAGCGTGATTTTTGCATTTTTAGGTCCATCAGCCATGTCCTCCAGCCTGTCCTCCATCATGGCTTCTCCTCTGCCTCCATGCCTTTTACCCTTCATCTTAAACTTTTCACCTTCCTCCTTCTCCTCTTCTTCAGGCGGAGAGGCCACTCCAAGCAAGTGGACTGGTTTGTGCAGTCCTTTGGTTTTGTTGACAGGTGGGTGTAAAGGTGTGCAGGCTCGAACTTGGTGAAGGGTGTCTTGTACCACTAATGACAGTGGTGGAGAAGACAATGATGACAACTGCTGGTGGAGTGTGGTGTCCTTAGTTGCACTGTGTGCAAGGTTGCAGAGAGGAGTTAGGCCAGCAGCCGGATGCTGTTCACTCAGACTTGTCTGAATAAGGCCCGCATGGAGGGGGTCCCACACCTTCTCACTGGACACCATGACCAGCCCCCGAAATCTGAAAAAATCACAAGTACATTTTAGCGTTACAAACATCACAAGATAAATGTATAACGTGTAAATTTACATAGACACAAAGCAAATAATTACACCCAAAGCTTTTGTTGTAGCAGTCATGGCGCCCATGGAGCACTTTTGAGAAACGGCAAAGAAAAGTAAATGCCCCAGCAATGCTGAACTCCAACAGCTCAGCCAGGAATGGTAAGTGAAGGGAGGGAGAGGGTAGGGGGAAGGAATGAATCTGCGGCAGTGCTGGTTTAGATTTCAGCGTGCCACAGCCAAGCCTTCAGAAAGGCATTCCAGAGATCCATCGCTCTCGGCTGTGACACAACGTTCTCTATGCCTAATTGGAAGGTGATCAGATTTAATCAAGATTCCCTCAGCATAGAGTGTAGACTTAGATCCATGGCCCTAATGCACATAGAAAAAGTCCCACTCTCTTGCTATTTGAGCAAGCGCCTTGTTAGCCATTCCTGGCAGTGGCTAGTATTTGCCGGGCATGACTCTAACCATTTATTTGTGAAGGCAAAGGCAGGGGGGAAGGAAAGAGGTGATGAGGAGAAGGGAGGGAGATTGCATGCATGTGCTCAGAAAAAGGGTGTTTTTCTGCCCTCTGCATCCGGTACAATCTCAGCTAAGCTGTAGAAGACGAGCGACAGGCTATTCTCATTTCCATCCTAATTCGAATGTCATGGTGGAGGATGCAGTCCTCCTGAATTTTCTCTATACATAAGACAGCAGATTCACATGCAATAGGCAGTTTGCTGTTATTACTTATTTAAAACGGTTCCAGTTGTTTGTGACTGCAGACTGGGAAGAAGAACAGAGACAGTATAAGGCCATAATGATGTGATGAGAAGAAAAATCCTCAGTCATGCTTTTCTGCCTGCGTTTTCAAGCAGCAAAGCAGCCAGGAAGGCAGGCCGCTGTAAAATTCCACAGGCCGCCCTGAACAGGCAGAAACTAGGTCAGCACTGTTATTGCAGAGGGAAGAGGAGGGAGAGAGAGAGAGAGAGAGGGTGAGGATGAGGGAGAGTGAAAGGGTGATAGAAAAAGAGAGAGAGAGAAAGACAGTGAGGGTTAGTGAGAGAGCAAGAGACAGAGAGAAGGAGAGAGGAAGAGGAGGGGCGGGGGGGTTGAAACAGGAACAGCCAGACACACTGCACTGTCAGACAGACGGGAGCCCAGGCAAACAGTACCACATTCAAAAACAACCAGACAAACAGACAACCACACACTCACAATATAACATGCATGTGCACCCAGCATTGTACATAAACCTAAACATGCCCACAGGCGAGGCAGACAGGCATAAACAAAGTAGTTCAACATGGATGGGCCCACTTGTAAATCACATTCAAAACCAAAAGGTGAACTTGAGTGCAACGCTGCACTGAGACTGAGGGTACAGGTGGAACGACGTACAGTCAACAAAAGGAAAAACAGAAGAGTCGGGTAATGACAGACTAGGTGCAAGCAGTGACACATACTTTGTGTTGTGTGGAAACAACAAACCAGTTCATACCTATTCAAGAAGATCTGTCTAAAATCAAGGATTTACAATCCAGTCTCACAAGGTTTTCTCGCCATATTTTGTCGCTCTGTATTGAAACAGGCCTTTATTGTCACTCGCGTTTGCTGAGCGATAGATGTTCTGCAGGAAATCCCTTATGGCAAGCGAGCGCCTGCTACAAGTGGGCGGACACACTGAGTGCTAACTAAGGCTAAAAATTTTACCATCTCATCTGATGCTTGCGCCGCGGACAGGAAAATGCGTATGACGCCCCCTCGCTCTTTTTCTTTATCTCCCTGTGACGCACACAGCTGCTGCACAAGCAGAGCATGCACGACACGCTGTCTGACTGTGACAGGCAGCTTTTAACACGCTCAAAATGTGCTGGATTTACACTTGTACATACAGAAATGTGTGCATGTACGCACAGGACATGCAGAAAACACAATTACCACTTGTTGTTGGTGCAGATGAGTGGATGCGCACATAAATCATGTAACTGTGAAGCACAAATGTGACCATGAATGTGGTAAGGACCCTAAAGCTAAATAAACAGCAACACTGTTCCCACACCTCTCTGCAACAGGATGTTCTGTGCAAACAAACATGTTGGTCGGCCTATGAAATGTTCATCTATTTACGCTTGTGGCACTATAAAACCGCACAGCACGAACAGGTGCTCAGCTGGTGCAGGACACATTACTAAGTAGACTCAAATAACATAAAACACATTATACCAAAAAACACCGGCTTTTATAAAATGACCACGACTCTGCACTGACAGGCGGAAGGAACACAGGAATACTTTTGACCATGCACTGACTGAATTTGTATTGCATGTCAACTGACACGTGAGACAAAATAAAAACTGTCTGCTTTTAATCTTGGGAAATTCAGCGTTGAATCATTAGAAATAGCAGAAACTTGCAGATTAGCCTTCCTCTCCAAGTTCAGTTTAACTTTTAAATTACCAATTTAAAACAGCAAAAGTTTTACTGTTTGACTTTGAGATACTTTGCCATTAGCATCAGAAAAACACGGATGGCTTCATGACCTTGGAAACCATTAGTTAGTAATCTACTGAATTTAAATAGACAATCAGTCCCTAGGAACATCGCTGCTAAAGTGGCCTTGCAAAGCATAAGGCACAACGGCAGAAGAGTTTGGCTGGTACGCCCGCTCAAGGCCTTGAACCAGCCGTTGAGCAATCTGTTTATTCCACACTGAAACTGGTACTTGCGCTGACAGACAACTGTTAAGATTCAATAACCATGGTTGTGTTTTTTTTTTCCTTTGTTTTTTTTTTTTTTGTTATCCTCCATCTCAAAGGAAATTCCTCACAAATATAACCACAAGTATTACAGTATTCAAAGAAAAATCTGTGTAAGATAAAATTGAATCTGGCTTTAAAATAAACAGCAGTTGGTCAAATTTTTATAGCTGATGATTAAAGCTCTGATCACAGCAAATTACATTAACACTGTTAGTGACACTTAATTTACATTCACATTTCAATATGAATATAAACAGCTGACATCTGTATCGACATTTGTCCTTAATAAGGCACAGCTAAAATCAAACCATCTCCCAGCCTTTGTCACAACAATTCTCAACTCTCATTTTCAAAGTTTCAGCATCACTGTACTCACCGAGGTAGTTGCTGTGATCTAGGGACCCAGCAAATGAATACACAGGGAAGAATACGGACAGAAACATGATCAGACCGACCGTTTTCAAATGAGTTTAGAAATTACCTAAACCACTTAATTTTCACTCATGACACAGGAAACCTGTGTGTGCACAAAGTTGCAGTAACCTGACGGAGAATACGCCTTGAGTACTGCAGGTCAAAGATGAACCAGGAAGTCGTCTGCAATTTGTGTTCATGCTATTCACACTCTGGCAATGACACTGCATTGACTAATATTAACAATTAGTGTGCTGGGTGCTGAGAAGTTACAGACACAACTAGGGAAACAAGAGCAAGGTTGTAAATAAGCAAAATCATCCTTAACTGTATCTGTGCCGACACTGTGCATGTGTGTGTGTGTGTGTGTGTGTGTGTGTGTGTGAGAGAGGTTAAGGGGAGCGCCTGCAAAGCAGAGTGTGGGGGGGCCTCGGTGTTCCAGCCGGTGAGCCAGCGGCAAGGAGCATGTGGGAAGAGGAAGGTGTTGGTTGGGCTTTCTCCCCAGCGAGGGGCAGCCAGAGGGGCCTGACTATTAGAGCAGCAGTTGGTCTGTGAACAGGAGGGTGTATGTGTGTGAGTGGGTGGGTGAGTGAGTGGGGTGGGCATTGTTAGAAGCTACTGAACTCTCCACAACCCCCCGGCCAAGAGAGCACGGTGGAGCCAGCCAGATGGGACTAAGGGAGGGAAGGAGGGAGGAGGTAAGGGGAAGTTGATATGGGTGGGGGAGTGGTTGAGCAGAGGTGGTTCTGGTGGTGTGTGGGGTGCAGGTAGGTGCAACTTCAAACACATCTCTGCCATGTTCACATTTCATGGTTTCCATGTCTTTCAGATCCCCCTCAGCGTGACTGACTGTGTACCCCCTCCCCGTATGTCGTGGGGAGGTGGTGCCGTGTTGTGGTGTTTTCGCATGCCACTCCACACACCAGCAAACCTGTCCACATCTAAAACGCAACACTTTCCACGGTCTGTTAGCTCTCAACCCAGCACGTAATTCCCATAATTCTGCTCGCTGCAACAGAATCATGGGAGGCATTAGCAAAGAGTAAGGCCAAAAAAGTGCCCCTGGAGAGCAGTAACACTACACCGGTGACCTTTTTGAGGTAATTTCCCCAAAATCATTTTCAATTTCACGCGCAGTCCCAGTTGTAGGGGGTGTGATAGCCCCACTGGAGTTCCCAGTCAAAAACAACCAAGAAACGTTTTAGTACGACTGATCCAAAGTGGCATGTACGACGGTCACCATATATACTGCAAGTGTATCTGTGGAGGATCAGAGAAAATGAAGCGCTGCACCAGTTTCCTGAACGAGGCTACTCTGTGGTATATCAACATCCTTCATGTTGTGGCGTTAAATAAAAAACCCTGCACAATGTAAACAAAGCAAACCAACTCTGTTATGCAAGCCGCAAGTCTTGCATGCTTGCACTTTTATGTCTATGACAGAAAAAGACTCAAAGGCAAATACAGCAGACGCGATTTATCTAACGTGTGACTCGAACACAAATGCCCACAATCAAAACTGCTGACACCATTATGACAACACCATCTGTGTGACGTCATAGAGCAGCGGGAAACTACACTTGCTATCGTCTGACCTATGACCCTAACCCTGCAGCAGTGTGGGTCATATTTTCCATACATTGAGCACAGGGGCTCGGCTTGACACCCATGGAAACCAGGAATGTGGAGTAGCTGGCAGCAGGTTGTTTTGGAAAAAGAAAAAAGAAAGTGAGGCTTAGGACAGAGACAGCGGGGTTGGTGACATCACTGTGCCCTCTGCTGCTGTACCAGAGACAACCTCGAGCAAAACAACAGCCTGATAAAATGGTGGACCAACTGGGCGGCCCAAAACTGAAAAAAAGAGAAAGAACCAGTCGGTGGAACTAGAGATGTTTACCGCCGTCTGTGTCCAAGTTTTTCTCCCCAAACACTTTCTCTAATGTTGTTCATAAGTTGATGGCCATGGGTAGAAGACTGGCCCACCACGTTAAGACTCCAACAACAAAGCTCACATCATGTTTAACGTCTGTTCTGACGTATGCGGGCCACTCGCCATCTACGGCGAGCCACAGAGACGCAAGAGGCTTCGATGAATTAAAAGTTTCATCACAATCTCAAAACGAGTCATCGCTCTTGAAAAAGAACTGCGTGGTGCGCCAGCGACAGAGGGGAGGATGAGGGAGACAGGGCCTGTTACTGGCACACACACACACACACACACACACACATACACTAACACACACACATACAGATAGACCCAGCACAGTCACACACACACACACACACACACACATAAATATGCTTCCATAAACACACACTGCATGAATACGCACACCCACCAGCACTCACGCCCCAACACACGCACAGTAAAATAAAAACCTTTTCCTCCTCTTCACATGCGGAGCAACCAGAGCCACAGCAGCGGAGTGAAGCAGAAAAACAAGCAGGAAAACAACAGATTTCAGCCTCTCTTCCTCTTATTCTCTCTGTCTGTCTCTCAGGAAGGCAAGCATACAAGAGAACGTACCTCGGAAAACCTCCTGCTGCATCTCTGCTGCGATGTGTTCTCTCCCCTCACACTCCCTCTCTCCCTCTCTCTCTCTCTCTCTCTCCCCCTTGGTCTGTGTATGCGCACGTCTGAGTGTGTGTGTGTGTGTGTGTGTGTGTGAGAGAGAGAGAGAGAGAGAGGGATAGAGTGAGAGCGCGGGGAGAGGCGGCGCACACACATATACGCACATTCAGGCAGCAGTGTGTGAAGACAGAGGGCAGGAGCGATTCTCACACTCGAACTTGCTTGCTCCCTCACTCACTCACTCCCCCTTTTCTTGCTCTCTCTTCTCTCACTCCAGTTTTTGCCTCTGACACACGATTCTGAGTGTTTTTGCTCTTTTTTTCCAGCAAGTGAATTTCCCCCTCTCCAATCTTGCACCCCTCCAACAACCCCCCCACACTGAATCCAATCTTCTTTTTATTTGGAAGTGTTGTTCCCTCTCTCCCTCTCTCTCTCTCTCTCTACACACACACAAACACACACTCACATGCGCGCACACACACACACACACACACACACACACACACACACACACACACTACTTTATATACACAAAGCCCAGTGATAGGGAGAGGGAGGGAGAGGCAGAGGGAGAGCAAGCAAGCAAGAGGACGCCATTTAAGCAGTTTGTTACGAGCACTGCAAGTCCCCAAAATGGCTGAAAACAAACAGGAACCACGCCAACTCAAAAAACCTGGGCACAAGGACGGACAGACAGACAGACAGTGAGGGAGCAAGAGAAGTGTGAGCGAAGGAGACAGTGAGAAAGTGAATCAGAAAGAGGACAGACTGGCGGTAGTCAAATGGCGGATGGGAACACTCTGTGAAACATGAAGTTGAGGGAAAAATGGAGGCATTAAAGGGGTACTCCTGTGATTTGAAACTGCACTTTGATAAAGTTTGGGGACTTATGAGTGCAAGATTGAAAAAAGAACGATCAAAATCGATGCAGCAGAGGCCGAGTTATCCCGACTTCAAGCCTTTCGCATGGGTCAAGCTCCAAAAAAGTCCCACGTCTTTCAAATGCCATGTCCTTTCTGACTGTGAAAGGCGTTCATCAGGAGTGGCACTGTGTGAAAACAGCAGGTTGTGTTCGTGCAGGGCTGTTCCTTCAGGTACTAACAAAATAATTAAATATGACCCTAGGATGGATGGTCTGCCTGATGGATCCATGGGTCTGAAAGCCTAAACGCTGCACAGTGGTTTATAATAATATAATAGAGGGTTTTCAACTTTGGAAACTTGTCACCTTACTGGCATCCACGACCAAACCCCTACAGATGATCCAAAATGCGGCAGCATGCCTCATTTTCAATCAACCAAAAAGGTCTCATGTCACACCGCTCTTCAGATCTTTGCATTGGCTTCCTGTGGCTGCAAGGATCAAGTTCAAAGCTCTGTCTCTTGCCCACAGAATGGTCAACTCCACAGCTCTAACTTACCTCAACTCAATCATTCAGGTCTACATCCCGTCCCGTCCACTGCGCTCGACCGGTGAACGACGTCTGGTGGTACCAGCACCACACAGTAGACACCAGGGAGCTCAGTGATCCCACGATGGTAGAATGAGCTGCCTATCTCTGCACGCTCAGCCACCTCACTTTCATATTTAAAAAACTGCTGAAAACAGAACTCTTCCGCATCTTCCTTTGCACCTAAAAACACAACAAACACTTTTTTGATGGTACTTTGCTTCGATGTTTTTTCTCCTTGACTTAGATTTTGTTTGCTTGCCCTGTTCCTCATTTGTAAGACGCTTTGGATAAAAGTGTCTGCTAAATGACTAAATGTAAATATAAATGTCAAATTTTATGGCAAATAACACCATCTCATGTCACAAATCGCACTTTCACATTTTTGGTCAAAACAGGAACCAGCATTGAGTTTTGTTTTTTTGTTTTTTTTATCAGAGCCAGCTGCTGTGCCAACATGGTGGTCTATTTTCTCAGATTTTGAAAAGCCAGTCTGTTTTCAGAAGCTTGGTAGAGCACCCTGTGATGAGCAACCTGATCTTAATTTGCAAAAGCAGTGAAGTGCCTCTTTAAAAGAGAAAAGGGGCTAAAGGTGGACAGACAGGGAACCGAAACCGGGGTAGGGATGCTCTTCGATTGTCCATGCCATCAGCTAAAAGGGTTCAAGTGGTATCAGCGACAATGCCGGTCATTTCAATTAACTGGTTTTAGCTCAGCATGCGTATCGGTGTCTGACACATGTGGCTAAGTTGAAACTACTGGGGAACAAGCTTCCATTTTGTTATGCAGCACAACTACAGCGCTGTCGCTGCACCACCACCATGGAGGCCTGCAGCGGACTAATACTTCAGAATCATCTGTATCCATGCAAAATGCCTCGCAACAACATGCCTCTTCGTTGTGGTTGCTCTCCGTTGCGGACGTCATGGTTAGTGGAAATTCCACATATCTCCGTTCTCCGTTGGCCGTGAGCCACTCGGCGGCCTTAGATCAGGAGGTATTCTCTCAGCTGGAACGAGAGGGCAGAAGACTGAGAGGAGGGGTGGAAGAATGTTCTAGTACTAGTACAGTACAACACCATCATACTTCCCACTGTCCTTTTGAGTGGAGCTGCCCCCCCCGACTCCCCCAGTACCCACCAACTGAACCTTGACAACCCACCCTCCGCCTGCTCGTTCCCTCTCTCCCTCTCTTTCATCACTCTCTCACCCTCATTGTACGCTGCCACACATGTCTCCATGGGAACCGCTCTGGGATTGGGTGTTGTTCCTGTGACCTCTCTGGCTCTTGGAGTTGGACAAACTTTTTTTTTTTTTTTTCCTTTCCGCGTCCTCTCTCATGCGCTCCTGCACGTTTTCAAGGCATGCTGCGTGTCGCACCCGTTGTGAGAGGCTTCCAGATAGGACAGTAAGATTAAAAATAGAAGTAAAATTACTGTATGTGTTTGTGGAAAAATGCAACAAAAGTAAGAAAGGGTGTGTGAGGGAAGCAGATTTCCAGTTGGCAAAGACAATAGTGTGTGTGTGTGTGTGTGTGTGTTCCAGGAGTGTGGCCGCTCGGTCTACACATGTGATGGCATTGTCCCATGGCTGCAGCCAGTCACCAACTCTGTATTCAGAGGCACCCCCGTTGCCCAGCCGTCCCTATTCATGGATGTTTGGCCAAACATGATCATAGCTGTTCATGCTGTGCTACCAAGCGACACACACGTCTGAATACAAAGATGGAAGTACTTAGGAAGCCATCTTACAAAAAAAAAGTAAAGCATTAGATAACCCACACATTTTGATATTAGCTTTTATCAAAAGAATACGCTTGTCTTAAGATAATTTCAATACTTTTGGTAGAATAAAATGCATTACTTTATAAATATAATAAAGAAACAACCATCACAGTTATCATATAGTGGGGTGTTTGCCCACTGGTGCTGTGGAAACAGTATTTTCCTAAACGATACCTTGTTTGTTTATCATGACCTATGAGCATGTGCACGAGGACCCATATTCACATGCATCAGGGCAGTAAGGGCACTGAGGTAATGTAAGTCACGTGATACATCACATGTAAGAAAGCTATTTTATGCAATTGATCATATTTAAGATTAGCATTAATTAGATATTTTTCTCTACCCCTTATGACTCCAAAAGGAGAAATTTGTCTTTTGTGCTGCTAAATCTCAACAACAGCATGCTCAACAGGTTGCTGCCTTGTCTTTCTGACGGGAAAAAAATACAACTGCTGCAGCTCGAAACACTGCTCTGACAAAGAAAACCTACAGAGCTGAGTGAAACTGCTGAGTCAGGTTATAATTCTCTATTGGTGCACTTATGCAAAGGAACCTTTTCAATCAAGCAATAGTAATTTCAACCCGTTGTTTATAAAAACAATAAATATAATAACTTTAATGAAACTCACAATGCTTGTTAGTCAGAAACTTTGACTGTGAATAAACTCTCTTTACAAGAATCAATCGGATTTCAGCAGGCCCTTGGTGGTTCCAGTAAAAAGTTGAGTGAGTAAGTCATCTTATATTTGATAAGGAAGGGAAAGTTCACTGAACCTGTCAGTTCCTAAATTGGAGTCACACAAACAGCCTGGTTGTTTTACAACACAAACACTGCTCCTGTGACATGTGTATAAAGGCTTTAGCTTGGTCATTTCATTTGGCCAGCTCATAAAAAATAAGAGTGTAAAGACAATAGTTATATTTAGGAAGAATTCCTACAAATACAGATAAATGAGTGTGAATATATCCCAAGGTATGCTCAAGAGTTAGTAAACATCCTCAGTGACCTCAAAGACGGGATGACTAACCTGCTCTCCAGCTGACTTGGACTGAGATCAAAGTGGGAAGTCAACGACGTTCGAGAAGTTCAAATATCAGTGGTTTCTTAAAGAGGAAGCAGAGGCTTTGCAAGGACGACGCAGCAATTCCTGTTTCTGTGGCCTGCGCTGAAAAATGTGAGGAGGAAAAAAGCAGAATGAAACAACAGTACATATATTTTCTGCAAATGCACGCACAGATAAGTATGACAAATGTTTACATTTGAAGCCAGACACGCACTCACCCGAAAGGGTGTCAAAGCCCTCAGTACTGTCTTGCAGACATGGGGGCGGTACAATGAGCAACTTGAAACCTGCCAAAAAACAGTGAGGGATGAGCGTGCTGGAGCCTGTCTTTATCTAACGTCTCAGCTGTTTGCAGAAACAAATGTGAGGGCACCAGCTGAACAGCATGACACAGACAATGCATGCCAGAAACAATTTCCATGACTGTAGAAGTGATATTTCAACTAGATCATACATAGAAAGCTGTTGTAGCACATACAGAATGAAGCCTGGCAAAGATGATAAAAAGATGTTGCCTTGATGGTATCATATGCTGTATGATATCTGTCTAAATTTATAATATACACCTGATGTATGTGAGCTTCACCCATGCTGCGGACAACTTATCTGACCACAGAGCATATTTCTACTTTGTTTTGATCCATCAGGCCCAGAGAACTGGGCGGTGTTTCTGCACAGTATTGATGTATGGCTTTCATGCATGACAGAGTTTCAGATTGTATTTCCTGAATTTTGTCAAGTGACTAATGTTTTCCAAAGTACTTTCAACTCACTGCAGCTATATTAATCATGGTAGCATCATGGTTTATCATGCAATGCTACCTGCAGGCTTGAAGGTCATGCACATTCAACACTGGTTTCTGTTGTTAGCCTTTACACTGAGATTTCCCCCTAGGTCAGTATGACACCGAGAATCTGCTCACTACTGAGTGGACAGTAAATAGGGGGCAGTGAATAAGTGAATAGGGACTGATATTATAGTCAGTTACTGTCTATCTGTATAAAAAACTGTAGCTATCAAAATCTACATTTCTGTAACAGCTTAGTGTTAGCTAAGAAAAAGTTCAGGCAATCTCAGATCTTTAGCGTTAGAAGAGTTACTGAGTTCAACACTGCACCACCCCTTTGCCTGCAAGACAACACTGAAGGACTGAAATGCACAACGCCACTCTGAGCAGATGTCCACAGCCTACATGCTGCAAAGTTCAGAGTATGTTTCATACACACGATGACAGCATAGGATGGATTCATGGCCATCAAGCGATATTAGACAGCTATACTGTTGTGAGGTGGCTCTATCAGACTATCAAATGTCAGAAATTAGGTTTCATCACCCAAAGTCTCACAGGTTCACTTCAGATCCCTGAAGCAGACGCACTGAGCTGTAACAAGCATGTTTGTGTGAGCCGCGAAGCCCTGCTGAGTCACACAAACTGTCCTTGGGTGCACAAAAGAGATAAAATGCTCAGAAAAAGAAATTAAATGGGTGTAGACCACACAAGGGAGTTACAGTTGGCATGCAGTTTACAATCAGTTTGATATCAAATAAACTCCTGGGAAGATATTGTTGTGTAATCAAAATGAAAAACGCAAAGAAGAAGAAGAAGAAGAAGAAGAAGAAGAAGAGAGAGTTCATGGTGTGGACATTGCCAAAGGAGACTGGAAAGGATAGGTGGAAAATCATCTGGGAGGGGTGCCTGATATGGTGCGGAGGAGGGACGGCGGACGGACGGCTGGTTTTTCCACTGCCAGAGAGAGAGAACGGCTAAATCAAATTAATTAGCTCCTTCATCTCCAAGCAGCTACTCAGGCATGCTGTACTGGCGAAGAGAATCATGCGGAGGGAGGTGGGGGGCTGTAGGCATAAGAGAATGGGAGAAAGCAAGATAGGACATGGTGGAGGGGTGAAAAGCCTGCTGTGTATGTGCGCCATTCAGGAGGATAGGCAGCAGAGGGGAGGGGTGCATAATTCTGTGATAAGCATGAGGGTTGTTTTGCTGGAGCCTCTGTTCAGCCATGAGGAGGAGGAAGTGGCTGCATTGGCTGACGCCGTGTGCTGCTGCAGATCAGGGCAATGGTACTTCCTGTTTCTAGACAGCCTGTATTTTGAGGGTACTGTAAACAACCCTGCTTTTGTGCACGCCTCTTTAAATAGCACATAGACACTTCAATCAGAACCTCCCGGAAAGACGAAGAACTGAGAACGTCTTGTAAAGACAGAGAAAGATACGAGGAGCAATAGAAACATAAGGTAAACTTATCCTGTGATCATAAATGAAACAATAAATTACTACTAGGTGCACGGATATCAAAAGACATTGAAAGCGATAAAAAGGGAACAAGAGAAACAAGACAGTGAGGCAGATGGTCAGAGGCAATGGCGTCATGCCAGGGGAAACAGAACAGCAGCAGAGCAGAGAAACTAAACACAAAAAAAGTGAGAAAAGAGGAAAAAAAGCAAGCGAGAGCGAGCCACTGCAGGCAGCATGTGGCCATCTCTGAGACGTAGTGTGCAACAGAGAGTAATGAAGGGAAAGGAGCAAGGGACAGAAGAAGGGACAGTAGAAGAGAGTGTGAGAGCAATTATGAAAAAGGTTCAAGCATGAGAGGGAGGATCAGACAACTAGGGAGATGGTTCTGTGAGGGAGGAAACGCAATCATGTGACTACAAGGGTGAACCGTACAGAAAGAGGCCAAGTTGATACACTATGTTAAAATGAAGCTTCGGAAAGCTTAACAATACGTTAGAGGAGAACAATGGTGAAAACTACGAGGGAGCGGAGAGCATGAAAGACAATGGCAGAGGTCAAAACCTGGGGAGAAGAGAGCAGTGGACAGCTCAGTGCAGCAGCGTCGGCCAGACGAGACTTGGCTGCACTGTGAGAACCCCAGATTAGCACTAAGCCGATTGCAACGCGAGGTGGGATCAAGAGCAATTAATTTAGCACCCAGAAAGTTCCAGGAAGAGGATGAAAGAACCTCAACAAAACGTAGATCGCCTGCAAAACTCTGATTCCTATTCCTATTTTCTGTTTCTACAAATAAGCCGTCTGAAAAGAATCCGGAGTAAAAGACAATAGATGTGAATTTGGAAGCCTTGAAAGACTGTGCGGATGATAAAAGAAAGATGAAGACACTTGGCAGGGGCTGACATCAGCCAAAATAAACACCCAAAGAACAGGACATTCTCTTGCGGACAGAAATGGGCCGGCCTGTTCCAAAGGGCTCTCAGAGAGCATGCCTCCAACCCTGCGTCACCCACTTTTATTACAAAACAACATCCTGGTGCATATCTTAAGGGGAAATACGGCCAAAAACTGATTTTTCTTTGTTCAAATAATATTTGGCAGTTCAGTCTTATTTTACGCACATTAATAAAATTTAACTCAACAGATTTCTTACCAGCTTTTATCTATTTTTTTGATTTTGTGAATTAGGCTTGTTATGTTTACAGCGCTAAGCACAGAATCTGATTCGCCATCTTTACTAACCTCCAAAACTAATGTCCATTTTCTGGTCAGCGACAGAAACATTCTGTGTGTTTTTTGTTGGACTGTGTAATGGCTCCCTAGCTGAATACATCTAATGAGGATGCTGTTTTTCTAGAGTAATTTGAATCCAGTTATAGTTTAGTTTTTGATTGTAAATCAGGCTGAAAATAGTCAACTCCTCCCACTGTGCTTTGCATCTGCTTGTCTGTCTTGCCCTCCTCCTTGTTCACCTACTTTGGTGTGCTACAAAGCTCACCCCCTTCCCTAACTCCCCACTGAACACACAGGCAGAGGCTGACATCACCAGACAAGAGCTCCCCCTAGATACACAAATCCTCACCTCTTCTTCTGGCAGAAAAATAGAAGTTGCTAAATGTAAATTATACTAATATAGAAACATAAGTTTGCACCTTTTTACCATCTGAACCAGCACTAGTTCTTTTTGTAAACACTAAATCACTGCGGCACCTGCTTTAAAAGAACAAATCACTGTCAACAAACTGTATACACACTGGTACAGATCATAAATATCCATCAAAATATTTTCAGAAAAACTTAGGATTGGAAACATTTAGAAGTTTTATCGACTTGTATTAAAAGACCTTTTAGACATTTTTATTTCCAATTTGAATCCAAAATAAAACAGAAAGTAGCGTAGGCGTATCTGAACTACACTCAATCTTTAATAATATATTAAATGGTTACATCATATTGTATTTAAAGTATTGAAAAAGATTGTGTTGTTACACCTTTTAACACTTTTTTAGCTCTTGCAAACACCACATTTAAAGTAAACTACATGTTTAAATAACAATATATATGCAGAGGTGGAATGAATATTTACTTTGGTAAAATTAATTATAAAATCAAAAATGAGGTGTGAAACTTGTTACATTTTAGGCACTCAAACTTTTTACATAAAGGAAAAAATATATTGACACCATCAGGAAACGTATATGGAAATTGAAGTGTTCCATAAATATATAACAGATATAATTACAATCACTCTCCACATCCATTTATATCAATTTCACTTGTAATCTTTAAATGGATGAAACCAGTCAACTTCCTCATAAGAATACTTTCAGAATTGTTGTATAATAATCTGATTTCACAGCTATTTTTAAGACTTAAACTCCTACCAAACTACATTCCTGACACTATTAAGCCTCTAAGCACTAACCCGCTTGGAGCAGTAGAGGGAGCACGTCTGACAGTCTTGTGGGACCCACTCACGCATTGAAAATGTGGTTGTGCAATGTCTTTGCAATGCTGATCATTCTCCCTGTGAGCCAGAGGAGGGAGCCAACTGGTCAACAGTGAATCCTTTGTATTGACATGGTATAGCATGGCATACAGTGAACAAAGTGATATACTGTCACATTCTCCTGTGCATTTCAAACCAGACAGTCATGCTTTTATCATATTACAATAACTAGAAACAGAACATGGTTTAACTCCATAAGGATACTGCAGATGTGGCACCTTGCTTCTGGGCTTGAATGATGCTTTGCTCTACTGGACCTGCCAAAAAGAAATGATGGCAAAGAAAAAGGCATGTTCATGCTGGCAGCAGCACAAATATATTAAGATCTCCCACTCAGCAGGTTTTACATGAATGGTATGTTCTGAACACTCAATTATGTAAAAGTGAAACTGGAATATTTCCCAAAGAATAACAACCCACAATCCATCATGATGGTTCAGTGTCTTTATTTAAATAATAGCAAAAAGAATTGTAACACATGGCAAAATGCTTTTTGTAAGTACTCTTACAGTCATTGTATGTGATAAACATTACATCAAATTGAGATTATGCAATCACATCCTAGATACTAGGCTGTTCAACCACTGAGTGTTGCTTTCACTTCTTTTTAAGTGTATGAACAACAGAACAGAAGCTTACCTCAGTACCTTAACTGAACTGGACGATGCAGATTTATTGCTCTCAAAATGACTATTATTCAATTGCTTTGGACATTACAGCACACAACAACGGCCAAATCCCCCTTACCTTGGGTTCAACTAACAAGACCTAATTGGACACATCTACTGTGTAATAAGATAATGGTATTTTCTAGTCCCTGCTGGTTGGTAGTCTAACGCCTACGTTTCAGTCTGGCATCAGTTGACATCAAGAGCGTGGGAGTCCATAACCTGCCATCTGTTTTGGGTTCCATACCCTGGGTGAGCTGCCACCGCTCTGCTCACAGCTAGTGCTAGTTTAGGAGTCTGCGCAGAGACTGACACAGCTCACAGAAAGCATTTTCTGGCTTGGAGGGGAAATTAATGCGTTTTTAATTTTTTGTTGTTGTTTACTATTCCCAAAGATGAAATCACAAAACAACAAACGATACACTTACAGGCCAGCAACAGACTTTGAGCATTGTTTGCATCTGTTCACAGGACTTCGTGGACAACAGTTTCCACAGCCTGTCTCAGTATGCAGCAGGATATAGGTTGTTTCTGAGGGATGGTGCTGCTCCAACTGGGCATAGTTTGATCCCCAGCAAGGATCAGAGAGCTGGTCAATCAGTACAGAATGACATGTGGGGAAAGGGCGCCTTAAAGATGTGGAGCTCAGACAAGGCTTTTAAGTTTCAGGCTAGAGGAGCTGTTGCATAAAGGGGAATTATGACATGCACGTTTTAAACTTGAAAATCATTATAATCTTGTACCAGTGGAGCCCCAGAATGAAATATAAACCCTACATTAAGCACAATATGGCTACTTTAACTACACCACCCAAACTTAAAATAAACAAAAACTTATTAAGAGCAATCTTTGGTTAAGCAACAAGACTGGTCTTACAATTACAGTCTAATATGCACGTAGTTAAAGAGCAAAATGGCTTCAACTTTCGACACCGACGAGAAATCAACACCCTCACACGTTTCCAAGCTGTTTCGACACATTTTTTTTTATCCTGCCACGTTGTAGTTAGTAAGATAAAAAACTATCAGAGCCATTTCTTTTGTCACGTAGCTCGTTTGTTGAAAATGCGCAGCTCTTTGACGAGTTAGCCAACAAGAATATTCCAGACTCCATCTTTCTCGTTCACAACAAGAAGCATATCAAACACCGCCATATTGGGTGCTAACTGAGCCCAAGTATGCTAGCTACAGTAGCCTTTGTCTAAGTCTTAAAAGTAACATTACAATACAACACGTATCTTATTGTCGCTGAAGACAACATCGATGTACGGCACCATTAACAATAAGAAAGTTTAGCTAACAAGAACATGGATTTAGTTGACTGTTTTATAATTGTTAAACAGCTAAGCTAACTGAACATATTGTCTCGTTACATACAGTACAAGGCTAGACCATCACGCTTTGCCTTACAGAAAAGCAATTTCTAAGGCTAACGCTAAGACGTGTATTTATGTATAAATATGAATATAAAAGATGTATTAACTAGCTATAACATTAAACTATATATATATAGAGAGAGAGATAGAGAACAGTTAACGTAAAATATCAGACGTACAATAGAGAACATTCCGTCGTTGTTGACAAGCTAACCAACTAACGCTAGCTGCACTGCTAAAGACATAAAAAAAAAATGAACATTTAAGTCTAAAACTGTAACCAGCCAGCTTGTAAATGTCTTAAAATAACTACACTTGTGAGCAATTCGAGGCAGTAGCTAATTAAATAATTAGTGAACTAATCTTACTTAACCGCCAAAACCACGGCTTTCAAAACGTGGCCTGCAACGACGTTTCACGTTTTAACGAAAATATCACAAATGTGTTCACAGCCGAACATTGTAATGCGATGTAAACAACACACAAAACACGTATACGGAAAAAACAGTCCGAATCCGATGAGAAACAAACGTTAAATAGACACTGAAGGCTTCCCGCGGACTTTCCTATAGGGGCGCGGGGAAAATCCAGTCCAGCGGTCGGCCAGCCTGCGCAGGTGAGTCCGAGGCTTGCAGCAAAGTCCCAAAGATCCAAAGAACGCACAAGGTGAAAAGCAACAAATCGTCGTGTTAATGAAATAACTCGAAAGGTAATCCATCACACAATGTTTCGAGATGAAAATGTCGTGTATTTCGACAGTTTCCCCCCTGTTTCATGAAAGGTTTTCGCAGGCCTCAGCCCTGAGCCTCTTTTCTCAGCCCAGGCTGATCCACAGCGAGACGAACGGGGGAAGAGATTTTTTTTAATTTTTGCTCTGAGGGAAGAAATTCACATCGGCCACACTCGGCAAACATCGGAAACAGGGAGTGTTTTGCATAAATTATTCCAAGTAGGCTCATTCCTTCGCACTGGTTGGTCGCCTCTTTTCTGCTACTTAATATTAATGAAGAAAAGGACGAATCGTAGGCGCTCGAGTTACATATTCATGTTCCGAATGCAAATTACACTTCGCGCCGCCTACCCTGTTGTAATAAAGCCAATGAGGATGAGTTTAGATTAAGTCAACGCCCGCCTTTAGTTTGGATTGGCTGAAAAACCTAACGTGCTCTCCTATTGGCTGTACGTGCCCCCGCGTTAATTATTCATATAACTGCATTGAATGGCCAATGAGCGTTTTACTCCACAGATCCATGTCCCACCTTCCGAACACTCAGCCCCTGCCTTCTTGAGTGGGCAACCCCGTAGTAAGCAGCCAGTCTATATAACCAAGCGTTGGACGGTTTCACGCTCAGAAGCGCTGAGAGCGCTCCAGAGTGTAGATCAGAAAAAGGGAGGGGAGCAGTCGGTCGCCAGTTTACTTAGGTTTAAACTAGTAATAATTCAGCTATACGGGCAGCCGACAACAGAAGCCCCCGGGATATCGCCTTCGGAGACTTTCCGGTCACCGTTGGCGGCCTGACCAGAGTCGTGGTGGTAATTTAGAGGCTGTTCCTGCTCACAAAGCGGCGTGCCGAGGAAGGACGCGGCTCTTTGAATAGACAGGATGCACGGACCGCCCTCCGGCGACAGCGCATGCCCATTGCGCACGATCAAGAGAGTTCAGTTCGGCATCATCAGCCCTGATGAACTTGTAGGTTTTCTTTTTGGGGACTGGGTATTTATTATTAATTCTCTGACAAATCACACATTATTCTGACAGTTTCTTGTCTAATTATGTGGTTTAATATATATATTACATACTGAAACTGGGTACTGTTTACAACCGAGAATACATGCTGTTAGCCTAGCCTAGCTAGCTCTGTCAGGCTGGTGAAGCTTGTGCTAACTAGCATGTTGCAGGAAGTTTGAAAAACTTAAAGCACAACATTACAAAAAACGATCCATACTATCACATGAATTAAACCCCCTTTTCATTCGTGTAATGTAACACTTAGACCCACCAGGAAGTGAAGATTTTGGTTACTTCTGTAGCTGTTCGTTATAGAAGACAATGTGTTTAGTTGTACCACTGACCTTATTGTACGCATTGGTCTGTTTTCGATCACAATAAATAAATAAATAAAAGGTAACTTAAACAAAGTCAGATATGCATGTTTTCTTTAACTCCGAGTTGAGTGTTACCATATTTAATGTTTGAGGATTTTTGTTGATTGGATTGTTTTGCGTTAACTGTATTTAATTTATTCATATAGTAAAAGTTACTATTTCCTGAATTTTATTTATCTTCATACAAAAATCCTTTGACAAAATTTAATTTGATTTTTGAGGTGTTTCCTTCATAACGGATGATGGTCAATACAATTCAGACTTTATCATTTGTGATGGTAAATCGTTATAGAAAAATATTCATGAATAAACATACGTTATGGAGATTCATTTTATGGCATTGATGGTATATTTATTATTATTTATTTATTTGATGAAATGTACTTATTCATATTCTGTCTTTCTAGAAACGGATGTCCGTTACAGAAGGGGGAATCAAGTACCCTGAAACAACAGAAGGAGGACGTCCTAAACTTGGTGGCCTTATGGACCCAAGACAAGGGGTCATAGAACGAACTGGAAGATGTCAGACATGTGCAGGTATGGCGTCATGTTAGCATTTTATGCTAAACTGTATTAATGATTAGGTGATTTATTTACCTTTCTGATATCAGGACTTAATGTTTATTTGGTTTTTGTTTTCTCAGGAAACATGACAGAATGCCCAGGCCACTTTGGCCACATAGAATTGGCAAAGCCAGTTTTTCATGTCGGCTTCGTAACAAAAATTATGAAGGTTCTCCGATGTGTTTGTTTCTTTTGCTCCAAGCTGTTAGTGGATTCGGTAAGTGTGTTTAACATATCACAATACATATAGATGAATAACTCAGATATTAAGTTAAATTAAACTTTATTCGTCCACTGTTTATATTTTTCACCTGTTGTTGTTGTTGTTGTTGTTGTTTAATAAATTTAATTCACTGTGACCTTATAGAACAATCCAAAGATCAAAGACATCCTGGCTAAATCTAAAGGGCAGCCCAGAAAGCGTTTGACACACGTGTATGAGCTGTGCAAAGGAAAGAATATATGCGAAGGAGGGGAGGAGATGGACAACAAATTTGGAATGGAACAACAGGAGATGGAGGAGGACCTTACCAAGGAGAAGGTATGTAGTTGGAGTTTTTGTCACTAATGTAATGTACATTTCAGCTCTCTGTATACAATATGCTACACTTTTATTTTTTCTTTATACTTGTTACTTTTGACATACACAGGGTCACGGTGGCTGTGGGCGCTACCAGCCACGTATCAGGCGCTCTGGCTTGGAGCTGTATGCTGAGTGGAAACACGTTAACGAGGATTCACAAGAGAAGAAAATCCTCCTGAGTCCTGAGCGTGTACATGAGATCTTCAAGAGAATCTCAGATGAAGAGGACATCATATTAGGCATGGACCCCAAGTTTGCCCGGCCCGAATGGATGATTGTAACTGTACTGCCTGTGCCTCCACTGGCTGTGAGGCCTGCTGTAGTCATGCAGGGATCTGCTCGCAACCAGGTACAGGACAGAAACCTTGTTTATTCCTGTGTTCATTTAGTAAAATTAGAAATGTAGTAATTTATTTTAAAGCTGCTATAATGAGCTCGATGTCTAACATTATCAACTAAATTCTGTTTTAAAGGATGACTTGACCCACAAGCTGGCTGATATTGTCAAGATCAACAATCAGCTGAGAAGAAATGAGCAGAGCGGTGCAGCAGCCCATGTCATAGCTGAGGATGTGAAGCTGCTTCAGTTTCATGTAGCCACAATGGTGGACAATGAGTTGCCAGGCCTACCAAGGGTATGTGTGTGCTCTAAAATGACTTTAAGCATACAGTTAACTTTCCAAATATGCTAATGTGAGCAGAACAACTTTCACAATTTTCTGTATTTTAAATTTTAATGTTTTCTTCTTCCAGGCAATGCAAAAATCTGGCCGCCCTCTCAAATCCATTAAACAACGTCTAAAGGGAAAAGAGGGGCGAGTCCGAGGTAACTTGATGGGCAAGCGTGTGGACTTCTCAGCCCGAACTGTCATCACCCCAGACCCCAACCTGCAAATCGACCAAGTGGGTGTACCACGATCCATTGCTGCCAATATGACCTTCCCAGAAATCGTCACACCCTTTAACATTGACAGGTACAACACAGTAGTTAAACTTAATCTAAGTAGTGAAACCCTGTAGTTATTTTTAAATAAAATTTGATTTAAGCTAACTTGTTCTAATGACTTTTATTAGATTGCAAGAGCTTGTGCGAAGAGGCAACAGCCAGTACCCAGGAGCCAAATACATCATCCGTGACAATGGAGACAGAATCGACCTACGCTTCCACCCTAAACCAAGTGACCTTCATCTGCAGATCGGCTACAAGGTTCAAGAGACATTTCACTTCTGTTATGATATATTGTGTTTATGATTAAAAATATTTCATTTCAACCTTGACTGTACCGGATATTTTTCTGTTTAGGTGGAAAGACACATGTGTGATGGGGACATCGTCATCTTCAATCGACAGCCAACACTACATAAAATGTCTATGATGGGACACAGGGTTCGGATTCTGCCCTGGTCCACATTTCGACTCAACCTCAGGTACCAATCATGTTTCAGCAACTGTTTCACTGTTTAAATATGTATGATAAACAGTGCAAATGTGTTGCAGCAGCTCGAACATCCCATTCTCTTGTCTTCCTCCAGTGTCACCACCCCATACAATGCTGATTTTGATGGTGATGAGATGAACCTCCACCTCCCTCAGTCCCTTGAGACAAGGGCAGAGATTCAGGAGTTGGCTATGGTGCCTCGCATGATTGTTACTCCTCAGTCCAACAGGCCAGTCATGGGTATTGTGCAGGACACCCTCACAGCTGTGCGCAAATTCACCAAAAGAGATGTCTTCTTAGAGAGGGTAACTAGATGATTAATAATTAACCCATTTACTATATGTGGGGGTTTTTTGTACTTTGTGAGGGTCTTAAATTCTGCTACTTTACTTTACCAGGGTGAAGTGATGAACCTCCTCATGTTCCTTTCCACCTGGGATGGGAAGATGCCTCAGCCAGCCATCCTCAAACCCCGTCCCCTGTGGACAGGCAAGCAGGTCTTCAGTCTCATCATTCCTGGACACATCAATGTCATCCGCACACACAGCACCCACCCTGATGACGAGGACAGTGGTCCTTACAAACATATCTCCCCTGGAGACACCAAGGTACAAAACACTGATTTACCTATGTGGATGAATAAGTGATTTCAATGTGCATAAGCTGACATTTAACTCCCATCACATAGGTCATTGTGGAGAACGGTGAGCTGATCATGGGCATCTTGTGTAAGAAGTCTCTGGGAACATCAGCTGGCTCCCTCGTCCACATCTCCTACCTGGAGATGGGTCATGACATCACCAGACTCTTCTACTCCAACATTCAGACTGTGGTCAACAACTGGCTGCTGATTGAGGGTAAGAATACAGTAAAACTAATTTCATTACCAAAAAACAGATTTGGTGTATTGAAAATTGATGCTCAGTGGTTTTGGCAGTGAATCTTCCACTGTTTTGTCTAATATTTACACATTTCCTAATTGATCTCCTCCAGGTCATTCCATTGGTATTGGTGACTCCATTGCTGATGCCAAGACGTACCTCGACATCCAGAATACCATCAAGAAAGCAAAACAGGATGTGATAGAAGTAAGAACAGAATATTTCAGCATAGTTTAATTAATTTTTCCAGGGAATCGATACACAGAAAAGTGACTCTTGCATTTTCCCCCTCACCCACCCAGGTCATCGAGAAAGCCCACAACAACGAGCTGGAGCCGACGCCTGGTAACACACTAAGGCAGACTTTTGAGAACCAGGTCAATCGTATCCTCAATGACGCTCGTGACAAAACGGGATCGTCTGCCCAGAAGTCTCTGTCTGAGTACAACAACTTCAAATCCATGGTGGTGGCTGGCTCTAAGGGCTCAAAGATTAATATCTCACAGGTAAAGGAATAAATCTAAACATCAGTGAATTGCAGTAAGTTAGTTATAGTTATTGTTATATTTAAATAATACACTTTTGTTGTTGACCTGTTTTGGCAGTCCCTTTACCTCTAATCTTCTCTCCTTAGGTTATTGCTGTGGTGGGGCAACAGAACGTGGAAGGTAAACGTATCCCCTTTGGCTTTAAACACCGCACATTGCCTCACTTCATTAAGGATGACTACGGTCCTGAGAGTAGAGGCTTTGTGGAGAACTCCTACCTGGCCGGACTGACGCCAACTGAGTTCTTCTTCCACGCCATGGGAGGCAGAGAGGGTCTGATCGACACAGCTGTCAAGACTGCTGAGACTGGTGAGTGCAGGCATTTGGCTTGTAACAGGATTTCCATATCTACATGGAGATGTGCCTCTAACACTATCCAACAAAAAAGCCTTTTTAGCTTTTAACGTGGTGGATCTGTTCTACATCGCCAGGTTACATCCAGCGTCGTCTGATCAAGTCTATGGAGTCTGTGATGGTGAAGTACGACGGCACAGTGCGAAACTCCATCAACCAGGTGGTGCAGTTGCGCTACGGTGAGGACGGCCTGGCAGGAGAGAATGTCGAGTTCCAAAATCTGGCATCAGTCAAACCATCACACAAGGCATTTGAAAAGAAGTGAGTCATACACCTAAATACTTAAATGTGCTCTGAGAAACATGTTTCTGTCTTTTGATTGTCTTGTTTATCACAAGTGGTTTAACGGCCGTTTTATCTTGTCTGATCTCTTAAGGTTCAAGTTTGATTGCACCAATGACCGAGCTCTGAGACGTGTACTGCAGGAAGACGTCGTAAAAGACGTGATGACCAATGCCCATGTGCAGAGTTCCTTGGAGAGGGAGTTTGAGAAGATGAAGGAGGACAGAGAGATCCTCCGAGCCATTTTCCCCACTGGGGACAGTAAGGTGTGTGGTGACACGTCTCCACTTTCAATCAGTCTCTTGCTCTGCTACAGCACGTGACATCAAATACTTACACTGGAATGTTTCTCACTGTCTGCAGGTGGTGCTGCCATGCAACTTGGCCAGAATGATCTGGAACGCTCAGAAGATCTTCCGCATCAACCCCCGAACCCCAACAGATCTGAATCCTTTAAGAGTGATCGAAGGTAAACCAAAAGAAGGCACTAAAATAAATTTTTATTTTTACAAGTGACTTGCTGTTGAATTAGAGGCTCTGGCCTGACCTGAAGTTCTCCTTGTGTGTTTGGATCTCCAGGTACTCACGATTTGAGTAAGAAGCTTGTGATTGTGAATGGTGACGACCCACTGAGCAGACAGGCCCAGGAGAATGCTACTCTGCTCTTTAACATCCACCTGCGTTCCACACTCTGCTCCAAACGCATGATCGAGGAGTTCCGCCTTTCAACCGAGGCTTTCGACTGGCTGCTAGGAGAGATTGAGACAAAGTTCAACCAGTCCATTGTAAGTTTAGAATAACGATATGTGGTTCAAGAGATGCCTGATGTGATACAGTTACAGATTGAGCCTCCTTAAAAAAAAAAAAAAAAAATCATTCAATTGATCCTGTGTTTCCCTCGCAGGCCCACCCAGGTGAAATGGTTGGTGCTCTGGCTGCTCAGTCGCTGGGAGAGCCAGCCACCCAGATGACCCTGAACACTTTCCACTACGCTGGTGTGTCAGCCAAGAACGTGACACTCGGTGTGCCTCGTCTGAAAGAGTTGATCAACATCTCCAAGAGGCCCAAGACACCTTCGCTGACGGTCTTTCTGCTGGGCCAAGCAGCTCGTGATGCAGAGAGGGCCAAGGACATCCTCTGTCGACTGGAGCACACTACACTACGAAAAGTGAGAGGAAAATATGCTGGTCATTTCTTACAGATTTAATTATTTATAATTTACAATGCTTCTTAATCACCATTTCTTCATTCGCGATCTACTAATGTCATATAGAATAATTATCCTAATTGAATTGCCCTGACTAAGAATTTGCCTTTTCTCTCAGGTGACTGCCAACACCGCCATCTACTACGATCCCAACCCCCAGAACACGGTGGTGGCTGAGGACCAAGAGTGGGTGAATGTCTACTACGAGATGCCGGACTTTGATGTGACCCGCATTTCACCGTGGCTGCTGCGCATTGAGCTTGACCGCAAGCACATGACTGATCGCAAGCTGACTATGGAGCAGATTGCAGAGAAGATCAACGCTGGTGGGTTGCTTACACATACTCTCATTTCATACTTGGACAGAAATGATGCGCTTTCCCCTAATGTTTAATTGTGTCTCTGCAAGGTTTTGGTGATGATCTGAACTGTATCTTCAACGACGATAACGCTGAAAAGCTCGTTCTGCGAATCAGAATCATGAACAGCGATGAGAACAAGTTCCAAGAGGTTAGCAGCAATATTTCTTCTCAGCACCAATATATTTACTGTAGTCCAATTTCAAAATGAACCGTGAATAACTGTATTTTTCTTGTGTAGGACGAGGAAGTGGTGGACAAAATGGATGACGATGTGTTCTTGAGGTGCATTGAGTCCAACATGCTGACAGACATGACCCTACAAGGCATTGAGCAGATCAGCAAGGTAACTACTACTGAATACTAGTTCATGTAGGATCATCTGCGTTATCAAACTCATCGCTAACTGGGCATGCTTGTGGCTAAACTCTTCTTCTTTAGGTGTACATGCACTTGCCTCAGACTGACAACAAGAAGAAGATCATCATCACAGAGGATGGTGAGTTCAAGGCCCTGCAGGAGTGGATCCTTGAGACAGATGGAGTGAGCCTCATGAGAGTGCTCAGTGAGAAGGACGTGGATCCCGTCAGGACCACCTCCAACGACATCGTGGAGATCTTCACAGTACGTTTTACCTCAGCAGAGTTGCAGTAAGCTTTTCTTGTTCTTTCATATTCATCTCCCATCACTCTCTCTCTCTCTCTCTCTCCCCTAGGTCTTGGGAATTGAGGCTGTGCGAAAGGCTCTGGAGAGGGAGTTGTACCATGTCATCTCCTTTGACGGCTCCTATGTCAACTACCGCCACTTGGCTCTGCTCTGCGACACCATGACGTGCCGCGGTCACCTGATGGCCATCACGCGTCACGGCATCAACCGTCAAGACACAGGACCACTCATGAAGTGTTCTTTTGAGGAGACGGTGAGAAGACGATAAATAACTGAATCATATTCCTGGTGGTTATTACTAAATTTAATATTAAATTATAAATAACGGGATTTCCTTTGTTCCAGGTGGATGTGTTGATGGAGGCGTCATCCCACGGTGAGAGTGACCCCATGAAGGGTGTGTCAGAGAACATCATGCTTGGCCAGCTCGCTCCCGCAGGTACAGGCTGCTTTGATCTGCTGCTGGATGCTGAGAAGTGTAAATACGGCATGGAGATCCCCACAAACATTCCTGGCATCAGCGTGGCTGGACGTAAGTGGAGAGATGCCGTGATGATCAAATACTTCTATTGTAGCTACAGAGTCATTTAGAGCTAAGTGATTTATGTTTTGCGTTTATCCTATTTGCAGCCACTGGAATGTTCTTTGGTACAGTACCGAGTCCTATGAGCGGTATGTCACCTGCCATGACCCCGTGGAACACCGGTGCTACTCCAGCCTACGGTGCCTGGTCTCCCAGCGTTGGTGAGTGTGAGCTCAGGTTGCGTTAGCTCTTCCACTTGCTTTGGTTTCATTCACTTAGCTTTTTTTGTTTTATTTTTATTTTTTTGCTTTAGGAAGCGGCATGACCCCTGGGGCAGCAGGTTTCTCTCCCAGTGCCGCATCAGACGCAAGTGGCTTCTCTCCAGGTTATTCCCCAGCCTGGTCACCCACTCCTGGGTCTCCAGGATCTCCAGGACCTGCCAGCCCATACATCCCATCTCCAGGTTAGACGCTGTATATTTATTTATTTATATTTTCTTTAATTAATGTCTTTTTGAAGTTAATTAAAAGAATTTGTAAAACTACATATTTGATGTGAACTGGCCCGCGCTTGTACCAAATTACCAAACGGTGTCCCAGGTCGGACACCTGCAGAACTCCTCAGTTTCCCACTTAAACATCTTATGTTTTTCTTTAGGTGGAGCCATGTCACCCAACTATTCCCCCACCTCCCCGGCCTACGAGCCCCGCTCCCCTGGAGGCTACACCCCCCAGAGCCCAGGCTATTCCCCAACATCACCCTCCTACTCCCCTACTTCTCCCTCTTACTCCCCCACCAGCCCCAACTACAGCCCGACATCTCCTTCCTACTCTCCCACTTCACCCAGTTACTCTCCGACTTCTCCTTCCTACTCTCCCACATCTCCATCTTATTCCCCAACATCTCCATCCTACTCCCCCACTTCCCCGTCTTACTCCCCCACCTCCCCCTCCTACTCTCCCACCTCTCCAAGCTATAGCCCCACGTCGCCGAGCTACAGCCCAACATCACCCAGCTACTCTCCCACCTCACCTTCTTACTCACCCACGTCTCCATCCTATTCTCCTACATCCCCATCTTACTCTCCCACCTCCCCCTCATACTCCCCAACCTCTCCTTCCTACTCGCCGACCAGCCCAAGCTACAGCCCCACATCGCCTAATTACACCCCCACCTCGCCCAGTTACTCCCCCACATCTCCCTCCTATTCTCCAACATCACCTTCTTACTCCCCAACCTCCCCCAATTACACCCCAACCAGTCCCAACTACTCTCCCACCTCTCCCTCATACTCCCCCACCTCTCCATCCTACTCACCCTCCAGTCCACGCTACACCCCACAGTCTCCCACCTACACACCCAGCTCACCCTCATACAGCCCCAGCTCCCCCTCCTACTCTCCCACCTCACCCAAATACACCCCAACTTCACCCTCATACAGCCCCAGCTCCCCTGAGTACACCCCAACCTCTCCCAAGTACTCCCCTACTTCTCCAAAGTACTCCCCAACATCGCCCAAGTACTCGCCCACTTCTCCTACCTACTCCCCAACAACCCCAAAATACAGCCCCACCTCTCCAACCTACTCCCCCACTTCACCAACCTACACCCCCACCAGCCCCAAATACTCCCCTACCTCCCCGACTTATTCCCCAACTTCACCCAAGTACTCTCCCACCTCGCCTACGTACTCGCCAACTAGTCCTAAAGGCTCCACGTACAGCCCCACCTCCCCTGGATACAGCCCAACCTCGCCCACCTACAGCCCGGCCATCAGCCCAGACGACAGCGACGAGGAGAACAACTGATGAGCCGCGCAGGAGGAGGGGAGGCAGCTGAAGACACCCTGTCACCTCATGGTGGACACCTGAAGGACAGCACATTGAACCAGCTGGAGGTGGTGGTGTTTTTAGCCACACAGGGTCCCAACTGTGATCATTTTTCTTTGGGACCCTTGTCTTGACCACCTGGGGGAGTTGCCCCAACTTTACCCTAAAAATAGTTAAAACTATTATGTGAAAGACTTGAACTGCTTTGCCTGAAGGAAAAAAGGCTGCCTTTTGAAATAGTTTTTTAATTTTCACATGGGGTGTTGAAGCAAAACTGCAAATCCCAAGAGGGAATGAAAAGGAGAGCAAGATGAGAACATGTGAGGGGGGGGGGGGGAGAAAGTGTCCCTTTTTAACTTTATATAGTGTACTGCATCCAGTCTCTCTCTCATTTTCTAAGTGTTGGGTGTATAGTTGTTCCTGGAAAGCATACGTATTGCCAAAAGCCTTTTTCGAAAAGCTAAGTGGATTATATCATCACTCAAGTATAAGCTCTAAGAAAATCAAGGAGGGTTAGACTTTGTTTACTGCATATTTCACCAAGGTGTATCTTGCTCGACTTTTTGCTGCTTTTTGTGAAAGTAAAGTTTGCTGCCAGTTTGTTGGGGGCATATTGTGAATGAAAGACGGAGCTTTAAGTGTTGGACATGTTAAAATGGCAGGAACCGATTGTTTAAAGAAGATAATCAGCAGAGATAATAAATTATAGGAGAGAGAAACTGGTTTGCAGGGAGAAGAAATCCCACTCTGAACAACAAAAATTACATAATTGTATGTACCCATCGCCCTCCCCTCTCCCTCCTTCACACCTCTTAAGACAAAAAACCTGAAAGATGTCATGAAAACACCCACCAGCATCCTCTTGTCGTCTACCATTTTTTTCTTTTTTGGAAACTTGTACATCAAAAGCAAAAAACGAACACAGAAAAAAAACACTCTTCCACAAATTATTCTTCCCTTAACACTGGGAATTTAAAGATTTATATGAAACAAATAAAAGAATTATTCTCTTTAATTTTGATTCTATAGGAGGAAATGGAGCAAAAGGTGGATGAGGGATGGTAGTTTGGCGTTGCTGCTTTTGTCATTGTTTGCATGAGTAGCACATGTTAATACATTTTAATCGCGCTCTGGGTTGAAACTTTTCGAATCCCTCCCACTTTTTTTTGTTGCTAATCTTTATCCCATTTCTGAAAGCTGAAGTTACACAGGTTTATTTGGACGATTCAGTTTATTTAAGAAAGAAAATTAACTACTATTCTGTGTGAATACAAATAGAGAAATATTTTTTTTTTTTTTTTTTTTTGTCTTTTTCTCTTGATTGCTTTTGGTGACTCTGTAAACTTGTTTGCAAGTTCATATACTGTGGATGAAGGGGCAGAGGACGGAGGGGAGTGCTTAATTTTTTTTTTTTTTTTGTTTAATTGTTTTTAACCCTTTTTCTACCAAGAAGCAAAACGTTTGGTGCTTTCACTTCTTGGGACACCAGACGGCAACATTGTCCTTTACCGCCCCCCCCCCCCCCCCCCCCCCCCCCCCCCCCCCACCCCATTTTCTTTTAAGAAGAGATTGTCCAAAGAAACAGCACTTTTGGTGTCTCTATTTAAGAAAACCATCTTACCCACTACATTAGTGTGACTTTTATTCTTTTTTTGTTTCAACATGGGTGCTTTCTCACATGACTCGACCTAGTCTGACTGCGTTAGAGAAACCGTCTGTATGCTTGATGACGATGGAAACAGGTTTTCATTTCCCTCCTTGTTCCATTTGATCATTCGAAGTGACTTTAGTACCTGGGTCTCCTCCCTCCTCCCTCTTCATCCACAAGTGATCCTCATTTCTGAAAATCAGTGTTTCTTTTTTCCTACCAGTGTATGTACCTGTGATGAAGGGAATCATGGGGAGGGTGGGAATGTATCAGGTCTGACTGGGAGTCCTGAGAATTATTTTATTTTCATTTCTGTTCTGAAAATGTCTCGTCTAATTTTGTGAAACACTGCTTCCAACTTAGTCTTGAATTGAAAGGTCTGCATCTTCTAGCCTTGCAGATAAAGCAGGTTTGGTAATTGCACTTAGTAAATATTGTGGTGGACCTTGACGTGTTCCATAAAAGCCCAGACATTGTGGCGTTTTGTTCACTACGCTCGCATCCAGTCCTGTTGTTTTAACTGTGTGCTGTCCAATCAGTTCAGGACATCAGGACTCCCAGTAGAGTGAATGACTGAATGTGTGTATCTGTGTGTGCGTCCAACGGCGAGACAGGGTTTCAAGAGAAGTCTTCTCGTGTCTCGGCAGAGGAAGGGTTAACTTTAAATTGCCACTGTATAGAAATCCATTCATTATCTCATTCTCTGTATCTTTGTTCTGTTTTTTGACTTGGGGAAAAAATTAATAAAAACTTTTACTACATTTCTATTTGTCACTCAACTATGTGTAGAGTTACCATTCCGATTACGCTCATGTTGCATTTTACAGCATTTGGAGAGAAATACACTTTTTGAACATACAAATTTGAATAAAAATTTAATTTTTACAGAAACAATTTGTAGTTTTAAGAGAATTTGTTAATCTCCACATTTTTATATTTTGAGGCAAAATAATTTGATGTGCAGCAGAAGGAAAATGGTGAAAATTAAGTAAATATAAACATTTCTTATATATGAACATTAATATTGCAATGCTAAGGAATCTAACATATCTACTTTATTACACTTCAGGCAGAAAAATGGTAGTTTTGTACTACTAGTACTAGTTCTGCATTCAGATTATTATATGTAAGAAAAACTTTTATATTTTATATTATTTATACAGAATGGTCTATTTCACATCAGTGAATATTGTACTACTGCATTATAATTACTGATTACTAATCAGGACTTTTACCATCCATTTCTGAAAAGTAACTATATCAGTAGTGAAAACTAACTAACCCACTACATTTACTTTTTGTTACTCGTAGCCTACTTTACTTGAGTATTAAAATTTTACTTTAGCCAGTAGTTTTAAGTAGAGTAGTGAATGCAGGACTATTCCTGCACTGTGGTAATACTACCTTTACTTTAGTAAATTATTTAAGGACTATACTGCTTTACCATACTAGCAAATAAATACTAAGAAGTAAAAGTACATAAGTATACTGTATACTGTATTGTTTCTTTTTGTGTGGTGCTTTCCAAAGGTGGAGGAATTATTCAGCTCTTTTACTTGAGTAAAAAGTAAGAGTGGATTATAAAATAGAAATGTTTACCTACATATTGAGTCATTGATTTCCAGTGTCTCCTCTGTCTCTCTCTGGTTCCTCTTGGGGGAGCTCTCACCTTGCTGTGAACTCACCTGTTCACTTCACTGACACTAAGTTTGACGATCAATCAGCAGAAAAACACTTTAAAAGTTATAAAACTGTGTTGGGATCTTATTTCCACTGACTGAGGGGAGTTTGACCCACCTGTCACCTGTTTTGGGAGATGACGTCAGGCGAAAACCATTAAGGTAAATTACGAGATTTAATGTCCTCATTTTTAATTTGCTCCTAACTACTGCAAACGCTAGCACAACTTTCCACATGTAATTTATTTTTTATCTAAACATTGTTTAAATAAAGGAAAACGGCGTCTTTAAGTGTGAGCTCGACGTCGTCAATTAGCAAACATGGTGGTCGAGGAGCGAACCACTGGGTTTTTGAGGAGCTAATTAGCAGGCGATGTTGGAAAACCACATACGGTTGTTTAAAAACACTCACCATGATTCAGAATGGATCTATAGATTCCTAAAAGATTAATTTAACCATCCGGATGATAAAGTTTGACTTTTGTTAACTCGTTCTTTGAGTACTGACTGTGTTTCCGGAGCTAAACCAAAGACGGCGAACTAAAAATCACAATCACAACTGTAAGTGGACAGACAGTTTTTGTTTGTTTGTTTGTTTGTTTGTTTGTTTATTGTACAGCCGACGAAATAAATTCATTAAAAATTTTAAATGTGTATGTGGGATTCTGGAAATGTCATCCAAACACGTGTACGTGTTGACTTATTTAGGGTTTATTTATGCTAAGTCTCCCAAACTGGGGCTGTGTATGTAGCCTGTTGTCATATCAGTGGTTGGTGCTAATCATGTGGATAACAACAAAAGAAGACGATTAATTTTAGTAAACACTACGAAAAAGACTGTAAATGAGAAGCAAAAACACACTTTGACTGGACTTAACAATAATAAAACCCAGCTGTCATAACTTACTGGATGATTGATCCTCACTCACATGTGTATATATTAATATCATTAACAACACTGTGGGTGCAGGTGGACACTTCATTATCATTACTGCAGTGATATTAATCATTTCATTCATTCCTCTCGTTGTTTCTACAGGTGGTCGGTCCTCTTCACACTCTTCTGGCCACCAGATGGAGAAGCGACTCTGTCACAGACACAGAAGTTAAGATTACTGTGGTGTGTTTTCCTCCAGAGGACACTCACAAAGTGAGATCACTTACTGATAAATACAGTCAACAATTGATTTCTCTTCCAGCTCATCATTAAAGTTATGTTATGTACATCAAATTAAGTATTAAATTCAGAATATATATAGTTATATAAATATGAAGCCTTATATTTATATCTGCATAGTCAATAAATTTTTTATTACACACATTTCTACAGACTCATACCTGAAATCGATAAATACCATTGTTGGAAATTTAAAATGTCGTGAGATTTTCATGTCTGACCCGCCAAAATATGAGAAGTTACTAAACAAAGCTTTTGATTGTGGAGTAACTGGGGGCGAAATGTTACTGTAGTTACTGCACTAATTATGTTGCATGTACATTTAAGACCCTATAGCTAATATTTGACATATTTTATAAGTGTATATGGTACAAGACATATTGTCTCTCATCTATTCTAGTTTATTCAGTGTTTCTGGGCCTCCTGTTGTTATTCCAGTGACACAGAGCAGTTGTTGTTGCTACAGCTCACACGTCAGCTCCACCTTCCACCCTCCACCAAGACAAACTTATAAAAGGAGTAGGTTACCTTTTTTAAGTTGCCTGTGGAATTGATGAATCATTAAAACTGTGCAAGAGGTCATGCCACATATTAGTGAGACTGCACTGTGCTATGGGTGTGTTTGACCAAGGAAATCCATGCATTACTAACGACTATGTTTATGTTGGTTGCTAGTGTGGTACTTATCAACAGTGGAGGTGTTGAGTCATTAATAACAGGGTCATAGTTTATTTTTCATACACTGTGTTTATTATTGTTATGTTACTAGGAAGCTGTAGAGAGTTTTTAAAGATATTTTTGTGTTTTTTTTTTTATTATTACATACATTTTCTACTTGTTGAATAAAGACAACAAGTACAATAAAAGTACAATAATCAAAACAATGGTTGAAAGTTGAGCTGGTTAGTGAGGAATTTATATTCTCCCTCCACTTGAAGCCCCCATTCAATCTGGTTTCCGCACTTTTTCTTCTTTTGTGGTTGAGTCAGAGGGCCGGGCTTACGCTGCCACAGGCACAGTCAGGAAATATCTTTCTGGTGAGAGAAAGAATTTGTGTTTAAGGACGCATTTCTCCTTGCATGACTTGTTTTCTCTCCACTCTCTGCTCAGACGTGTCGTGTCCCCGCTCCAGCTCTCTGTGCAAAGTAAGTCTCAGCATGAAACTTTGTTTGTTTGCATTCTTTTTCTTGACTTACTGTCTTTGCTTTGTGTCTTTTCTACACTCACATATGTTTGCATGTCACATTTCTCCTGCTGAAATATGCTGAGGAAATCCCAGGACAAAGCAATTTAATTTATGTGAGACCACAGTCAGTCACAGCCTAACTTTTCCTGTCTCACCTCTTACACATCTTCTTTTGAGCTGCAGCTGTTTCACAACTTCTTTGAGTTGTTAGGGTGTGGTGTTGAGGCAGCCTGAGTTCAGAAATGTAAATTTGGTGTTCAGCTAAGTTAAAACACTAAAATCTTCATAAAAACAGAAAATGCACAGGTTTAATTTATGTTGCAATTCTTCATATTCACTTCCTCATTTCACTTTCATTCCTCTTGGTTCCTCCAGGTTTGTGTCACTAGATTTGATTGTTTTTGTGATTTCTTTCCTGTCGTCTAATCTCACATTCAGTGCAGTCACAAGCTTGAACGCTCACTGTGTAGACTGACGGTCAGTTGACAGACTGCTCTCAGTTCCCTCCATGCTTGCTGCTCTATTCACCAACATGCTATCCACTCATATTTCTGTCTGCCTATCAACGCATGAATAACTGAGTGACTCAGTGACCCCTGTAGCCCTGTATCTGTGACCTTGTGTTTCCATCCTAACGCCTCCATCCACTCTGTCGTTCTTTCCGTCTGCATCTCTTCTCCATCTAACTGGCGCCACAGACCGCTTCAGTGGCCAGAGCCTAAGGTTTCTGCCTTCTAACCTCTCTCGCTGCCATGTTTTCTCTTTGTCTTGTTCCCCTGCCTATTTCCTTTTCCCTTAATTAACTAATGGTTTTGGCCAGTCACCCCTAAATTCATGTCGTGCAGTCAGTTGTGTGCAAATATGTGTGTTTCACTCAATATTTTAGATGTAAATGTTTTGATGCTGACTGAAATTGGAAAAATATTTGAATGTGACAAAGCAGCTGCTCTTTGTAGCCAGAAATCAAAAGGTGTATGAATGGTTATTACAGATATTAGCAGTGTGTAGACACAGAGAACCAGACATTTAAAATGTAGAACAGAAAAATGTCAGTGGGTGAAACCGGCAGATGGTCTGTCTGCACAGAGGAAACAAAATCATGAATCATGAATTGAAAGCAAGTTTATTGACAGTAGAGGGAAGCTGCAAAAAAACTGCACAACTGCAAAAGTGTTAGATGAGAGTTGTTTCAATTGCATTCGAGGAAAACTCAGACGAGGCCTTTTTCTCAGGCTCTCAGGTTTTTCTGCGTTCAGGCGGATGTATCAGTACTGTACATTTGTATCTGTTGGCGGCAGAGATGGTTGATGTAAACTGTTGAGATTACTGTGTCATGATGAGGTGTACAGTTGTGCTGAAGTGCGGTCAGAGCCCGGATAGGTGATGACGTTAGTGAGAACACTGTTGTTGAAAATGACTGTTTGCACACTGCATGCCCTAGTTTGAGCTAAATTTGAGTTTGTCGTTTCGTCGTATGCGTACGGTTTCCTTCCTCCTGCCCTGTATATAGAAACATACGTTTTTAAAGTATGAACAGTAAGCTGCTGATGCATTGTCAGTTTTCTCTTCATCACTTTTAGCTTCCACCTGCAAATAGAGGCTCATGTCACTGAGCTTGAAACGTAGTAAACACAGTAAACAGGTTTTCTAGCTGAGCACGAGTTTTACTTCTGCAATTAGGGACGTTTTACAACGCAGTCTTAGTAATTTATAGGTTCTTGTATATGGAACTTAATGAATGAGTAATAATGGTGTTGAAAAGATGACAGCAAAGAAGAAGTGCTTTGTTCCTGTTGGAGGCCTTGACTCCCCGTGTTAAACAGTCACTGGGTAAAGGAGAAGGAAGAGCTGGAGCCAGAGGAAAGGGGCAAGAGAAGAGAAAGAGATCCAGCAGCCTGCTCTCCCAGTAATTATCTTCTTGGTGTTTAGCTTTAGCCAGAAGGTAGGAACCCGACTCTACTCCCCCACTCCACACCATGGGGCGTCCTGTCCACAGGCTGTAGGTAGGCTTTCATCACAACGGCTCCAGTTACCGTCCTCATATAAGCTAACGAGGCCAGGTGAGCGCACACACTCATCCTCACCAGGCCTCTTGATCTCCTACTACCTCACACACATACTCCAGTGGACACGCAAAATGGAGCCGGACCCAGACAGCATGCCAGAGGTACCAGGGGAGATCATACAGTTAAGTGGACCAGGGCCTTTTCTCTGCCTCCTTATTTATTCTTGGAGTGGTTATCCAAGCAGTGTAACCTTAACCCGATGTATCAGCTAAGGCCCGTCCTGCGTTTGCTCCTCTAGTTTATTTTTTCACCCTGTCTAGTATATTGGTCAGTGAATGGCACCTGTTTATTGCTCACAGTTCACCAAAATGACGAGTTGTAAAAGTGTTAGCTAACATCACCTACCTCCAGAGGAGACTGACTGAAAAAACGGAAAGGGGTGGAGATGCTGCCGGCATCCTGTGTGACTGACAAAACGCTGACAGTTTGCATTAATAGCTTGAGCATTTTCTGCTGCCTAATGAGCACCTTTTAAGTGTCATGCACAAGCTGGGCTGCAGTGTCTCGCGTACTGGCTGTGTATCTGACTTGACAATAATCTTGCTAATTGTTTTATTTCTCCACTCGTCCTTTATCAATTGTGGTTGCTGCATGGCGCCTGACTAGCAGCGACACTGAAACATAGACTGCTGAGCTGAACAGTGATGCAGAAGCATGAAGTGAATGGTCCACTTTGTTGTATGTTGTTTACTTGAGATCATGCCGCTTCAGCTGTGTCACTACCCCCATAAAGCTGCAGCCTTATTGAAAGAGAGGAACCCTCGGTGGATCATGATGATGTAGCTGCAGCTTAGTTACAAGTTTGTTTGTTATCATATTAGAAACACATGTACAACACAATTATATTACATCAGACATTTTAGTTTTAAATACTGGATTTTATAAAATCATCTAGTGCTGAAGTCATAAGACACAGAGAAAATAAGTTCATTCTTCACCTTACACACACGATGATGATGATGGCTCAGTTATTCATGTGACTTACTGTGAGTCATCGGCTGAGCAGACATGATGGGCTGAGCTACAGTATCTCTGTCTGACATAACATGGTACACTGCTGTAAGTGGACCTTAAGTTGACGTTTTTCTATTTTTATGTTTAAGGGACTATAATTTAAATGCAGTTGAGTTTCATTTTATCATGAACATTTTGCTTCTATTCTTACTCTGCTTACAGTCTAATACTGAGAGTAAACTTTAGGTTTTGATTACCTCCTGCAGTAGCAAACAAAAAAACAACAAACATTGTTTTTTCCTGATGGTTTTTTCTATCGATGTCTAATATAAGATTAATTAATTCAGAGTCTGGCACCTCTTGCCGCCTAACCATACAGTCGGCCAAAGTGAGAGAAAAAGGTTGAAACTCGTCTGTCGACAGGGCTCATTGTCTGAGTCAGACTACAGCAAGGCAAGAGAAGGCCGGAAGAACGTGAGGTGTGGTTGGAGGGGTACGCGAACAACATAAACAACCGCTGATGTTTGTTTCTTCCTGTGTGAAAGATAAAACTGTGGCAGAGCAAGCTTCACACACATCTCTCAACCAACAATACCTCTGTACCTGGCTCAGTCTTGCTTCTGACATGATCTGTCTTGTGCAGAGCCACACCTGGATTTGTACCTGAACAGTCTGTGTTGCATTAAAAGTGATGCAATGCACCCTGTGGTCTTTAGGCATCAGCCCAACCCCTCATTTTGTTGACTCAGTATAGTAGCACCCACCACATCCTCCACTCTCTATTCAACGAACTGTGGTCTAGAGGCGAATTCTGAGTCTTTAGGGTTAAATCTACTTCCTTTCATCTGCAACTGGCTGTAAATTAAAGAAGGATTAGGAAGGATTGAACCAGATTTAAATCCCCCGTCAACTGATGGGTCCACAGGAGCTCATGAAACTAACTTCTGCTTTCGCTTCTCTTTGCTTCAACAAAAAAACGAACCTCTATTCCGTAATAGAAACTACTCCACGTGTTTACCCTTCCTGTTTCAGCCAATGGCTTCCCCATCTGTGGGGGAGGATTTGTGTAAATTATCAGACAGACTGACTGATTCCCAACCATGACTCACAGGATCGTGTTTACCAGTCATTTTTATTATTATCAACCCTCTTCAGGGAAACATCCACCAGTTTGTTGCTCCTTTTTTGTCTAACATTCAACCTCCTCTTCTCTTCTCGCAGTATGCTCCCCTTCAAGGCAGCACCGGGTCAGTTCGGTCCAGAGGTCCGGGACCCGGGCCTGTGGGTGTGGAGGGTGGAGAAAATGAAGGCAGTGCTGCTGGATCGCTCCGAGCTGGGAGCCTTCTATAACGGGGACTCGTATCTGGTGCTCAACAACCGCGGAGATGAAGGAGCCGACCTCCACATGTGGTTAGGTAAGAACTCTCTGACGTGCGTCCATAAGTTACACCAACAACACCAGAGAAGCCGGGTTCTCAAGGTGTGCACGTCCAGTGGAAATAAATGAGCTGTGTCTCAAGAAGAAATTGTGAAACTGATATTACAGTTTGATTTCTGAACTCATGACACTGTTGGTTTGGGTGTCAGATGTGAGCACATGTGTTATAAGATCGACCACAAATGCTTTCGCAGCACGATCAGTAGCTTCATTCAGTGTTTGGGGTTTTATTCTACCTCCGTCATTTTATTTTCTGCTTTAGAAACTTTTCTGCCTCCTACAACATCTCATAAAATCTTAGGAAACGTCGCAACTACAACAATTTTCTTGTCAAGAGGAGAAACTCTTTAGCTGTAAGAAAGCTTTGAGTATTTGGCCTCAGAAGAAAGTGTTTTATTCAATGAATTATTGAGCATATGTGCGTTAGGAAGTGCTGATTGTTAGTTAACCCACAAGTTTTATTTGGTGCCAAACACAGTGTGAATCAACACATTATCTCTGAGCGCAAAGAGGTTACGTAGCCACACAGGCTAATACTAAGGCTTTATATAGTAAATGGTTATTAATGACTGATTATGACACATAATTATTTTTTTATTAAAAAGAAGGTAATCACAGGATATTCTAAATTACATTGTTTGATCAGAGAAGAGTCTTTATTAAAAACACATCTCCAGGTGATCTGTCAGCACTCGATTTGCATTGTGGGTATTGTAGGCACCAGTTTTGACAAGAAATAACTTTGTGGAATTAAGTATCCAATGTTGCTGCATTGAATCAGCTCCAATAAATACACCCGAACCCATTTGGGTCCTGAAACTACTTGGAGAAGAAATGGAGGCTTCTCCTGTTTCTGTTTTCCTCCTGTCAAACAAAAGCAGTAACCATTGTCCACTGTTTACTCCACACCTCGCCCCGATGAGCTCCCACTGACAGTGATGACACATGAGACTCTGTCCGGACCTGCTGCATCATTGTGTGAGGGGAGAGGCTGGATGGAGGAGGACGGAGGGATGATGAGAGGGAAAGAAATCCACCAGGAACAGGGATGGGTTTTGAGCAGGGGCTCATTAAAATTGCAGGAGGACTGTTACAGTACTCAAATGTGGCTGTTGTTTCCAGCATGTATCCGGTGCTTAGGTAACACTAAGCTGATTGTCACAGCTTGGAGAGAGCTCTCTTTGCTCAGGCACGCGTCTCTGAACCCTCCTTCCTCTCTGCTTGTTTACAATTGATGAACCCTGTGTTGTCTTTGTGTATCCGCTGTTTGCTTCTCATCTCATGTCTCCGCGACCCATCACCTCTGCCAGTGTCTCTTTGTTCCCTTGTTTTCTGACATCTTAACCTTTCTGTTTTCACTTTTATTTCCTCCATTTTAGAAATGAAGAGCTCCACGTTTATGTATGTTAACGTATCACCTGATCTCCATCATTCTGTTGCTTAAACATAAATGTAAAACATGTACATGGTTTTCTGCTTCCTCCCGATTTTGATCCTTGATTCTCTCTGTTACAGGTGAGAAGTCGTCTCATGACGAGCAGGCGGCCTGTGCCATGCTGGGCACTCAGCTGGACGACTTTCTGCATGGTGAACCGGTTCAGCACAGGCAGCTTCAGGGCCACGAGTCCCCAGAGTTCATGGGGCTATTCCCCAGAGGGGTCAGCTACAAGGTGAGGAACAGGAACCGTGATGATGTTCTGGATGCTTGGACTGAAATAGGAGACATTAAAACAACTTTTTTTATGTCAGCTGCATGTTACATTTACACTTTATTTTATAGGATTTATTATTTATTTATTAATAGTTCTCCAACAATTTCCCTGAAAGTTACCCAGAAATGCTTGGAACTAATTATAGGGTAAAGATGGAGTTTCCTTGAAAGAAATACCTGTTCAACCTTTAACCTAAATAGATTTAGGTTACTATGAAGTAGACAACACTGTATGGAGGCCTAAAGAAACCAAAACGTTACAAATTACTGTAAAATATAATTAATATTTTCAATATGTTGTTTAAAAGAGACATAAATCAAGCATCAAATCAAACATTAATTATTAATATCTAAACATAAGTAGCATTTGAAAGGAGTAATATAGCATAATAAAATAAAAATGTGGTTACAAAGTGTCAGTTAACTAAATTATTGTATTAGTATATTTTTCCAGTACAAGATTTGGAAATTATCCAGGTTATTACACAAGTAAAAACAATCACATACTACTTACGCAAGGTTTGTATCCAACTTTATTCACTTGAAAATAAACATTTAAGAACCTGCAGATCATTTGAAGACATTTTTCATGACTGCCCTTTAAGCATATCTCTCGTTATATATTTTATTACTGGATAATTCACTTTATTTATTTACAGCTCTCTCAGTATTGAGGCCCCTGTGTCAAAGTGCATTTGTGTAAACTTTCAAACAGCTGAAACGTCCGACATTTCCCAAAATAGAACTTAAAACATAAAAAAAAAATAAATACAAGATCCTTTTTTTTTAATTATTTTTTTTAAAACAATGATTTCTGCTGTCATTGCAGGAGGGCGGTGTGGAGTCGGGCTTCAGGAAGACTCAGGAATCTGGGACAGTGCACAGGTTGTATCAGATCAAAGGGAAACGCAACATTCGTGCCAAGGAGGTGGAGCTGTCCTGGAAAAGCTTCAACAAGGGAGACTGCTTCATCCTCGACCTTGGAGAGGTGAGGACACGCACTGTAGCTCAGACTAAACGATGACCTGATGACCGGTAATCGTCCTCCTCTGTGTTTGCGAAGCACACTCACATCTGCAAGCTGCAGGAATAAAAGAAACAAGTCTGACATTTTCTTGCCGTTTATTATCTGATGCTGCCTCTGCTGCTCTCCAGGCGATCGTGATGTGGATCGGCTCGCAGGCGAACATCTTCGAGAAGCAGAAGGTGCGCGAGATCGCCTCGCTAATCCGGGACACGGACAGGCACGGTAAAGCCCGGATTGTGGACGCCAACGAGGGAGAGGAGCCTGAAGAGATGCTCAAGGTAAGCACAGACGCAAATGTTTGCGTTGTTTCATCAAATGTTTTATCAATTCTAAGTTTTCTAAGTCTCTAAGGTGTCTGTGATGTGTAGGTCCTGGGACCAGTGCCAGCGCTGGCAGAGAGCACGCCCGAAGAGGACAGTAAAGCAGACACCTCCAACTGTGCCTCGCTCTACAAGGTAGCTTCATCCACTGTGAAAACCACACTGATGCAACAAGCTACCTTTTTCTTAAAGCATAAACCTGAATACGTTCCCTCCACAGGTGTCTGACGCTACAGGATCTATGAAGATGACCAAAGTGTCGGACAAGAGCCCGTTTGCTCAGGAGCTGCTGGCTCGGGACGACTGCTTCATCCTGGACAACGGCGCCAATGGAAAGATCTTCGTCTGGAAAGGTGAAGGTCGAACCTCAGTGACCTCAGCATTAACGTCAAAAAAAAAAATAAAAAAAAAACATTAAAAGAAAAACATACAAATTTACAACCTTATCTCTTTAATAAAAATCCTGGAAACAGCTGTGGCATTTAGGTTAGTGCTGCACAATTAATCTTATCTCCACTGCAATAACTGTAACTGGACTATTTAAGTTTATATCCTAAAAACATAGAGTTTAGTGTGTGTTAATTGGATTAATTGAGTTAATTCCAGTGTGGGAGTCAGCGTTTTACTCTAGTCTGTATAATAGTCCACGAAATAAAAGTAGATTTAGATGCTTGATATGATTCAATGGGTTTAACATAATAGTAGAAATACACATCTGTAAATGATCATTAATCTGTGCATGTTCTCATGATACCATTTATTAATTATATTACAAACTACAGATGTTCTCTTTTCATCTCTTTAAATGCCTCTTACTAATGCACAGTAATTTTACCTCTTAGGTAACGGGGCCAACTCTGAGGAGAAGCGAGTTGCCCTACAGATGGCAGACAGTTTCATCGAGCAGATGAAGTACCCCAGGATGAAAACACAGGTACAGCTCGTTAAAATCAAATTATTCCTCTCACTGTAACCGCCGCTCTCGTCGTTATATCCGACCATCGGTGGTCGTGCCGTAACTCCTGTAAGTAAACGTTTGTGTTCAAACAGGTGGAGATTCTGCCGCAGGGGAAGGAGACCATCATCTTCAAGCAGTTCTTCAAGAGCTGGAACTAAACATTTGACAAATGCACCATCTCACACAGAACATATTTTTATATGCACTCACTTGTTTGTACATATTTGTAAGGTACCGTGCTGACACTGGACTTTAGAATCAGATGTGATGCCACTTTTATAAATACAAACAAGTTTCTTCCTAAGAGAATAAAGACATAAAAATATAAGTTTGAATTTGTTGGGTTTTTTTTTTTTTTTAAACAAATCTGCTTGCTACATGTAGAGGAAGTGGTTTGAGATCTCCTCCTGCTGACACCAGGGACTTTCACATTCGCTTCCAGATGTGTCGATCCTTTGAGTCACGTCTTTACCCGCGGCCGTGGGTTTTACATAACGTTTTAAACTATGCCCTCTCTGTTGCCATGGCTACGTGAACATTACCTGCACACAATAATTCAGCATGATGCCACGTCACAGTCATTGTCCATTATAATCTGTAATTCAACACGCACCCAAGTGCACTTTTCAAGGTACTTCACTTTCGAAGTACCTCCATTTAATAGTACTTTAAACTTTTCCTGCACTATGTTAGAGGGAAATATAGATTTTTTTGCTCCACTACTTTGATTTTTTTTTTTTTTTATCTGTAATTACTCAGCAGCTGACATTTTTACATTCAAAACATGTGATCAGTATATAAAGTGTATTGTAAAAATAAAACCTGACAATATGACGTTCACAATGGCTTCATCAACAAGTAATTCAATAATATAATACATTTTTATGCACAGTGAGTATTTTGGCTTTTGGCACTCAGACTTTGACTTCACATATTCTGAATTTAGGATGTATTTTACATTAATGTTGAACTTGCTGTTTTTGTTTTTTTTCATTGAGTAGTTTTACTTGTGTCTCTACAGTTCATTTAGTTGTGACGCTTTAGAATTTTTTTTTATTATGAACAATAACACTGCAGATTTGAGCAAATATCTGGGGTGACTCAGTGACGTTACAATAAATTATTCTACTGAAAGAATAATTTTGAGTGCTTTTTAATACCTTTTGCAACAGTAGCTGAACCAAAAATATAAAACAGTAACATATATATAAGTTTTTTAAGTTTTGACTTGACTTTTTAATATTGCCTTTTGTTAAATCTGGGACTTTCCATTCACATCATTATCATATCATGATGACTGCAGGTAAAGAGCGGAGAGGAGTGATGATACACATCAGGAAGGGCAGGGATGTGGTGCATTTCTGTTACGCCCAAAACTAAACAGCACGTAAGTGGGGCAGCTGCTGTCATGAGGAAATTTAAAACAGCAGAGGTGATTTGTCTTAGCTGAGTCATTTCATTTTATAATTTTCCTGCACTTGTGTTATAACTACACTGTACTTTCAACTGTGTGTGAGTGTGGGGGGCAAAAAATGCCTGGGAACCATATTTGCATAATTACCTTAAGTTACATAAGAAGCCAGGAGAGAAATAAGGGATAAGATGATAAAAGGCTGTAAAGTTGAAGATGATGACGTGCACTGGATGCTCACATTTACATTGATTTACACACATACGTTTATTTTTTAAAGCTTTATGATGGTTTTATCTGTTTACCTGCGGTGTGTTAGCTGTATCTGTGCAATACTCACAGATGTTTCTTTATGGTGGTTTATACTGGAGAGAAGATTTACAACCGATTACGACTAATAGCAGTAAACAATCATCCACAGGAAATCTGATAATATTAAATATTACAATTTCTTTTTAGTTGTGTGTTTTAACCTTTTAACACATTTAGATGATACAATCTATTATAACTCCTGATATTTTTAAGACTCTCTCAGCTCTGACAGTACATACATATACTGGCAGTAACACTGTGTATAGTTCCACTATCTGCTCCTGAAATCAGACCATGAGTGCTGGTGATGCCTGGACATTTATCACAGTTGTAAAGAGTCACTCTTTGCTCTCATGGTGAATGTGGAAGCAGCAGCTGCCAGGAAGCTGATGGGATTTCGTGTAAAGAGCCGTGCAGAAAGAGGTTGTAAAAAGTCCAAAGATCAGGGAGAGATGAACAAATAGACTGTACAGGCAGCAGAGGCCGTCCAGTCTTCTCTACCCGCAGAGCTGCACCACCTCTCCAACAGACGAAAGGTACCACATGCTCACATTTTCTACCAGCAGGGGTTAAATGTGTGTGATAGCTTCTAATGTAAAACTATTTCTAATAATTATGTTAACAATGGAATTAATTATACAGCTAATTTAAAACTTTTTGTGTTTGCAATTAAAGCACATCTGAATGTTTATTATTGCTACACTTACTTGATTTCTCAGCACAGTGTAGCCACTTCACAACGTTACTTATATATTTGCTCTTATTTTGAAAAACGTGAACAGAACAGAATTTAAAACTTAATTTTAATTTTAAATATTTTGTATTGGTCAAAGTGTACAATATAACAACAAAGTATGAGGAAGAGTGTTTGAGGATTATAATAGGAGCACACATGGGCACTGCTTAGGCATTATAAGTATTACTTTTGATAGTTAAAGTACAGTTTTGCTGATAACATGAATATACTTCAAAGTTTCAATGCAGAATTTTACTTGTAATTGACTTTGACATTTTCTGGTTTTGCCGCTTTTTCATTTTTATCTGTGTTGTCAACAGGAGTGAAGACGCCACCATGGAGATGAAGAGTATCTTGAAAACTAACAAAAGTAGGTTTTAAGTTTCATTTTCTACAACAGAGATGTTTAATTACTTTCAACCTTTGCCCCGTATGGGGAGACAATATGGCATCACAGAACCTAAATTATTGTTCATGGATGAAATCCAAGCTAATGTTATTAAAGTTATTAACAGCTTTGATTATGACCGGTAATTCAGGTCACTTTATAGAGCTGATAAAAAAACTTTTGCCCAAATTCTGCTTAGTCATGAAATTGACGTTGGCTGTAAATGGAATATTTTCTCCTGGGTTTGTCCCCCTGTAGAGGTAAACTTGAAGCTGACTGGGGAGGACAGCAGCACCACCCAGAGCAGCTCCATCGGGGCTGTGCGCTGGAACCTGCCTGAGGAGAACCTCCAGGCTCATAGCTCGGCCCCCAGCAGACCTGCCAAACCCAACAACCTCACCAAACACTTGCAGGTGCACTACATTATCTCAAATCTGTTAAAGCTTTTTTGATGTTAAAATCTATTTTAAGGCCACGTACCTTTCATGAAAATTCACATTGTGAATAGACATTTACATTTTACTTGCAGGAACATCCTCGTCAGAACAGCTTGAAGAATCTGCGCAGCCTGCAGGAGTGTGTTCAGTTTATTCAGCACTGGAAGGAGCAAGTGGACAGAGTCTGCAAGGTAGGACATGAATGAGAATCAGTGGTTTAGCAGACACACATTTATGTTATTTCTAGTTAACAAGTAGATTCAGTAGACTCAAACTAATTGAGTGCCTGCATGACGATAGTGAATTTTAAACACATGGAACAGGACGGGGAAACACTGATGCTTCCTCCATGTATAAACCTCCTGCAGCAGGAGAAAAGGCAACTGAATAAACAGATGAGAATATTTTGATTCTGCCACTCTGTCAAAAGTTCATAACTGGAGATAAAACCTGCGAATGTGTCAGGTATGATAACCGCAGCTGCGGTTCAACGCCCTGTGAACCAGTGTTTATGACTGCACAGATTGGATAAGGGGTACTGCGGGAAATCATTACTTAGCTTCCTCATGCGGAGCGATGACCAGGTTAACTAGGTGGGTGTATCCTGATAGCACCTGTGTTTATTGTCTCTTTTACAGCTGAGTTACATGATCCTCTGTCTTGCTGCCTCAGGGCTGGGACGTGTAGGGTGGGCGGCTACACTTAAATAAGATGTTATATCTTGTATAGCTGTATCTGTTTTTTTTAACCTATGGGACTTTCACCTGATCCTTTTGACACCTGTAAATGGAAAATGTCTCACATGGACCTTATTTAATGCTGATAAGGCGTGTAAATAAACTGTAGCTCATTGTTTTGAACCAGCATGACCTCAGAGATGTCAGTGTCCTGAAACTCACTTTTCTATCAACATGGCGTCATATTTACAAAGGTGTGTTGTGTTTAAGGACGATGGAAGTGATCCAGAGGAGGGCACCAGTAAGGCGCAGGCCCAAAAAGCAGACCGTCACACTGAGCGCAGCCTCGAGGAGAGCAGGAAACTGATCCTTGAGTGGGCAGACGAACTCCATCATGTCGACAAGGTCAGTACACGCTCCAGTCGATGTGTGATCAAGTGTTCAAAGAGGTAATAGTGCAACCATCAACTATGAATCTAAGATACAAACTGTAGCAGCTACAGTTGTGAAAGATGAACAAAAAGCCAAAACATCCATGCTCACTTAATGATCTTATGTTTTTAGCTCCTGAATGACACTCTGTGGTTATCTGAGAGTCAGGAAAATGAAAATAAAGAAGAAAAGGATGCCAATGAGGGGGCACAGATGAGGATAATGGAGTGGGCAAAAGAGCTGCAGAAGGCAACCGAGGTAACTCTAAAGCTGAACTTCATAGTTTAAATAACGAGTGAAAGGATGTTAGTATTTGTGTTGGGTTTTATGCCATCTCTGTTATGATAGTTTTTAAAGAAAGCTGCCACATCTTGAGGCTGAAAGTATTCCTTGGGCTTTGCAGAGCTGTGGTGTGCAGAGCAATGAACTGGGTAAAGTGTTGCATCTGCTGGACATGAAGAACAACCGACTGGTCAACCTGCTGCACCTGCTCGAGTTCATCACCTGGTCTCTGCTTAAGGAAGACAGCACGGTGAGTCCCACAAATGTCATCCAGGTCATTAATCAACACTGTTGAACATAGTAACTTCATACAGTAGCTAAGAAGGCTCAAAAACATAGTATGAGCAGAAACATTTATTTAGCTCATTTATACTGCATCTGGAAAAAGTAGGTTAAACTATAAAACAGGCTTAAATGAAAGAGAAACCATAAAAATGAAAAGAAACATCATCTTCAGCTGACAAATAACCCACAGTCAAAGCTGTAAAAAGCAGAATTGGATTATATTCAAAACCATATAGTTGGTTGGTGCCAGGCAGCGCAGACAAACCAAGTCATCAACTGGATTTACGTAATATTTGATCTGAGTGAACTCTGCTCTTTGATATGCGTGCAAGGCACCAATGAATAGACTCACTGATTGATGTTATATGATCCTAATAGGCCTCTGCCCTGATACAACAGTCATTGTTATTGATAACCGATAGCGAAGACTCTGCTATCATCATATTTGCAGATGATTGTGTAGTTTATATAACAGAGTTCATGATTTAAGAATATATGTCTGGGCGGTGCCTGCTCATGTTTTCCGTCTGGATTTAAATACTCATATATTAAAGAATACTTATACTTTATATATACAATGTTGTTCTAAAACTGGTTTTAGCTGGTTTTTCAGATATTTACTACATTGTTATATTTGCAATCCTCTGACTCATGAGGAAACTGAGACAAGCGGAGAATAAGGGAGTTAACTATCAAATAATAAAAAGCTGTTCCTCTTAAACATGTTTTTATTTGATCTTTTTTCCTTTTTAGAAAATGATCCCACAGTTGTGGTTACTGGCAAAGCAGAGGACCTGGGAAGCAGGAATTCCAAGATACATCCCCAACTCAGGTGTGAATATAATCATCACGGTTTACATTCATCTTGTGCCCTTTTGAGGGGGGTACAACTGGTTTAGACCATGTAAAAGCATGTCCTTCATTTATCCACTGTCTGCTTTAACGAGTCTCTGTCACCGTTTTCAGTTTGGACCTGGATTTGCAGTGCAGCAGGTAAGATCAATCTGCACTTGATCTTTTTTATTATCTTACAAAGGAGCATGATATACAATGAGCCTTCTTATATATATGATTAATCTTAATCTATTTCTATTAACAGCTGATGTGACTCTCGACTCCTCGACCAACCACCCCTGGCTGCTGCTGTCAGATGACCAGCGTATGGTCCAGGAGGCCCTCTCAGCGTCAGACCTGCCTCCTAGTACCCAGCGCTTTGACAGCTGGCCCTGCGTGCTGGCCTGGGAAGGCTACAGCAGTGGTCGCCACTACTGGGAGGTGAACATAGCCAACAAGGGCTACTGGCGCATTGGATTAACCACTGCTGAGTCCCAACGGCATGGACGTTTCTCCATGACCCCAAAGCAGGGCTACTGGGTCCTGTGGCGCAGCACCCGCCAGTTCTACGCTTGTACCAAGCCGGAGACATCCCTGCCTCTTGGCCTCGTGCCTCAACGTATGGGGATTTACTTGGACTACGAAGAGGGACAGATCTCCTTCTACAATGCAGAAACAAAATCTCACATCTACACTTTCACCGGAAACTTCACAGGGAAGCTGTACCCCCTGTTCGCCCCACTGGATGGTCGTACACTAATGAGAATCACCCCACCACACAAAATCTCAGTCAACTGACAAAGATGAACCTCAGTCGCTCTTATTGGACACCTGGAAGAACTCATTCTGCCTTCATGGAACTGGAGTTCAAATCGTCTTGACCTAGTGTGAAAAACAAAATCTGCAGGAATTTGAAGATGAAGATTTGTCATCAGTCAGATCATCAGGAAAAACACAAGCTTGGACTTTTAAGGCAAAATATATTGAATTTCATTCCTATTTTAATAATGGTTTCTACCTTTAAACTGAATTTAAAGCCTATTTAGCTCAAACACAGAGCTTTATCAAGGTGCTGATAATATTATTAATGAAAATAGTTCAGATCTGATGATCCTACTTTAAAAACAGAATCCTCCAGAATATTGTTAGAAATAAAGATTTTTATGAAGCCATAAAAATCACAGTGTAAAAACTCAACGTTTGAGTTAATAAAAATAAAATATTTATTTAAGATATTTAGAATTTTATAGAATAAGCTTAACTGACTGTGTCCAAAATGTAAGCTAATATCTGAATACAATGAGAAATATCACAGACACATTATGCATCTATATACATGCATACACTTTAAAATGCACTTGCAGCTAAGCGCATGATAAAAATTTCATATACAGTACAAAAAATGTTGTATTTTCTGATCTGTTTTATTTTCTTTCATAAACATCACAGAGAAAATTTTACAGTGTGAACTTTTTTTTTTTATTGTAACTTTTCAAGACAAAGTGTTAACTTTGAGTCAAATGATGTAATATATGTCAAACGATGTAACAGCGTCCAGCATCTGGTTTTCAAAAGGTGCCGCCACATTGTAAATAGCACTGTAAATAAAGAAACATCAAATGTGTGGATCTCTGTGCTGTCAGGACTCCCTCTTGCAAACCCACGGGCCATATACTTCACAGTCGGCGGCAAAAAGAGCCCCACCTCCCCTCAAGTCTGCACAGTCCCTGTCATCAGCGTCCCACTGCACTGTCGCCCTTTAAAGCACAAAAACACACAAACGATGAAGCTGACATGAAATCAGCAAACAAACCCAAGTAAAACCCATCTGTAATATGATATTTAGAATAAGCATCTAAGTATTTTGATATATGAATTACTTAGATGTAGACAGTAGTTGTCTGTCATGTCAGAGTATGTATGTGTATATGTATATATGTATTACTATGTATGTACTATGTACAGTACTATTTAACTGTAATAAAAGCAAATGAAGTAATTACGAGTTTTGTGTGTTAATCTTTGAAAAAATGTGTTTTCTATCATCCTCTACTTTTTGCTATATTACTGTGCACCACTGAAGCTCCTTAAAATATATGTACTGTATATGTATATGTATATGTATATTATGATCCTAATTTTAGTCAGTTTATTTCTCATTAATTACTTATAAAGATAGATATTACTAATGTAAATTTACCACAGAAACTGTGTTTAATTGATACACATCTAAAATTTTATTTACAAAAAAAATTCTGTACAAAAAAAAACATGTTCATGTTATAACATCAATGTCTTAAAACAGTGTTTAAGTAGATTCAGTGAAATGACGCAGGATAATAATTCAGCTCCTGTATTTGGTATTATTGCTGTTATAAAACCGGATGTAACCAGTGTGAGACGTTTACGACTTCGTTATATGTGCAAACCACTGACTCATAAGGAAACTGAGACAATGAAAGAGTGAGGGCATCAAATGTAAAAGCTGTTCCTGTTCAACATGTTTTCATTTCATCTGTTTTAGTTTTTAGAACATTATTTTATTTAAAATGATTTACTATTGTTGCCTTATGTAAAATATACTAATGTCTTAAAACACAGTAGGCTCAGTGGAAATCCTCTGAGCAATTTTTTTTTTTCATCAGACGACAGTGTGTGTGAGATATTGTATATATTTTTAATCTGTACTTCATTCGTTGTATTCTCTGTGTGAACGATGAGCTGGACTCACGGTGAGTAGTGCTGGACGTCCATCCCATCCCACCACAGCCACTGACCCTCCTGCTGGGAATCTGTCAGTCCGACCCACAAGAAGGGAAAATGGGGGAACGTCCTCATCACCCACTGGATAAATTCCTGAGGACAAACAACACATGAATGTTTACAACAGCTTAGTTCAGGTCATTGTTCACAAGGGTAAGAACTCTTCAGTCATGCACCACAGTCGTTTTCCATGGTCTTTTAGCCTTTTTAAGAGTTCCTGTATCAAATAGTTGTTTTATCTATTTTTTTTTTTTTTTAAATATCTCTTGAATAGATTTGTTTTGTTTTTTCAGACTATTGAGATCTTGTTCACTCTCCATGGCCGCTATTTGGACTTCACATCTTTATCTTTCATCATATTATATTTACATCATACATCAAAGAAATCTCTAGAACTGCCGTCTTCCACCTGAGGGATATTGTTAAAATTAGGAGCATCCTGTCCCAAAGTGATGCTGAAAAACTAGTCCATGCATTTGTTACTTCCAGACTGGACTATTGTAATTCATTATTAATAGTTTGTCCCAATAACTCATTAAAGAGCCTCCAGTTAATCCAAAATGCTGCAGCCAGAGTTCTGACTGGAATTAGTAAGAGAGATCATATTTCTCCTACGTTAGCTTCTCTCCATTTGCTCTCTGTAAAATCCAGAATTGAATTTAAAATTCTTCTCCTCACTTATAAATCACCTAATAATCAGGCTCCATCTTATCTTAAAGACCTCATAGTTCCATATTTTCCAAGCAGAACTCTCCGTTCTCAGACTGCAGGTTTACTTGTGGTTCCTAGAGTTTCCAAATGTAGAATGGGAGGCAGAGCCTTTAGCTACCAAGCCCCTCTCCTGTGGAACCAGCTCCCAGTTCAGGTTCGGGAGGCAGACACCCTCTCCACATTTAAGACTAGGCTTAAAACTTTCCTTTTTATAAAGTTTACAGTTAGAGATGGATCAGGTGACTCTGAACCATCTCTTAGTTACGCTGATAGAGGAACTCTACTGATAAACTGAGCTCCTCTCTCCTTTCTCCTATATCCATTCAAATGGCACCATTGCACATCATTAACTTGGTGTCTTCTCTCTCCTGTAGTTGTGTTTCCTCCTCTCTGTCTCCCTCTCTCTGTACACCACTGCAGGTATCCTCGGCCTTGGAGCTGTATATCTCCAGAGTTAAACACTGTAAAGCGCCTTGAGATGACTCCTGTTGTAATTAGGCATTATACAATTGAAACTGAATTAAATTGAATATTGCCATTCAACAAAAACAGGATCCAAATGAAAATACAGCACATGAGCTCTGGATCTTTTTATCTGCTCACTTGTAGTGAATCAGCTAAAGAGGGAACCACACACACTTTTAGCCCCTAAAAGTGTCACTTTTAGCACGTTGTGTACTCTATGTCTTCGTTTAACTCCTGTCTCTCAGTTACCATCTCTGCAGAGTCTTTGATCACAGCCAGACTGCTGTTGTGGAGCAGGCAGAACTCAGCGCTCTCGTTCCACTGAAGATTTTCCTCAAGTCCCACTGAGAAGAAGTAGCAGTGACCCATCCACCACATCCATCCGTCTGGACACAAACTGCACCTGGTGTCTTCTTAAAGCAGAAAGAAAACATTCAGCCGTGAATTAAGTCATGTTTTATTCTGTGAAATCTCTGACGTATGAACCACATTTCCTGTGTTTCGCCATAAACTATTCTCCAGATGTCAGATTTGTGATTTTAGAGAAGATAACGAGCAGTAAATCACCTTCAGCCATAGTGTAGAGCATCAGTTTCAGATCATACAGCTCCTTCTGACACTGCTGCAGTTGCTCCACCAGCTCGGTGTCACACGTTTCGGAGGCTTGATCCACTTCTGGTGCTGCTCTCCACGAGACTGGCAAAACAGAACAAGACATGATCGAGGGACGGAATAACTTGATGTGAGTCTGAGGCACTTTGTCATCTCCTTTATGGTTCAGTACAGGGAAAAGGTGTTGAGTTATGAACTAAATAGACATTATAGGAAATTTGACAGACTCACTGAATGTTCGCCCACATACCACAGACGTTAAAGGGCAACTTCACACCTTTTATTTCCTGTGGTTCTAATCTTGGGAGCACATATTTCTGAATATTATTAAACTTCCCTCTTATTTTAGCTGAAAGCAGAGAGATATTTTATATAAAGAACACAGAGTTTAATATCATTCATATACGTGTACTACCTACAGGATCTGTGTCGAAAATCATTTACGTGTGTCACTTACGGTCGTGCATGTTTTATATTTTTACTCACAGAATAAAACCAAACACGAAATAAATCCGGTGACCAGGATTATTGCTGCTGTTGCAACAGCTACACCAGCTGTGAGGCGACAGGTTTGAGAGGATGCTGCATGTGTGCATGTAAGAAATCAGAAAACAGTACGTTAACAATGGTAAACATTTAATAAACAAAAACGTTTTTCTGCACTTTGCAAACAGAGGTTTGTACTGGACGTGCTTTTTATTTCATATTCACTGTATGAGGATGATTATTGATCATCATAAAGCCTGAAGATGCTGCAGGTACAGTCTGAACAATAACAAGCAAAGCTGCAGTGTTTCTTGTTTCTGTTTTCTATTCTTAGAAAGTATCAGAGTTTTATCTAGAGAAGTGTCAGAAGTCTAAAGGTGAAATGGTGCGTGTGCTGTAAAGGCACGTAAATATGAAAACTAATGATAGACAAACTTAGATCAACACGTTAGAAACCTGTAATAATAAGTTTTAAAGCACCTTTAAACAGGGTAAAAAGGATCATATTTAGCTTTTGAACAAGTATTGATGATATAACTGGTTTTAACTTTAGGACCTGAAGGTAGAAGGTAAAAGTCTATTTTTAATTTCTGTACAAACCCTTCTTATAAAACATTCATAACTAACCTGCAGGCGTTTCAGTCTTCGCTTCCCCACTGTCTAGCTGTCTTGATGTTGACTCCATGCCGATATCTGGGGTTTTGTCACCGTTTCAAAAGTCTGTGGACTCATAATCACTCAATTTTCACACATATGACTAAAAAAGAAAAGTGACTGCTCCGCCTCTTCCTCCTATTACAACCACCTTCTTCAAAAAGAGCTCAAAAACATTTGACAGAGGAAGTTGTGAGGGTGTACAGAGTACCAACAGCTTACATATTCATAACAACACTGTCTGAGGCCGTAGAGGTGTAAAGGTGTTAATTTATTCAACCGAAACCTGGAGCTCTGTCACTTCTGAGCTGCAGTAGGTGTTTATCAGCTGACGTGATCTGATCTACTGATTATCTTCTAGTTGTCAGTCAAACCCACAATCGCCTTTGTTTGCTGTTGATAAAAGGTGCAATAATTTACACTTGTTCTTTACTGAAGCCATAAAAGAGTTTGGTCATTTGGAAAAGGGAGAATTTACGACTTATTCTTCTTAGTGTCCTCCGCTTGTGTTTGTTTTTATTTGTTCTGTTTATTTAAAATCTTAATATAAATACAAATTAATCTTTAAGATGCTACTTGTGTTTTACGTGTTTGCCGATTTAACAGTTGTTCGACACTTGACAAAGAAATTGAAGAAATTCTCTCAAGTTCCTGAACATTACATTTATATAAAGCTTCTACACACGTCAGTCGGTGGCATTAATCCTAAATAATGTATGAAGGATATAATAAAAGGTGTAGTACTGTTAGAGTACACAGTGTCGTTATTAGTGTAATAGTACAACAATGTACTGTGTTGTACTCAGGTCTATGAAGATTTTAAATAAGACTGAATGATGTAGTCAGCTTAAAAATGTATTCAGACACTAGAACAAGATTCAGTTATTCAGTTTCATTCCCACTGAAATAACCAGGTTAAAACATTCAGTCAAATAATATTAAAATTTTATTTATAGTGAAACACAAAAACCACCAGACTTCCCTCCATTTCACAAACCACAAAAACCCAAAGTAAAAAGTTAAACATAACAAAACAAAATGATCGTTGAGAGTTAAAGATCGATGTACTTTAAACGAGAGTAAAACAAAGTGACTGCTACAAATTTAGACTTAAGTAAATAAATTCTGCTTAACTTTATGAACTACATTTAAAACCATGGATTTTAACCTATTAATTCTTTTGATTAAATATTAAACACACACATATATGTGATGGTTAAATTCAGCTGTACTCGTACTACTAGTTCACACACAAAGAAAGATATGAAACATAAATAGTCTAAAATACTTATACATTTTCACTTTGTTGTTTAGTGATACTCCAGACAACACTGTCCCCCAGCAGTTGAATTAAACGTGCATTTAGCTGCAAGAAAAGACAAAACACATTTAAAAAAACACATTAGTTGCTACATTTTAAACCAATAATTATATATTTTTAAAAATATATAATATTTATAAACCACAAAAACACGTACTCCAAATAATCACTGACCGACCTACCTTCTGAAATACCTTTTCCCTTATGGTGTCGTTATCGCAGTGCAGCGGCTGTGCAGATGAGCACAACATGGAAAAACTGATCGATTGTAACTGAGCATCTGAGGAGCAAGAGACGTGTAAAGAGGAAGTCAGAACACGGAGGTGCACACAAACACTCCACTGTGGTGAAACGGTAATGAATAATTCCTCATTAGGTACAGTGTTAATAAAACTTTTCTAAATACAAGATTTACGTTTAGATTTTTAATAAACTGCCAAAATAATGTAAAGATATTGTTGAATGTATTGACATAATATATGTGTATTCAAATATTTCTTAATGCTACAAATATCTGGTGTGACACGGTGCAGTAAAGCGCAACATGACTCGCTGTCGGTCACTGGACTTGGACGTGGCTCTGTTTAACGCTGATGATGGAGTTTGATATTCACCACAACACTGGTGTGGGTGGTTTGTTACTCCAGGAATCTGCTTCATTTAAAAACTAAGGTTGACGCCCGAACCCGACTGAAGGAGCCATGTGGCTCCAGATGTAACCGTTCGGCTACTAGGGCGCTCCAGCAGGACTCCTTTTAAAAATACTCCCTGCATCAAAGGATGCACTTCTTGAATAGTCTAAAATGAGCATGACAAGTCTCTGCCTGTTTGTTTTCATCAATCCAAAACTAATATTATCTGGTTTACACACTAGATAAACATTCATCATCTATTTAGTGTGAGCTGCTTACCTGTATATGCTGTTAGACTGACTGGGTCACTTAGCAAGTCGCCCGCCTTTGTTCGCACTTCAAACTGGTACTTGGTGCCTGATGTCAAGTTATTAAACATATAGCTTGTTTTGTTATTCACCACAGCCGACCACGTCTGGGTCCAGAAACTGGAGTTGAGCCTGACAGAGTATTCAGCTGTTGCTATATTTTGGGGGGCTATCCACTGGAAAGTGATCTGGCTACTAGTATTGCTGACGACACTGGGATTGGAAGGCGGCGACGGCACTAAGAGAAGAGAGACAAAGAAAATGAGACAGCAGTTTATCAGTTTATTTTGTTGGATGTTAAGAGAATATAATAAGAATAACATTTCTACAAAATCAAACCTGTTTTATTTATTTATGAGGTGGCTTTTATTGTGACAGCACCACAAAGCTGAATGTGTCCGACTCAAGCTGAATATTATCTGAGTCACCAGCTGCTCTACAGCGGTTTCAGAAAAATGTTTTAAACACAAATGTTAAGTCTTTGTTGAGCCTGGAACTAAATATAACAAGAATCACATCAACAGAGGAAAGAAAACACTGAGCAAACAGACTCACAGGTGAAGATGGAGCTGTTCACTGGTGGACTTCTGAGACCTCCACTAACACTGTAGACAGTTACTCCGTATTTTGCTGCAGTCTTCAGTCCTGTAAAGGTCGTGTATGGATCTGATGTATTGGCTGTTTTAATTACTGGACCTCCGTCCAGCTGGAGCTCGACCGTGAAAGATGAAAAGTTATCTGCAGTACGGATCCAGTGAGCAGTGAGGGAGCTATTTGTGCTGCTCAAAGTCAGGTTTGAAACGGGTCCGGGAGCTGAGTGGGAGTCACAGTGTCAGATTAATGATGCTCAAAAACAGCAGGACAGACTTTGTGTTCTGTTTTTTACGAATCAACAGCTTGTTACCGGTGTAGCTGACGACTTGCACCGTTCCTCCCTCCAGACTGCCATTGACCTGTGCCGTCACATTGACGGTTATCTTGGTGCCCGGCGGAAGCGGTTCTATTTTGAACGGAGGTTGTTTCACCACTGTGGCATTAAATATACTGGAAGAAGAACAGTTTGGATCAAGAGTTACAAACAGTAAGAAATTAAAAGATAAAAGCCAGATTATAACAACTTCAATTCTGTGGCACATTGCTAAAAATCTGATTGAGATTATTGTTTCCCACTAAGCAGTTTTTCTTGGATACAGCTCCCCTCAGGCTCAATCAGGTTTAATGGGAAGTGAATCTTCAGCCTTGTGTAGTCAGGTCTAAATACTTGTTAAAGCCATTTTTATTTTTTAAATGTATTAGCAAAATGTTTCACATTACAACCAACACAACCCCTCACGTGTGGCACTGTAAATAAACCTGATTTTAAAAAAGGTTCATTAAATAAATTCTGGATTATCTAAGACAGATACATACTAGTTTGAGTCATTCGTAGCCACCACCCTGTAGCCTGAGATTTCTCCCGGGAGCCGGCTCCAACTGAGATTCAGCGAGATGTCGGTGTTGTCAGACACCATCAGGTCGGACACTGTACCAGGTTCTAAAAGAGAAAGCAAACAGGAAAATATATATATACAGTGAGGGAAAAAATTATTTGAACCCCAGCTGATTTTGTAAGTTTGCCCACTAACATAGAAATGATCAGGCTATAATTTCAATGGTAGGTGTATTTGAACAGTGAGACACAACAATGACAAAAAAAATCCAGAAAAATGCGTTTCAAAAAGAGTTATAAATTAATTTGCATTTCCATGAAGGAAATAAGTATTTGATCCCCTAGATCTCTAGCTCCCAGGTGGATCTTATACAGGTAACGAGCTGACATTGGCAGCCCTCTCAGCTCGTTACCTGTATAAAAGAGACCTGTCCACAGAAGCAATCAATCAATCCAGATTCCAAACTCTTCACCATGGCCAAGACCAAAGAGCTTTCCAAGGATGTCAGGGACAAGATTGTGGACCTACACAAGGCTGGAATGGGCTACAAGACCATCGCCAAGCAGCTGGGTGAGAAGGTGACAACAGTTGGTGCAATTATTCGCAAATGGAAGAAACATAAATTAACTGCCAATCTCCCTTGGTCTGGAGCTCCATGCAAGATCTCACCTCGTGGAGTTTCAATGATAATGAGAACGGTGAGGAATCAGCCAAGAACCACTCGGGAGGAACTTGTCAATGATCTCAAGGCAGCTGGGACCATAGTCACCAAAAAAACAGTTGGTAACACACTACGCCGTGAAGGACTGAAATCCTGCTGTGCCCGCAAGGTCCCCCTGCTCAAGAAAGCCCATCTACAGGCCCGTTTGAAGTTTGCCACTGAACATCTGACTGATTCAGAGGAAGACTGGGTGAAAGTGTTGTGGTCAGATGAGACCAAAATCGAGCTCTTTGGCATCAACTCAACTCGCTGTGTTTGGAGGAGGAGGAAGGCTGCCTATGACTCCAAAAACACCATCCCCACTGTCAAATATGGAGGTGGAAACATTATGCTTTGGGGGTGTTTTTCTGCCAAGGGGACAGGACAATTGCACCGCATCAAAGGGAGGATGGATGGGGCCATGTACCGTCAAATGTTGGGTGAGAACCTCCTTCCCTCAGTCAGGGCATTGAAAAGGGTCGTGGTTGGGTACTCCAGCATGACAATGATCCAAAACACACGGTTAAGGCAACAAATCACTGGCTCAAGAAGAAGCATATTAAGGTCATGGAGTGGCCTAGTCAGTCTCCAGACCTTAATCCCATAGAAAATCTGTGGAGGGAGCTGAAGGTTCGAGTTGCCAAACATTGGAGAGGATCTGCAAAGAGGAGTGGGCCAAAATCCCCCCTGAGATGTGTGCAAACCTTGTGGCCAACTACAAGAAACGGCTGACCTCTGTGATTGCCAACAAAGGTTTTGCCACCAAGTACTAAAGCACGTTTTTCGAAGGGATCAAATACTTCTTTCCTTCGTGGAAATGCAAATTAATTTATAACTCTTTTTGAAACGCATTTTTCTGGATTTTTTTTGTCATTGTTGTGTCTCACTGTTCAAATACACCTACCATTGAAATTATAGACTGATCATTTCTTTGTTAGTGGGCAAACTTACAAAATCAGCTGGGGTTCAAATAATTTTTTCCCTCACTGTATATATATATATAACACCTGTGTTTACTGGTTACACAGGTGTCATTGTTCAGAGGAGACGTGGTCCTCATTTGCCTTTGCTGATTTGCCTTCGATTTGAAGGCCTGTGCATCACGTGTAACATGCAGTTTTACCACGTTACATCCTCTTTACTTGCGTTTCGTTGTATGTGATTTCCACTCACTGGTATACTCGTTGACGGTGGACTCATCGCTCCATTTGGAGATGTCGTTGACTCCTGCCCAGACGCTAAATTTGTACAACGTTGCAGGATTCAAACGGTCGATTTCCATGCCACTCGTGTTCACGATCTTCATGCTCGTGTTCTGCTCCGTGCCATTGTACTGAACACGATAAAGATCCACGTTTCCTTCTGGTCTGTCCCAGCTCAGAGTAATAGAGGTGTTTGTCTGCATGGTGACGCTGAGCTTCACAACTTTGTTGGGAACTGAAAAAAGGAGCAATTATTTTATATATGACTTAAAATACTTAAATCATCAGTTTAAACCATTTTAAAACAAACAAGACTGCACTTTTTTTACCTCCCCGTGTGTCTTTACTTACTTCAGTTCTCCATTGTGTATTTGCCAAATGTTACTCACTGGTGTAGAAGCTGGTCTTCTGTGGGTCGTCGATGTCTCTGCCACATTTCACAGCGAACACGGTGACTGTGTACTTGTAGCCTGCACTGAGGTCTCCAAGGCTGTACTTTAAAGTCAGACCCATGTTTTGCGTCAGCATGTTGCCTCCTGTCAAGTTTGTGACCTCTAAGCGATAATAGTTGATGACCCCTGGCCCGGGGAGCCATGTGAGGAGAGCACTGTTGGCCGTCACATTGTCCACGCTGACTTTACCACTGAAACGATCTGTGGGTGGAAACATCACGGTTGTTAACTGGAAAAGATCTTGACTTTGACAGGGAAGTAAAACACTGGGACTAAACAGCGTGCAGGCTCCTTTCTGTGTCAAACTCTTCAAAGCTGTGCCTACTGTGTGTTTAGTTCTGGTTGTTGTCTACAGCACAGGAGGTGTTTTGTTGTGTGAGAGCTGGAGGAACAACAAAGAAGCTTTAAGTGAGTCCTACCTTCATAGCAAATAAAAGGCAGGAGGTCTGTACAGTTTTTTTCAACCCAGGCCCCTATGCTGAGCATGGCTACACAAGAGTCTTCGATATAGTTCGCATTAGGATCGGGGAGGTCTGGCACCGGTATTGGTGTTTTCCCACATGTTGCTTCGACAGGTATTGGTGCAACTGTGGCGCTCAGGGTAGGGATGGATGTCGGCAACAGACCGGAGATTGAGGCTCCAGAAGTGCCTGCTGTGTTCAGTCCGGTGACGTTGGTGTAGCTGCTCATGTTTTCAAGTGTTTCGCTGGTGTTGGTCACATCTGGTGTTGTGTATGTCGTCGTTGGCGGGGTCGTCGCCAGAGGGCAGGTACACGAGCAGCTGCAACAGTCGATTTTTGGGACGGGGGATTTAAACACAGGCCAACCAGGATACCAGTTCTGGAAGGTGAGGCGGTCCCCGTTGGCCCAGCGGGACCAGGACAAGCTGCTGGAGTTTCCGGTGGAGTTCTTGCGGAGGCCGATCCAGTAGTCAGAGGTGACATTGTGGGCGATGATGGCGCTGTATTTAGGCGTCACAGTGACCAGATCTTTAAAACACACCTGAAATGATGTGAAAGGCTAAAATCACCTGAGCTGAACGGGAAAAGTTGGATAAAACCGATGTACATCTGCAACTGGGAAGTCCAGTTAGTAGTGAATCAATATCCTGGTTAAAACAAAAGACCACATCAGGAAGAGACAGAACACGATAAGCAGGTCCCTGAATATCTCTGTGGTTAAAGCCATAATTAGGAGTGTAAGTAAATAATTGAAATGAAGGACTGTGCATGAAGAGGACTGGACAGGGAGGCCACCAAGACACCTGTGACTCCTCTGAAGGAGTTTCAATAAGTTATTAACAAATAAAAGGTGAAAATGTCGGAGGAGGGTGAATAATTTTTATATGTACTATTCACATTTCAGCCTGTTTCTGTTTACATGCTGTACCTGGCAGTAGCTCCTGGCCTCATCCCAGGTCAGAGTGCTGTCATTGTGGAAGAACAGAGGCTCGGCAGCGCTGTGCATCAACATCAGAGCTACGTATGAGAAGAAAACATTTGTTATTCAAGCACACAGGTAATTTCTGCAGTATTATTCCACAAAATCTAATTTACACCAATAAATACTCATTTGTTTTCTTTTTTCCAGTACTGGTCGTAGTGTCAGCTCTAGAGTTGTACAAAAACTAATGATCCAATAACATTCATTATAATTTTACAATATTAAAGAGTCTTCCTTTAAAAATATGAGTTTAAAATCTGAACTTATCATTTTAACAGCAGAAGTTAAACTCAGTCTGCATTTTCAGTAAAGGGGAACAAGCATTTATCAGAAGGAAAAGCTAAACAGCACTAAAGTGTTTGTACCTTAACAAAACATTAAATTTAAAATAAGACTCACCCCAAGTCAGAATCAACAGAAGTAACTTTCCCATATTTGTTTCCAGCCAATCTGACACTCGTGGCTGCTTGAAATGTCACCAGAAAGCTACTGCGACTAAACCAAACACGTATTTAAACTACATTAGTATAAGTTACTGATAGCAGTACTCTAAAAAAAAACATGAAATAGCCGTCATCTCACTATTTACCCGTTACAGACGCATCCCGACTCCCCGGGCATGAGGAAATGATTTTACAGCAAGAGATACAGGCTCATATAACATAAACACACCTGTTCTCCAACAGGTCATAAACAGCACATTTGAATATCAACATAAAGCTCCATTCAACTCAAGGGAAATAACGACAGTCAGATGCTGCTGCATTTGCATTCATTTCTAAAGCTGCAAAGGGGAAGTTCAACAATGAACAGTGTGGTGAAGTAGACGTGTCAGTGTGGAGTAACAAGGGTCAAGAACAGTCGGACGCTTTAACTTTTATTTTTGCTTAAATGTTTGAGTAACAAAATGCAACATGGTACAAAAAAAGCCATGAAAATCACAATGAAAAATATAGAGACAAAGCTCTAATACAAAACTGATTTCGCACAATAATGTATAAAAATACAGATAAAACAAACAAATGCCTCAAAAGTTTAGGTTTTCGGCAGTGTAAGAAAAACAAAAAGTGGTTTCATTAACAGACAGTGATTGGTCCATTCAAACTGAAGTGCTGAGCAAATGACACGATGACATAACGATGAGCGGGAGGCCCCAAAGTTTTTCTCTGCTCAGCTATCAATGAGCTCTTTTAACAAATTCAAACTAAATATTCAAACCCATATTTTATTAGAACCTGTCCCAATGAGTCTCGAGGCCCAAAGAAATGAAAACCATTTCACTTCTCCCCCGAACGTCACACACGCTTCTTTCTTTCTCCAGACAACTTATAGTTGATTAGCTGTTGGGGCGATCCAGCCAGCCCCTCATCTAACAAATCTAGGGTTAGTTTTAATACAATAATCCCTCCAATGTCACTGTGTAATGAGAGCTGATGATACTGATCCCTTAGAATAATAAAAGGGGGCTAAAATCTACTTGCAGCTCTTTCTATTTAAAAATATAATAAAAAAAGTGAAAGGCGCCGCTGACAGAAACTGATCGTTAATACCATGCAGTCATACCTGTGCATTTCATTTACATTTGTTTCTGTGCAACATATGGGCCAAGTTTCCTCACAGACACATGACAGTGTGGGATTCGTACGTTTCAAGTTTCACAAGGGTGTCTCAGCCCTTTTACAACTAAATGGCAGTGAAGCGTTACATCCTTTGTAAATAAACGAATGCCTCAATTATGACATGAAACCTATGTCACGCCTGAAGAGTCACAGTGGGATTTTTTTTTAAGCTGACCATACATATTCATTCTTTGTGATGCACAGTGGGAGGTGTTTGTACTGGATGGTTTTGGCCACAGGGTCAGTGGTTTCCCCGTCTGCATCACTAACTGTGCTTACATCCACTGAAACAAGCAACAACTGTTATTCATAATCAGGATAGGGGATTAGAAAAACCTGACCAGGTACGTTTCTCCTGAAGAAAACAGATTTCCCTGGCATGTCTGTGCGTTACCGGGTTTCTCATTGGCTTTTATGACCAAAGGATGCATGCTGGAAAAGTAACTGATGAAAGACAGAACCTCACATGGAGCAAACGACGCCCGCTCACATGACAAATAAAACCGTCTAAATAGGTTCATTTACACAGTTCATCCTGAGCTTTCTCTCACCGTGCTGTCAGACACAGTTACATGTATTTGTGGACTTACAGTAACCATACTACAGTGTATCTAAACGTGTTCCCTGATTAACCATTTTAACCTGGTAACTAAAGAGCACCTGCAGCAGGTGTTATCTCTGTCTTGTTTACCTAAACCTGCAGTGCATCATCTTTAACTGGACCATACATGTTTCTATAGGTCAGGGTTAAAGGAAAAAATATCACAATTAAAAACTAAAGAATTTAAAATTTTAAAAAATCCCACTGTGCTCATTCATGGACTAAAACAGACTCAAAGTTCTTTTTAACCAAAGATCGTTAACGTAAAGAACAACCAGAACAAATGTCACTGACAAACAGGATACAATCTTTGTCCTCGATGTATTTGCACATGACTGATGTTTTTAAAATGTAATAATAAAAACTGAAATTTAAATCCCTGCTAAAATGAACACTGATTATATCCAGTCCCACCCAATCAAAGATAAACTCGGCTATTTCACAGGACCTTTAACTGTAATGAGAGCACCGAGGTACAAGCTGCTCTCCCCTGATCTTTCTCATTAACCTTTATTCGTTTGCATAAGTCAGCACTGCACAGTACAGTACATTATTGGACTGAGTCAAGAGGCGACAGTTCGAATGACGAGCAAAAACCTGAAATACACCTGATGGCTTTGGAAGGAATAAGAAGTTAGTTTTCATGAGTAAAAAGGTCGGCTTAGTCACTGTCACTCCTGTCTCCCCTCTGCAGGAGTCTCTTCCCACTGCAGGGCACCGGCACCCCGTGTTTAGTAGACGCCTTGGACTTTGTTTTACTGCAGAGAGAGAACCACACAAACACAGTAAGAATCCAGATATTACAACAGGCAGGAGACCAGATTTATCAGAAATCAATTTCAATAAAACACTGAAGATCTCTAAGCACTGGGGTCTGTTTCACAATGACAGTGACTGTTTGTGTGGATTATTTTGCAACAGTGACGAACAAATTATCGGTCCAATCAAAGCCGTTAAGACTTTTCTGTTACTCAGAAGATGCAGTACTTACTTTTCTTTGTCCAGCAGCTCTAGACCATCATTGATTTTCTTCAGCATTTCAAAACGGTCACGACCACGAACCTGCAAGACAAAAATAAATAAATAAAACTGCTTGTGAAATTTAGTGAAGTCACCCCATTTGTTTGTGTCTTAATTCTTTACTTACATGAAGGACAAACACATCCTTGTCCTCCTCTTCTGCACTGGACGCAGACTTGGACTTTTTCACAGATGCTGTGTCAGGAACAGGAGCGCTCTCTAGAGTAACAAAGGTGTGATCAGCAGGGACAGAAAATGATATTGAGTATTGTTCAAAAAAGAAAAAGAAAGAAAAAAAAGAAGCATACTTCGTTTCTTAGTTTGTTTGGTGCCGTTCTGTGTCTTGGTGCTGTTTTCCTCCTCTGTTTTGCGGTCCCTGCCGGGACATGCACAGACACGCACCTCAAAGCATCTCCGGCCCAAAACCTCACCCCTAGGAAGGACGTGACAGAGGAAAGAGTAAAAAACTTTAAAAGGCTGCAAAAAAACTCAACCTGTGATAAGAATGGTAACAAATAACTTAATCAGGTTACCTGTAGAAACAAAATGATGGTGGGTAATAAAATGTTATGACAGAAACACTGATATACAACATATTTTCCCCATTCTATTTATAATATAGAATATATTATATAATACTACTACTACTAATAATAATATAAAAAACTAAAACAATATTTACTCTGGAGTCTCGATGGTCAGGATGGTGAGGATGGGTCTACGGTTCATGCCCCCCATGCAGGAGCTGTTGCACATAAAGCTCAGCAAGATTGTTGTCATCTCTGAGCCGAGCTGAAATATGAAAAACATATTGTTTTGTTCCGAACTTATCTTTTCTGACATAAACTCCCACAACCTAGAGGGACAGCCATACCTGGGGGGGCTCATAAGGGACAGTCACACTCTGCCTTTGTGTGTGTGGATCTTCAAAATACTGAGCCCTCTGATTGCCCTCCACTCTGATCAAATGGCTGCGGTGCTCAGCGGCTAAAAAGAATAAAAAATAAACAAAATCACACAACTCTGAAGTTCTTACAACAACAAAGACACATTTGTATGTTGAACATAAGAAAGACATTTTTCAATTAAATAGTTTTCTTACAGTCTTCGTTCTGGTGATGGGGACATCTACGGACCACATCAGCCACGTGCTCAGTCTTCTTATAAACTGCTGTGGCTCTGAGGACAGCACCCTGAGGAGGCTTCTTGCTCACCAGCACTTCCACGGGGCTGGTTTTCGCCAGCTGACAGTACAACTTGTTAAGAAGCTCCGAAAACTGAAAGAAAGCACAGGGAGACATTTGCACGTTACCATCTGAGCAGCTGTGGAGGAGCAGAGCTGTGAGGAGTCGCTGGTCTGAGATCAGCCTCAGAAAAGGCACGCACACTACTCTAAAACTCAAACTCGATCATTATGTTTGATAAAGTTAGTTAAACTACCCTCTCTACTCTAAAAACCTACACAATACATTCCATCTCAATAGGGCCAGATTTATTAAAGCTTAAAACAATAACTTTACCTTGTTTTTTTAACCCTTTCAGTGCTGGAAGAAGACGGCGCAGGAACATGTCCCGTCATGTCAGAGTTGTGCTTTACAACCACACTGCAGCTCTCCCATAGACCAGAGCACAAGTCGCAGGGGGCGGGAGTTCCAGGGCAGACCACCCTAACCTCAACTAAACTGGCCAACCGCAGCACCCTGATGACAGAGTCACTGTGGAAACATTAATGCCATTGGCTCTTCACACGCAGTGACCGACTATATGCCTTAAAATTTAGCGAATCGTCACAATGAATAAGTCTCTGCATCAATGCCACAATGAGACATAGAAGAGAATGGAGTTTTTAATGTGGCGCCAAGGTAAGATATTTCATTTTACTATTCATTTAAACTGTTTGCAAGTTAGTTTTTTTCTTTTATGGGAGATAAATTAAATGGGCAAGTGACTTTATTTAAATTTTCCATTTACGAACTTCAACATCTGAAAATCCTGTCTAGATAAATAAAAATTAATTCAGGGCATTAAACTACAAAACAGTGTTTAAGCGCACAAAAACTACACTATGGGTGGAAGCCGAACAGCGAATGGTGCCTTAACACTTGAGGAAATGTTGAAAACCCTCTTGACTCAAGCCGAGGCTCAAACCTCAGCATGTTTGGTTGAAGGATAATTTGCCCCTGCTTAACTTTTTACATTTGTAGAGTAGCATTTAGGATTCTGTGTCACTTCAAACATTATTTGCATGTTTATGTTGATGTCAATAGAAATTTGTTTCACATTGATCACACAGTTTAAAAACAATTCAATAAATGTTACAATTTCTAAAGTTTGAGAGCTTTGCCGTTGAGTTACTTACAGTGGAAGTGACGGACTTGGCTGTGCCAGACTTCTGAAAGCGAAGCTGAAACCCATATTCCCCAGGGTAGTCAGTTGTAACTGGGACAGTGGAGGATGGGGGTGTAACACCATCTTTAGGTACAGTCTCCAGGGGTAGCTCAAACAGATTCTCATCAAACCCTTCAGCCAGCACTTGATCATTAATGAGCTAAGAAAACAGGAGGGAAATACACAGTCCATAAACTCATAAGATGGCATTAATACAATATGAACCTCATGAAATGACATAATAAAATCCATCTCCTGCAGAAATGAAGTGATTGTTGTAGGCATGCTTACCAGCATATCCATCTGCCCATCATTTTTCCATTCCCCAATAATGGTATCAGTTGCGGTTGGGATGGTGGAGATGGAGGGAGTAACTCTGTAAAAACACGCCAACTGATTAACTAGTTTTCTGGAGTAAACCACCATTTTAAAATTGTCGCATTTTTCGAAATCACAACTTACACAGTTTCCCACAGCTCCCTGAACGAGTCCTGGCTCAGGTTCAGGTTCTGACTAAGCTGCAGACTGTCGAAATCCTGCCCTTCCATCATTAATTTCCCTCCTGTCCCAACTGAGAGAAAATGGAGCCAAGAGGCAGAGAGCTGTGGAGGAAATAACAGGAAGTAAGAACACACGCTACAACTCAATCTATTAAAATTTCCATTTGACGATTAACTTTGTGCAACTTTTTGATTAATCAATTAGTCAGAAAATGGTGGAAAAACTGGAAATATAAAAAAAACAAACAAACACTACAATTCAAAAGCTCAAAGTTATGTCTTCAAACTTACTGATCTGTATATCTGTTAAAAGCTAAGCACATAATATTAATATCTCTCTTTTCTTGATCTTATATTTGAAAGACAAAGAAAACTTGCAAATCTTACAATTTAACAACCTGAACAAGGAAGTGTCTGGATTTGATAAATGACCAATAAGCTACTTATGAATTCTGAATACGTACAATAAAAAAAAAACACAAGAACAAACACCTTATGAACACCTATTATTACTTATTCAAGCCTGCCATGATCAAATAACGTTAAATCCCGACTGGTGTCAGGAAATTAAAGCTGATTAAAGTTACAAAATAAAGTGGGCCTTGTCGCTCTTTAATTTGCTGAGTAATGTTAGCCCGGCTAGCTAGCATAAATGATCGAAAACACAACCAGGAAGTGTTTAAAATCAACCCTCCTTAGCTGGTTTGACAACACTGAAGAACAAAAACAAACCAACTAATAAACCTGATAACTTAGCGTTAGCTAGCTAACATCCATTTTGTCGAAGGGAGGCCTGCTGTGATTCAATGAAGTTAGCTTCACGGTGTCGGCATTTACACAACTAGCTGCTAACATAAATAAATACGACTTAATTTGACGTCAAACTACATTAAAAGGTAACTAAATGTCGACTGAGCAAAATGAAGTCGGTTTGTTATTACAGCACATAGGTTTTCTATGCTAGCTAGCTAGCTAGCCTCGCGTTAGTTAAGCTAGTTAAGCTAATTACGTTGGCACGACGTTTTGTCACTAACGTTAGCTAAACTGCTGCCAAACTCTCTCTGCTGCTTTAATTCGTGAATGAGCGGCGTATCACCACCCTGCTACCTTGGATGTTTCGCTGTCGCTGTCCGACACAGATGACTCAGTGGAGACCGAGGAGGAGACGAATGAAAGTGTCGAAGAAAAAGCCAAAATATTTTGAAGCGGAGCTCAGCACGTTGTTTTCGGGGATTCCAACGACGGTGAGGGGGGGAGGGGCGGCGGCCAATCACAGAGCGCCCTGCTCTCCTGATGCACTTTAACGCAACAGCGCGAAATCTGCTGCTGCTTTCAAAACAGTCGGAAATATTACAACTCAACAAAAGGGAAGGCACAAGGAAATACATCACCATCTGTGAGGGAAATGGGCTACAATGATTTCTTTTAGGAAGTCTTAACTTAAATATATATTCTGTTAGCACACACAGAACTGATTTACATACTATTTATTAGCACACTCGTTCATCGTGCACCCTTTTATTATAAGTAGAAGAAGGAAGCCTTTATTTGTCATATGTACATGTCATAATGAAATTTGTCCTCTGCATTTAACCCATCACCCTGCGAAGCAGTGGGCAGCCACATACAGCGCCAAGGTGGATTGTCTTGCTCAAGGAGACACCCGGTGTGGGTGACAGGGTTTAAACCCGAAACGTTCTGAATCTAAGGCCAATGATCTACCCATTGAGCCACCAGGCCGCATCATGTGAATATGTTCACCACAACTATACACATTCTTATAAATTTAATGTTTCTGACATTGTTAGTTATGTTTATTATTATTATTTAATGTCTACACTGTACCATATTGAATTCTGTACTTGCAATTATTATCAACATCAATTTAACATTTCAAACATAAATATAATCATCATGTGGAATGACTAATTATACTTATCTTGTATACAAGATGATTAATAAGATACAGATGCAGACTGACAAACTGGTAATGATCTACCAACACGATAGTAGTGGTGGACAAACAGGAGAACAAGGCTGTAGTGAGAGATGTAGCAATCCCAAGTGATAGCAACATCAGGAAGAAGGAGCACGAGAAAGTCGAGAAGTACCAAGGGCTGAAAGAAGAGCTGGAAAGGATGTGGAAGGTGAGGGCACAAATGGTACCTGTGGTGACAGGAACTCTGGGGGCTGTAACTCCCAAACTGGAAGAGTGGCTCCAGGAGATCCCAGGAACAACATCTGAGATCTCTAAGAACAGCTCCCAGGCCTCTGGTAGAGGACCCAAGCTTGTAGGAATAAGACCGCTCCAAAGAAGGGGCAAGTGGGGAATTTTTTATATATATACATATACTCAGCATGATTGTAAAACAATAATATCACTCTAATTATCATTCTCTTATTTTGTTTTTTTAATTTTTAAATCAGAAAGAAAAAAAGAAAAGTATTTCCTATAACACCTAATTGACTAAATAATTAATTAACATCAGTTTTAGGATTTCACCCCGAAATGGAATTAATTATATTGTATTATTTGTAATAACACATACATATACCATTTTAGGTCTAGTATTCAAGAACAGAGCATGCAAATACTGTACAGTTCATATAAATGCATATTTTTTTCTCAGAAATATGTAAGTGTTGAAACATAAAATAACACATAAAATAAACAATTAAAAATTAAAACTTCCTTTAGATCCAATGTTTGCTCAGTACATTTTATTGTTATCCAATTAAAAATTAAGCATAACCAGCAACATACCTCTTAAAGTTATGATAATAAAGTGTAACACTCAGTTTTAATCAGTTCTTGTAGGGATATTTTACCCAGCACCATTAATCAGTGACAGGTTTTTCTTAGTATTAGCGAGGAGGTGGACTCAAACTGGGGACGCTGCTGTTATTTGGCATGTGCTGTAACCTTTCAGTTATCAAGGCTTTCCAGTGTTCTGCGACACGTTTATCTTCCAGGGTTAAGCCACATTGTTCCTCTGCTTCTTCCTCCCATCAGAGAGGTCAAAGGTCAACCCTAAAGCAGCATTGCTGTAACAGATCAGGGTCTGGCTCAAGGACCTTCAGGATGGTTTCTTTTTGCGTGGGTCTGGACAGTTCTACAGCACCTTTCTTCTCAAAGAGAAGAGTTTGAATGTGTTAATGATTTCACAGTGTGCTCCACCTGGATGGATGATATCACCTTTCACCTCCCTTCAAATGTCTTTCGCCGATTAGATAAACGTCGGCACCACTCAGGACTGGAGCTGCACAGAAACTCCAAGCACTTGGACCTCACTTGGATGGCTGCAGCCGTGCCACCAGTGCCACAGCGGAGAGAACACACTGAAAGTTGGCTCCCGTCCATCGTCAGAGTGCACGGCGGTTATTGGTGCCACTTTGGGGCTACGTGGCTGTTTGACCTTTGAGTGAATGCTTTGATGGTGCCAGTGAGTGCACTGTGAATTTGATCCTGAGTGGCAATAGTGCGGTCAAACTGAACGGGAGAAATAGCACTGTGTGTGGTCATTGCTTTTAATGTAAACTTAGCAAGTCTGATACTGTGAGTAATTAAATACTTTCTCCACCGGCTGCACGAGTATTACATACTGGTTTTATTGTAGGTGCAGTCTGAGTTATGCTGTAGGCCTGATTTTGCCATATGAGGGATAATTCATAGTCATACATGCTGGATCCAGTGACAGTCTGTTGTTCTGTGGTTTTTTAGGAGTGACTGTGCGACCTTGTGACTTGGAGCTAACAAGCTCCAGCTTCAGTGGACAGGAACAGCAATGGTTACATTTTTCTCATCTCACTCCAGACAAATAGTAAATAACTATTCTTCAAAGTTTGTTGTGGTGTCTTGAGCGTGTGGTTGGTCCACTTCTCAACAAGCAGTATTTCTTGTGTAAATTTGGGATTTACTTTGCATTTCATCCTTTTCCATAGTTTTGATATCTATCGTATTAAAGACACGTATTTGCATGTTTTCATGCATCATGTTTTCATTACTAATTATTGTTTGGTAATTGGAATAAGACAATTAGTACCTTTGTGAGCTGAATGCATGTCACCATCGATTTTAAACCTTGTGATAACATGATTTATATGTTATATTACATAACAATACACTATTTTCAGAGTAGCTAATGTATTTAATGGAAAACAGAACACAATTTAACTCATGCATGGGGTAATATTCAGTAATACTCATCAGTGATCTTTTGTTTTTAGGGTTTTGAACATGTGAATACAAAATTTTCTTACCAACAAACCACTGTACTGATACACATTTGGTGCAAATGTTGTTGCCTGTCTCACACTGACCATTCAGTTTTGCACCTGCCATGAATCACAAGACTAAATTTACTGTAGTTTGAACCTCACATACACACAGGTCATGACAGACCTTTTTCTAATTCTGTAGTTGTAGATCTATAATTGTTATTGGCTCTCCGTGTATGAATTCATGTGAGACTGTTTGGAAATGTAATATTATCTCGTCCGTCTGCCTCTGATTGCGTACGTGAACTCGTAAAATACGTTGGAAGGGGCTGTACTCCACTGTTCTGTGGTGTAACATTTCTCTACATTTAGTCAGAGTCACACACATGACTGTGTCCAGGGCCCCTGGCCTTCCATGAGGGGTGTCAGGTTCTCCCACTTCTCTCTCAATGTGCGTACGAGGGCAGCAAAAGGAAAAAGCCAAGAGACCGAGCTGCAAGGAGAGGGTGGCATGAGGTGAGGGTGTGTCAGTAAGGGGTGGGCTTGAATAATTTTATTGACTGATCTACAGCAGGTATTTTTCCACTGAGCTCAGTGGTAGAAATGTACCGCAACAGTTTCCCAACACACGCCCTAATCCCTGCCCCACAACCACACCTACAGTACACTGCCAACTCAGGTGGCACAGCCCAAATTTAGAGGCCACCTGTTCCCTGCTGGAGGAAGATTGAGCTTTGTTGTGTGTAACAGAGGGTGAGGAGGGTTCTCGGCTGTGGTGTGTGACCTCTTTGGCATGTAATCTGAAATAGAACAGGATTTATGGCTGTCGGAGAGACAGACAATAGCAACCAGGGCGTTAAAGACAAGCCCCCCTTTGCTGCCCATGGGTTATGTTGAGTCATAGTGGCGCACTCTCGGGTTGGCTTGAGATCTAACACCTGGGAAAGTGTATATAGGTATTGTTCCTTTTGCAAATAACAGTATATGAGGGACTAAAAGTGTAAGTATGCAATGGTAATTGCCCCTATAGTTGCACCTTACATGGGACAAAAAAAGCTAAGTGCATTTGTGCATGAGGTTATTGCTGAGTTTTGTTTTTCAAATCTGCCTCTAAAATGTTACATTATGTAGCTCATAGCTCATAAAACTGCGCCCCGAGACCAAATTTGGCCCTAAGCAAACCTCGCTCATGTGCTCCAGCGATTGATAAATGGTTGTTGATTTAAACAGGAATCTTAAAATGTAATCACACCTCCTCTCTCTCTCTGCTCTTCATCTCTTGGACACCATAATGAAAACCAGTCCCCTGTTGTACAACATGATCTTTCTTCTGTACCCATGCTCTCTCCCCTCTCTCCTTCAACCAGCTGTACTTAAGGTCAAGAGAGCCTCCTGCTTGCGTTTCGACCTCTGTCGCATGACCTCAAGATCAGCCCACAGGGCCTCCATGGAGCAGCTACCCCACCCCCACACCCACAGTGGTTACAGAGAGCGCTGTACACGTGGGTGTGCGGGTGTTCAGCTGGGCTGACACAACACAAACGTCAAAGAAGGGAGGACACCCTGCAGGGCAGGACGCATCAGATAGACCACGTCGTGTTTCTCCTTTGGATTAAACATTTCCGTTCGTTTTTGGTACCAAAGAGCTCAAGGTTTTAGTTGGCGCTTGTTGTCCTTTTGAGGGAGTTTCACGTGTTTCCATTTGGCACGCATCTGTCACCGACTGCTACTGGGTGCCTGGAGCTGCCAAAGTCATGCCGGCCGGGTTTCAGCAGCTCGGAGGAGAGGTAAGATTTTCTTGAGAGCTTTTCAAAGTTTTTTTTTATTTAGAAAAGTCACTATGTGACTCATACTCCGTGCGTATTTCACTTTTCGGTGCGCATTTTTGTTTGGAAACGTTTTACGCACGGGTTTTTTCTCCTATACACAAAAACCGTAAGTCAAACTGCAAGCTATTTTAAACCGAATCGTAGTTTACCTCGTATAGTTCAATAAATAAACACAATCCCACTGATTTGTCAGGCAGAAATAACCGTAATCGTAATGTTAACAAACAGGATTCTTGTTCTCCCACCGCTGAACTGTCATGAAACTGTAAAACTACATAAAACACATAGATCTTAAATACAATTTAGTAGAATAATAACAATAATATTATGAAATATGGAGACCATAATATGTACAGTAGATGTGTCTAAGAAAAAAAAATAGCATCAGTATTAATCTCAGGTTCATCAAAGGTCAGGGCTCGTAGTGTGGGTTTATTATAAGAGGGCTTGTCTGACTGGTTCCTGTTCACCACCCTCATAAACACAATAAACACAACCTCTTCTGTTTAAAACTCTATATAAATTTCAGATTATGTGAGTGTCTGTCATATTTAGGGTTATGTACCTCTGGTTGTGGACTGCTTAGCCTCCCCTTAACCTTAAAGGAAGAACAACTGGGCTGTTATCCCAGATGCCATCAAAGGCATACCTGAAGCTGCACAATTGTTAATAAACAACAATTCAGGCTCTGTGAACTTTAATTGTCCCAGACATTTTAACTTTAATGTAAAATGATTCAGCACAAAGAGAATATTGCCTTGTAGTCTGCTAAAGATCTTAAAGACCTGTTTTATTTTGAAGGATATAAATTGCATTGATCAAGCTGTACAACATGATAATTCAATGACACAGTTGCGTTTTGCCCTGAACTGTTACAGTTGTTAGTTATTAATTATGTTATCAAAGGCAGAAACAGATTCATGCCTGATAAAGTAAATGAGTGACTGCATATTTAGTAGCATGGTAGTTTTATTGAAATGCAGTGAACAAGAAGGTCAGTGGAGCGTGGAACCAGCTGCTTCTGGCATTTTATCTATTCTGCAAGGACACGTGCACACACATACACAAACGCACGTCTCTGTTTTGGTTCATGACTACTAAACAGCAATTACCAATAGACTCAACACAGCAAGGTCATGACACAGTGTTACAGGGCGGCAGCAGCTTATGCAAACTTTGCAAAATGATCCACAGATTAGAAAAGAACTGAATGAACTGCACCACATAAAACTGTAAAATGTATAGAAAACTGTTTCTTTTAGATGTTTTTTACAATATTACACATTTAACATCTATATGCCGTTTTATTTGCTCAACCTTAACTGTAAAAACATTTTGTTTAATGTGGTGCCATCGTGTGTGAACACTGTTCTGTTCATTCAGCAGGTTTTAAAAGACTCCACAAGTGCATCAAATCAAATTGCCAGCCAACATTTTGCTGTTATGAAGTTATGTCTTTAGCATCGAGCTGTTATGAAACCTTTTATTGGAAGGAGTAGATCTCATCTCCCCAAGGTCATCATGTCTGTCACTGTGGAAACAGGTGCCTGCAGCCTGATGGGAAACTGGACGGAAGTTAAAGTTCAGGCATCAACAGTGAAGCAGCCTGTGAAGTCATGAGCAGTGCTACAGAGATTGTGTCAGGATCAGGATCATAGTTATTAATAGTTGATGTTAGTGCTCTCACAGTGGCAGGAATTACGGTTTTTGACCGGCGCCGCCAAAAGAACAGTGAATGCCACCTGAATGCTGCAATAAATCCCATTATAAAAAGACGCTCGTCCAAATCACAGAGGAGGGCTGATTCTAATTCACTGAATGTCTTCACACAACATGTATCATAGTATTTGTTGAAGCCTCCACATGGCCATAATCCTGTAGTGTGTTGTGTTATGTTTTTAAATATTTAAATCATACACACATCACATTTTTAGTGCATTTTGTCCATTTTGTTTCCTTTCTGCTTCTTCTTTACTTTCTTTCTTCCCTATCTTAATTCTTCCCCTCCTGTCTTCCATCATATCATAATTTTCCTATTATTCTCCTTTCCTTTCTCTCTCGGCCTCAGTTTACTGCATTTTTCTTTCTTTACCATCTTTCTTTGTTGTTTTTTCTGATGTCTCATCTCTATTACTTTGTCTTGCTATCCTAGATTGTTAAAGTTGAAACATGTATGTGTTTTTTAGTGTTTGTTTTTGTGTTTCTGCTCCAGACAGTGACTGGAACTCTTGCTCTCTCTGTCTTCACTGCTGTTCTGGGATCTCTGGAGTTTGGATACAACATTGGTGTCATCAATGCACCTCAGAAGGTAAAAGCTGAGGCTTTTTTTTTTTTTTTTACCAGGATGATGTTACAAACGAACCAATAACATCAATAACAAAGTTCAAAGTGGCCACATTGCATGCATTTTTGAATGATACAGTACGATGTAGGAGGCTGACACACACATAACATTTAACTAAGCTGTTTCTCATTATTGCCTGGGCTTACATGGTGGTGCGTATGAAGACTTAACATCCTGTCACGCTGCTTCAAAAGATGTAGTTAAAAAAGGACTTTAAGGAGGGAAACAAAGTCTCCTACAAACCCTGTATGTATAAATAGATAGAAAGGTGTCACACGCTTTTTATAACGGGCATAATGCACATGAGAAATGTATGAAGTTCTAAATAAGTCATGAATTTATTGTGGATCATTCTCCTTTATCAGCATTTTGTGGAAAAAGTATAATGCTAATGATGTGGTGCTGATTGACAGGTGTCTGTGTGACCTCAGTCCACCACAACATGGTTGTAGTTAAATAGTTTAATTTGTACTGTATAAATTAAATAGTTACAATTAGATCCACATAGAGATCCACTGCTAACATATTGTTACATCAGTAGTAGTAATCTAATCACAGTTACAGGGTACATTTTACTGCAAAAGTACATTTTGCTGATACTACTCGTGTATTTAATACAAAGAAGCTTTACTCGTAACTGAGAATTTTGAAGGTGTGTTATTTGCTTTTACCACAAGGCAATATTAAATTCCTGGCCACGGTCAGCTTTCATGTTTAAAATGATCAAATCTTCTGCTGATAAAATGCTGAGTTTTGTCTAATTGTAAATTGTTTAATTAAAAGTCTGAAGTTTAATATTGTATTTGAATGAGGAGGTATCTCATTACAGTGAAAGTCAATGAAAGTGAACAACAACACAAATGTGACCAGCTTGACTTTTTGATACCTGGTGCTCTAGAGACTTTTTTGTTACAGCAGTTAAACTGCTAAAGTATGACACACAGTGATGCTGCTGAAAAGGTGTGTTCTTGCTATCTTGACAAATTGTGTTGCTGGAAATTTGATCTTTCTCTCACCCATGAACTTTGACAGTGTCACGTGCGTGTCGCGAGTTTTTTCTTTGCTCTTATCCCCATTAAGTAGCACCTCCTGCCTAATGGCACACAGCAAGTCTGATGTTTTCTTTGGTATCCCTCACTTCTCGTTCAGATCATTGAGGAGGAATACAACGCTACGTGGGTGCACCGGTATGGAGAGTCCATCCCCACAGGGACCCTCACCTCCCTCTGGTCTCTATCCGTGGCCATCTTCTCCATTGGGGGCATGCTCTCTTCTTTCTGCGTGGGCTTTGTCTCCGAGTGGCTCGGCAGGTAGGGGACAAATAAATTTAGTTAGACTTAGTGAAGACTGAGAAGTGTGGGACACATACACACAGGAGCTAGGTCGGGCTGAAGTGTCCGTGAGTTAAAAAATAACAAAGCTGTTGTCAAATAGAGTGTAAACAGAAACGTGTATGTGCTGTATCATACCTATAAATAACAGCATACTGAGCAGCAAAGTAAAATATTAAAGTAGCCATCTCAGTGGTGCATGGATCCAAAATGGATCCCAATGTCCCGTCTCAGTCATTCAGGGGAAACTCTGTCCAGGATGTTCCTCGTCAACCCAGTTTCCTTTTGAAACCTAAGCTGGGACTCAAACTGGACGACAGCCTGCAGCTTCCACTAGGTCAGCTTGGACGCACTCAGTTTTCCTAAATCAAGCAGCAGTCACCAGCTTGGCGGGTAAAGACAGTGGACGCTAATGTGACCTCAGAGGGACCAACTCACGTCACCTGTAATAGTAGATCTCACTGTCCAATGGGTGAGACGCCAGGGAAGGAGCACGACACATGTTACAGAGGCGTCATGTTTTATGCTCACCTTAAATCACACTTTCAAACAGCGATGGTGGTCGAGTGTTTAGCTTTTAGTTTGCACGTGTGTGATGTGGAAACTGCAAATACACTAAGAACGGACTCTTTAAAATATCTAGAACATGTGTTGATCATGCTCTGGTATGATGTCAGACTGCAAGTGTTAGTCTAGATAAGTCCATTGTTTAACTATAAGTATGGATGAGATTAATGAATGGGCCAACCAGGTACAGGCCTGGGGACCCGAGAGGTCAAGGGTCACATGTCTATGAAGAGAGGGCTCATATTTCTTGTTTGGTAGTTGCATAACTCAATTGCAACATATAAAAATCTTAAAAGAGACAAAAGAAAATGACCACAAATAGGCAAACGTTGACCAAAATAGACACAAAATGTCCAAAAAGAGATTAAAAAGAGACATATGACAATCAAAACTAGACACAAGATGACCACAAATGCTGTGATACCCTTCTTCGTACTTCATACTGTAGGCTCTCAGGGCTCAGGAGCTCATTTTATCATCATAAGACCTTGATCATTTTTCATATTTAGGTATATTTGTTAGCTGTTAGTTACCACTCTCCATCTGCTGGTAGAAGTTACACGTAGCACCATGTACACTGGCACTGTAAACAGAGAGGAACTAAAAGCTTCAGTGTTTTTGTAAGACACTGCCCTCTGCAGGTTACACATCACCAGCTTCTTAGTCTACATCCAAGCTCCTGGTAGAACTGCTGTTTCAGCAATCTGTGAAAAGTGTGAAGTGTAACGTAATAAAATATTATTGATGTACACATGTACTGCGTCTGTGGGAGGGTACTATCTGTTTAGTTCATCACCCACCACCATACAGTCTCTGTATATCAAACAGCACACAGACCATTGTGCAAGGTTCACTATTCAAAATCCATCATTTCATAATTCAAGTGTCTGTCTTTGACTCTCTGATAGTGAAACAGGTTAAATGTAGGTTGTATTCAATGGGAGAATATGTGACACCTCAGAGTTGTATGCTTGTTTTCCAGGAGGAAAGCCATGCTCATAAACAACCTGTTTGCCTTCATTGGTGGAAGTCTGATGGGGATGTCCAAGCTCTGTCGCTCCTTCGAGATGATGATCCTCGGACGATTTGTCATCGGTGCCTACTGCGGTGAGCAGCCCACTCACTCTCATCTCTCCTTACTTATTTCTTGTCATACATTTATATATATATATATATATATATATATATATATATATATATATATATATATATATTTTTTTTTTTTTATCTTTTCTGCATGCCTGTTTTCTGTCTCTCTCTGCAGGGTTGGCATCAGGCCTGACACCAATGTATGTGGGTGAAATTGCTCCTACGAGTCTTCGAGGGGCTCTGGGCACGCTGCACCAGCTGGCCATAGTCATTGGCATTCTCTTAGCACAGGTATGATGGCAAAGGCATTATACATGTGAAGTGTTAGTGCCTGGATAAATAAGTATTATGTTCATACAGCATAAGTGACCATCAGTCAGTTTCTCAACCTCATGCACGTCAAGTGACGTTTGCATTAACATTCAAATATTTAGTACATTTAAACGTCATGTCATAATATTTGCATCCTCTCCTTGTGCAGATCCTCGGTCTGGAGTCGTTGCTTGGCAGTGAGGACCTGTGGCCTGTGCTTTTGGGTATAACCGTCGTGCCGACTGTTCTTCAGATGGCTCTGCTGCCGTTCTGCCCCGAGAGCCCCAGATTCCTCTACATCATCCGCTGCCAGGAGCACCACGCCAAAAGTGGTGAGTGTGTCAATTATTTAGAAAATAGATGTTTTTTGCATAATGCAACATTAAGCAGAGCCACAGGTTCAATGTACAGTACATGTCATAATGTCCTTATGTTTTTTTACAAAACTAAAGCATGGTGCTTAAAGTAAAGAACTGTACTCTTTACTTTACTTTACTTACTTACTTTACTTTGTACTTTACAATACTTTTGTACTGTAATGTTACAGTGATGCTCACAGAATTGTTACTAAATTATAAGTAATATTATTTGCTTTATCCTCAAAATGACCCAGTGAGTACTTTTACCTTTTGTAGATCAAGTATATTTTGCTTTAATTAAGTGAGTTTACTTGTTTCAGCGTGTTTCAGCGTAGTGATAGTTTTTTCCACTCACAGTAAACATGTGAGTACTTCTCTAACCACTGTATGTTGGGGCTAAATGTAAACGTATGTATATCTCTGTAGCGTCCAGCAGTAGAAATGTTCTCACACATTCCCCCGTTCTCAGTCTAACATCCGTCCTTTGTGCAGGCCTGAGGAGGCTGACGGGCCGGCAGGAGGTGGGTGACATGTTGGCCGAGATGAAGGAGGAGAAGAGGAGGATGGACATGGAGAGGAAGGTGTCCATCCCGGAGCTATTTCGCTCTTCGCTATACCGCCAGCCCATGATCATCTCCATCCTGCTGCAGCTCTCCCAGCAGCTCTCCGGGGTCAATGCAGTGAGTGACTTTAAACTCTGATTGAGTTGTTATCTCTGATCCTCATGTGAGGAGACCCACGTTTAGTCACAAAAACAGGAGTGAGTGCAGGATACTATTGATTTAACCTGAATACTGTTTGCCCCTGTGGACAGATTTTCTACTACTCCACCAGTATCTTCATGAAGGCAGGAGTCCAGAGTCCAGTTTATGCCACTATAGGAGCCGGTGTGGTGAACTGTGCCTTCACTGTGGTCTCAGTGAGTAATCAACGTGCCCTCATCGTTCATGGATGTGCTCCTTCTTTCCTACAACAGAATTTCATTTTGAGTGTACAAATCCTTTTTTAAAGTCAGTATCATAAAGTCATGCTGGGAACCAAACTGTCTCTATTACTGTTTAACATTGTTATCAAAGAGTAAATAAGACACCACAGGAGGTTGGTGAGTCTTTTTTTGAACCACCGCTAAAACATTCCTGCAAAAACATTGGTTTTTGTGGGTCAAGGTGGTTCAATGCCATTAAAACATTTTATTTTTAGCCCAAAGTTTGTGGCTTTTTGAATGCTAGTATCAGTCTGTAAGCAAGTCCAAACTAAAATATCTCAATGAGTGTCAGAAGGATTTGCACAATTCAGTTCAGGCATTCACGATTCCATCTAATGCCGGTCATACAAGTAAGAAATACTCTTCATAATCACTGAATATCCATTAGAATATAATTAAATATACTAAGTGAAGCCACTAAGACACACGTGACTCCTCTAAAGGAGTTTAAAACTCACTGTTCCCCTCTTTTCTTCTTCTTAACAGCTCTTCCTAGTGGAGAGGATGGGTCGACGGACACTCCACATGCTCGGACTAGGAGGCATGTGCGTCTGTGCCATCGTCATGACCATGGCTCTTGCTTTGTTGGTCAGTCTCCCAAAGATACAGCATCCTAATTTATAATAGATATGATTCTCCGTCTGTTCAGACCTCTGAACCCTCTTGTCTTCCACCTGACAGGACAGCGTGCCCTGGATGAGCTACATCAGCATGCTGGCCATCTTTGGCTTTGTGGCCTTCTTTGAGGTTGGTCCGGGTCCCATCCCCTGGTTCTTTGTAGCTGAGCTGTTCTCTCAGGGTCCAAGGCCTGCTGCCATGGCTGTGGCTGGCTTCTCCAACTGGACTGCAAACTTCATCATTGGAATGTGTTTCCAATATGTTGCTGTGAGTATTTTTTTATTTCTAAGAGATTTTATGTCCTAAATGGTAATAAAAGTACCTGTTGGTGATTTTCTGCAAACGTTTAAGATTTACTCATCACACCATCTAATCTCATTTCCCCAGGATCTTTGTGGGCCATACGTCTTCCTCATCTTCGCTGCGCTCCTCCTCTTCTTCCTCATCTTCACATTCTTTCGGGTGCCAGAGACACGGGGAAAGACCTTCGATCAGATTGCAACAAACTTCCAGCAGCGCTCAGCTTCAGCAGGAATGATGGACATGGACATGGACATGGATCTGGACAAGCCCAGCACCGAGCTGGACTACCTAGGGGAGGAAAACATCAACTGAAAAAGCCCCTGACTGAAGAGATGGAGCAGAATACAGCATGGGATGAACTGTTCTTTTGGGCCTGACTCCACACCTTTCTGACATGTACAGTGGCTTCAGAAAGTTTTCAGATCCCTTTCACTTTTTTTTGCACACCTTTGTGTTGTAGGTTGTATTTTAAACACCCATCAGTCGACACTCGAAAACCCATATTAGCAAAGCGAAAACACGCTGTAGTAGACTGAGGCCTGTTGTTATAGTCATATAGATTGTGGTGTCAGAACAGTGTTAAAGATGTGTGACAATTTGGGTGTTTTGTAATTGTCCTTTACTAGTACCACTGCTATACTACGTTTGTGGTTGTGAGTTATGCCTGGACAAAGCTAAGTTAAGGTTAAACGCAGACCGCTGTAGTTTCAAGGAATAAGATGCACAAGGTGTCTGGACTGTTGAGGCACTGACTGCCAGTATGGTAGGATTTTATTCCATGGCGAGGCGCTCAGCTGCAATATCGACAGACGGAGGTGGAGAGACTTTGGATTTCCTGCACTTTATCTACAAAGACATCGGAGGTTTTTCCAAGTTAAAAGCTAAAATTAAAAAACTAGGCTATATAGGCATGGAGTTTAGTACGTTTGCTTATTTTGTACAGATTTTAGAGATGACATTCAACTTTGTCATTGAACTAAAACTACAGGATCAAGCTTGGATTTGTTAAAAACAAAAAGTGATTAACAACTCTAAATGGTTTGAAGCTCAGCTGAAAGGAAACAGCTCTGCTGTCATACTTGGAGGTTTTGGCTGTTTTTATGAAAGAAAAGGGGTTTGTAGAAAATTATTTTTATAATTCTTCAAAGCATCTGAAAAAAAGACAGTGTTAGTCTGAAGCTTAGACTGTTTGTCACAAACACAGAAAAAGTCTGTAGTCTGGAAAACATGCTGGTTGTGAATGATGAGACACTAATTTACTCAAACTCTCTTCATTCTTCTGGAAAGAACCTAAATGTGTTCACAGCTTACACTAAAACAATGAGGATCTAAAGGTTTCAACTCCTTATCCACATCAAACTGACTACAGAGTAGATGAGTTTTGTATCACACAGGCATCAGGTTACTATTCATCCTTCAATCTTATGTGTGCCATCTTTTTGTGTGTGTGTGTCTCTCAATCTTCTGATTTGTACTCATTGTTCAACAGGACCTGGAATTTGTGTAGTGATTATCAGTGCTGTGGTCAAGTCGTGGCCACTTGTTGTATTGGTTACTGAAATTTGTGGACGCAAATGGAGATTTAGCTGAAGTGTGGGCTGCATGTATATTGTTATTTGTGCTGAATTATAAATGGCATAATACATTCAAGAGCACATATGCAAAACCCCAAAAAGATGCAATTCTTACAATTCTGCCAGAAATACTTCTATTAATTTCTACAATTATGCAAAAACTAAAGTATTTTCTGATCCTGGACGTGAAGAAATAAGGACTGAATCCTGAGATTTGCAAATATGATTTATTAATTAGCATTAAAGTATTGACATTGCACATGATCCCCTCCAAAGAAAAGAGTAAAACTAAACAAATAAAGTTTCTTTTCATCAATCTATCCTCAACCGAGGAGACGAAGAGAGTCGTATGTGTTAAGAATCCACTGAGGTGGTAACAGAACTAAACTTACTCCCATAATGCACCACCAACCTCACACCTGCTTGGTTTTGTCCCCTTTCAACCAAATTAAAATGTTAAAACAAAAATTCAAGGTTGCATCCTCTATAAACTACTTGATGTGCCCCATCTAGTCAATTAAAGCTGAATAGTTTCCTTTTTCAAGATGTACTTTCAGTATCCTAATATGCACCCACCATCCACCTGTATCCCATTTCTTCCCTACCCGTCCCTGTCCAGACGTGGTGTCAGACGGGACAACACAAAACAAGAAGGGGGAGGGAGGGGGGGCCTGAGGGATGACAGCAAGACGAGGTAGGTTGGAGGATGGGGGAGTGCAGGGAGGGGAAGGCAGTGCATGTGTTCTGAAGTAGATACAGTCCTCCTACCCTAGGACCTACGAGAAAGAAAACAGAAAACATAAAAGACGCAAAAGGAGAGACAGGGATTGAAAGAGACAGTGAACGAACAAAAAGTTCAACAAATATGACACCTCTAACCCTGAAACCAGATTCATCTGAAATCCAGGTTCCCTGAGTTTGAGCAAAAACGTTCCCTGCATTAAACAAAAGGATTCAGTCCAAACATAAGCAGACTTCTTAAAGACTTGGCATAAAACTCCTTATCCATCCCTTTCAATGCCTTCATTCCGCGTTAAATTTGTTTATTTTGACTCAGCAGCTCACTAAATGTCCATCAGCCTGCCCTCTGAAAAGATGTGGCACTTGTAGCACAAGAAGTGCAACCCTACACCCCCGATGTCTCCCACCCTGCCTGACCCAGGGTTGCGCCACATTGGTGTGGGGTCCCCACCTCTTGCCAAGGGTCACGTGACCGCCGTTACTGTGTCACTCTGTCGGTGCTGGGTCTGTTGTGGCAGCTGCCTCCTGTAGGAAGCAGACGGATCAGACACTTGTGTAAACACAACCCAAATGAGTGTTAACGCAATTAAAGAACGTAGGGGCAGTTTTAAAGCTTGACCTCGGGTGATTTGGATGTTTTAGGTGACGTTTTAGGGGAGGATTTTGGTGACTTCGATGTAGACTTCAGGTCAGCTGGTTTGGAGCTCTGAGGAGGGGTACCAGGCTCTGATGCAGATTTCTCTGTATCATTCTGCAATATACACAAGAAAAAAAAAGTCTTCTGGCTGTTTCACATGGCTACTTTTGGCAGTTTTGCCTTTGATAGGAGGCAGAAAGATCAGACAGACAAAAGAAAGAAGAGGCATCACCATGCAACAAAATGTTTCATAGCTAAAAATGACCAGCGACTAATGCTTCTTCTGATCCATGACAGGTCTGAAAGGTGAGCACATGGCTCATCAGTCTCTCAGCGTTTCAGACAGTTTACAGCTCATAAACGATAACACTCACTTTCGAGACAGAGGACTCTGAGGTTCTTTGCCTGCGTCGTCTAGATGAGCGGCGTTGTCTCTGGCCCTGTCCCTGAGCTGCTTCTCCCTTGGCCTGGGGGACCCTCAGAGGCCTCCGTCTCCTTTATGTCGTCGTGCTCCTCGCTCTCCTGTGGAGCAGCTGCCTGCGGGCCATCTGCAGACGGATCAGGAGGCTGGCGAGTGCGGAATGGTCTGTGAATCCCAGGACAGACCGAGTACTGAATCAGCATTTGAATTTGGGAAATTTGAAGAAAGGAAATTTTCAAAATGATGACGGCACCTGCGATATGGACGCCAGAATCTACGCCGCTGTGGCCGCTGTGTCTGATCGTTCATTGCTGCTCCGTCCCTTTGTTCACCAGCTTCCCCCTGAAAGACCAAGCACCAGACTTCAGACTGGTCACACTACAATTCTCAGCTATTTTAGAAGCATTTCTACATTTATTTATAAGCTCATCTTCAAGCTTTGTCAGAAAGATTCACCCACATTTCAATCTCCCAAATCACCACCATCTCCAGTTATTCACAGACAGTTTTCATTTGTAACTTCAGCTCTTTCAACACCAGTTTTGTGCTTTTTTAACACCCTTGTATTCACTCTTCTACTTCAACTTGCATCTTGTGGCTCCTGCCGTGGTCTGCGGGGCCTACGGCGGCGCTGCTGAGGTCTTGTTCTCTCGCTGTCCCCCGACCCCTCACCCTCAGCAGAGGGAGCTTGGCCATCAGCTGGTTTGCCCTGGTCACCCGGCCGAGGGCTGCGTGGGAAGAAGCGCTGGCGGAAGCGGCGTTTATTCGGTGCGTAGCGGCTGCCTTTGACTGGAACTCCACCAGGGCCGGTCACGTTGGCAGCTTCTGAGCCCTGTCAGAGACCACAGAGGGGAGAATTCAATAGGTCAGCAGAAATGTATTGCAGTAATACCAAACACACGATTGATTCCACAGATCGTACCTTGGCTGCTTCAATCACATCAAACTCTACAACCTCCCCATCTCCTACGCTGCGGAGGAACTTCCTAGGGTTGTTCTTCTTAATGGCAGTCTGGGGAGAAATTAAAAAGGATGATAGCACCAATATTAAAGGATGAATTAACAACTGATACAGTGTGTTAAAATTAATATTTTAAGACATTTTGAAAATGGTGCATCTATCCTTTAATACGTGAACTTCTCCCTGGTCTTACCTGATGAACAAATACGTCTTCTTTGGTATCATTCCTGTGAGAAATAAAACCTGACTTAGCAAACATGACTTATTGTTCTTGGACTTGAACAGAAAATAAATGACAAGGAACAGCACCTGTTTATGAAGCCATATCCATTGCGCACGTTAAACCACTTCACTGTGCCTTGGACCGAGGTGGCTGCAATGACAGGCAAATAAAAGAGTATCCCAGTAACATGATCCACATTTATCCAGGCTTTTAAAGCACACAGCACACGGTTATCTCGCTCGTACCAGAAGCAGCAGTGCTAATAAGAAATGGGAGCTCTGTGCGTCAATCATTAACAGTGAGACTGGGTCACCAGGGAGGTGGCAAAAAAATAAATAAAAAAAAATAAAAAAAAATAAATAAAAACAAACACTGCAGATTTCTCACCTTAAAAAATAAAAACAGATATTTAACAAAGTCATCTCCATCATGCGGAAGAGAGGGGAGCAGTTCTCCCTCTAAAATAAAACCAATTATTACCTCTGCGTAAAAAATGATTTGCACCTGCGGGCGCGCGTGCGCGCGCGCGTGTGTGTGTGTCCCGTTTGGAAAGCGCGCTCCCGCGACAGCTGATAAAGAGGATATTTAGGTCACGCGTTCGCACCGTTAACGCACATTTACGCACAACTAAACCCGGTTTATTTGCTCTCCTGGCAGGTGCAGAACAAACGCTGACAGGCTGGAAGCAGCCGCTCGCGTCAATGTGAGGAAAACACGTAGAGAAAAAAATAAAAAAAGCCAACAAGCGTCTTATTTGTGACATGAATTGATCCATTTAATGGCTCAGCTGGTCCAACAAACAGCTGAGCCACAGCTTTTCATGTTTCATGTTCACAGCAGAGGTGTAAATCGTGTGTCCGTGTGTAAAACTCGGGACACGTGTTGCTCCTGAAGTGAAGCAGTGACTGACTGACAGCTACTCGGTGCCTTCTTGGCACATTCAACTATCAACTCCCCTGCGCGCACAGAACAGCGGGTTTTCTACACTAGTCACACACAAATCGTGATGAAGCCGATGAGGCAACCGCACAGTTGTTTATCCCATGACCCCATACTAGATATGACAGTTCAAACTTTCCCCGGACCGTGCGCCCCCACCTCCACACCCACCTATGACTTTCCTCTCCGGCTGGCCTTTGTCTTCCACCGGTGCCGATGGTGGAGCGCTCTGCGCCTCGGCGTCGGTCATGCTCGCTGTCGGATTTCTACACTCTCACTACTGATTCCCCCTTCCTCCTACTCTTCCCGAAACTTTTCTACCCAGCACGGCTAAGTTTTTATCCCGACATGCCCTCGGGCTGCGGGACGGAAGCCGCGCCCTCATTGGTTTCACAAGAGCTGGAGCTGGAGAGTGATTGGCTGCGGGGTGTCGGCAATTGGGAGGGAAAAATGGACAGGTGGAGTACAGGTAAGAGGGAGAGGAGCCTGATTTAATAACGATCACTGACTGCAATTCAGGAACAAGTACAGTAGTTTAGTCATTTGAATTGTAAGGACGGTATGATTGGGCTTCTCAGAAAAGGAGTTAATAGCCTATTTTATATTTTTATATAACATATAACCAGTTAAATGCAGGGGTATAAAACTGCAGTCATTATTTTTAGTGATTATATTTTTTGAATATTTTCATCTCTTGTGGGCAGATGGTTTATCATCCTTATGAATAGGCCAATATTGTTCAAGCTACTTGGTTGTTTGACCTTTATTAGTCTAAAATTATCTAAAAAATATTGGCATGAATCAAGCAAAGAAAACATCTAAGGAGACAGATGAAGCTACTAAAACTGGGTTAAGAACTGTCCAGTGGAAGAAGGTCATGTGGTCTGATGAGTCCAGATTTACCCTGTTTCAGTGTGTACAGTAGACCTAGTGCCTACTGTACAAGCCTGTGGGGGCAGTGCTATGATCTGGGGTTGCTGCAGTTGGTCAGGTCTATGTTCAGCAACGTTATGTGTCCAAAGAATGAGGTCAGCTGACAACCTGAATATACTGAATGACTAAGTTATTCCATCAGTGGATTTTTTCTTCATTGATGGCACAGATGACAAGATGACAATGTCAGAATTCATCAGACTCAAATTTTGAAAGAGTGGTTCAGGGAGCACGACTCATCATTTTCACACACACCACATAGTCCAGACCTTAACTGAGAATCTTTGGGATGTGCTGGACTTTGACTTTGTGCAGCGGTCTGACTCTCCCATCATCAATACAAAATGATGATGACAAAAAGTTAATGCAACTCTTGATGAGAATAAATTTTGTGAAATTGCAGAAGTTTATTGAAACGACGCCACGGTGAATGACACAGATCATTAAAGACCTCACAACACCTGTAATGTTTTGGAAAGAATAAGGGAAAGAAAAAAACTTGACACCTTGTAACTAAAGATGATGAGAATCATTTTAAATTTGATGAAAACCAGTAAAACTGTGTATTTTTGGACAATAAATGATGGAATAACCTAAAAACATGTTTACTTTAGTCACTTATTGTAGCAATACAAAGTCACATTGCTGAGTATAATTACAGGCAATATAGATGAGGAACTAATTTATTCACACCAGTCCAGTTAAAGAATAATTTTTTCAGGTGATTTATGATTATTTTGACCTGAAATAAATAGACCCTTTACCATGTAGAAGGTGTATTTGCTGGTCCTTTAATACCTTCAGAGAAGTTTCATGTGACAAAGGGTTTAAGAAAGGCGACCCGTAAGCACGGATCCTGTTCAATAACTGAATTTTCTTTTTGGGGTTAACTATGCCTTTAACTACAGCTCTTAGCACAAAGGTTAAAGGACTCCAGTTTCACAGCACTAAAATTAACCCAGCAGCTCGAAGAACTGCCAAGTTTCTAACTATTCACTGTGGACAGAAGCCACTAGTCTCTTGACAGACAAAAAATGACAGAAATGACAGTGGAGGAGGACACTGACAGGATGGCAGCCCAAACACTGTGACTAAAAAAGGTTTTTTAAAGATGCATCCTGCTCGTTACACTTGAATGGAAAGTATCTTGGATGGAGTGATACATTGTACTTTCAGTACACTGCATCTTGCTATAATATTCAAGTAAAGACCATAATGTTTGTAAGGCATTATAATTATACTATATGGTGACAAACTTCAGCTGGAGCACAGACATGAAAACATTAAAGTGTTTAACAACTACTTGTTATCTACCACCTGTGTTTTAATTTTAACCCTGGAAAAGCTCTCAATTTATTCCTTATAGGGACTGGCCACAGCAGGGGACACAGGTGAACCCATAGCAGCGTGTGGCTATTTACATATATGTATACATGCAATTTAAAGATATTTTGCAAACTTTTTTAACAATTGTATTTTTTTTCCCATGAGAGGAGACTGTTACAAAACTATCTGCAGACACTGCCGGGGAGAGTACAGTAAGTGCTCCATCCTAAGGAAGTCCAGAGGGAAGGCCGAGTGGTCCATGCTACACTACAATGAAAAGTCACGCATGCGCAGAACGTGCCTGGTTTCCGAGGTTTGTTTCATGGACATCCAGGAGAAGCTGCAGCATCAAGTCACATGCAGTTAGCCAAGAGACGACCGGAAAGCCTGCAACCACACCTTCAGTGTAAAGGGCTAACACGGCAGCACATTGTTATTATTACACATCAGTCGCCTAATTAGTAGAAAGAAACATCTACACAGACCATGCAGGTGATGCATCGTTTTCTCCAAGAGAGTACTAGCGAGTTAAAGTACTTCTGAAATGGAAACGTGCCATAATAACACAGCATTAATAAACTGCTCTTTAATGAGAAAGTGATCTTTGTGTTAATAGAAGTGCACGAAACGTCTACGTCCTGAAACGCGACGTAACAAAACCGACGTACTGACCGCACAGGAGCGACACCACGTGATGACGCCACAGCCGTCTCCATGGCAACAGAAACCCGTCACAGCCAAGAAGCCGTAGTTAAGGTCGAAATGTTGATGTCGGAGTGTTTTCATGACATTAATGGTCGTTTCTGACGATAATAAGGACGCAGAGGGGGACGGGTGCTGAGCGAATGATGGGATTTTATTGTGACAACACCAACGGGAAGTCCAGTGTTGAGATTTTATTCCGCCAGTGTTGAGGAGCTGCAAGAGGGACAGACGGAAGGTGGAGTGCAGGCTACAGACAGTAGGCTACAGACAGTAGGTTACAGACAGTAGGTTACAGACAGCAGGTTACAGACAGTAGGTTACAGACGGAGCGGGTTCACGGATCTGGTTCTTTTGGGCCCGGTGGCGGACTGTAGCGGTTTTATAACTACCTCTGTGCGAGGTAGCTGAACTAAAGTCTGCATTATACACCAGGGGGAGCAGAAACGTGTGGAATGAAAGCGGAATAAAGAGACTGCCTAGCTGATAACCCCCCCTATAAGAAAAAGGGATCGACATCGCAAACGAGCCACTGAGGAAGAGGAGACCGAGCCCGGCCAGGCGACCTGTTAGCACGGATACAGGAGAGTCAACAACAACAACAACAACAGAGGAGGAGGAGGAATTAAAGGAAGAAAGACTGACCGAGAGGAGACCCATTATCACTAGAGTAAGTTCCTCATCAAAACACCCAATAGACGGGGCGTGTGTGCGCCTGAGCAGACGAGTTATCCTCTGCACATGTCCGTGTGAAGCTCTGTTATCATATATTACCTTTAAACGGCGGAGGACCACCAGCAGCTGTAGCTAACTTATCACATCCCAGCTGGAGCTCCATTATTCTCACTTGTTAGCTAGCTAAAACGGACACATAGCGGAGGACTGGTTGTTGAAACTTTGTCTGGATGAGACTTTTAGTGCTTATCCACACGTCGCCTGCTTGAAGTCAACATATAAAGGGATTAAACTCACTGATATTGTGTCAGTACGGCGCTACTACACGCCGTAGCCATCCCGAGTATTAGCTTAGTCATTACTGCACACTAGCGGGCCAGATATTCAATCAATTCCCACATCTGGGAGCTTGTTATCGGCCGGTGCAGGGGTTAAAACAACACCTGTCGTTTACAGGGATGTCTCAGTTTATGTTAGGAAATGTTCAGCAGCCTTAAAGGTGATCGTTTTGCCGGTTCTTATCAAAAGGGCCTCGGCCTCACTGAAGTCAGTGCGCACGGATGCGGGGACACCGACCGTTTGACGTTACCGACGACGGGCCGTCGTGACGCTTTAGGCCGCAGTCAGCCCGTTTCCTCCAGCACTGCGGGAATACTGTACAACACATTTAACACAATCAACTAACATTTAATGTCATTTTAATGTTGACACCATGAGCCCGGTGACGCCTACGTCAAACTTGATGTGTGGGTCATTAGCGCGGATTAGCGGCCCTAAGTTAACGCGTACCCGGTGACTAGTTACCTCAATTGACCATTAAAACCCCTCAACTCGTGTCTTCGCGTTGTTTTCTGCCTTATATTTATCAGGATTACGTGTGTTTATCTCGGGATAAGTGGGTAAAGTTGGAGTAGTTAAGTGTCAGCTGGATGTACTCGTGGCAGGTATCAGGGCTGCAGCACCGGACATCACAGCTATTTTAATTTTCACACATAGTGTGTGTCAAACATTGAGGGTTAAAACTGCAGCCAAACATCTAGCTCCGGTATAAGTTAGATATGTGTTTGTATATTTTTAACTGAGTTGAGTTTAACTAGCAGTCGCCAATTGTTTTGCTTTAGTCGGGTCTTTTCTTTGCACTGCTCAGCAGCATTGCATTAAAGTGTCACTTCCTCTGCACCCCTCAACTTTTAATGGCTATCAGCTATCAAACCTCACATTTACACACAAGTCCATTCTACTGCCCAGGACCTTGACACACAAGGCTCGTCTTTGATCATGCACCAACTCCCATTAATGCTATGACAATATATAAACTCACATCTAGTCCACACAGTGTGTGTTTACCACAGTAAAGTAAATAGTTAACTATATCAACCCCAGAGAACACAAGTCCATGGAGGAATAAAGGGACAACAACTAATTTTATGTTTGATAGTGTTTCCTGTGTGGCTTTTTAGATCATTTTTTAATGTATATTTATTTTTGATAAAGGGTCAATGAGGCTATGATAGCCAAGCAGCCTTTTTTAGATATAACACAGTTTGTCACATACCAAAAGTTGATACTCGAATGCCTGATTTGTAGTCCTGTTTACTTATCCTTTAATCATTTACACTTTACCGCTCTTACCCCTGATATTGACAGTTCTTTCTTTGGAAAAGTTGTACAACGTTTCTTTTCTGAAATGAAAAATGTTTGCATGTGAAAAATTTGCTGAAGAAAGCTGAAAACATTTAATTTTACTGTCATAAAGAAACTGACGGATTGTGCTGGCACGAGTACTGAAAGATTCCCATTGATACCTAGACACAGTAAAGACACTCAGGATGCAAAAATCCAAAGTACAATCTTTTGGAATCGGATATGAATTTGTACTAATGCCTGTTTCCTGTCTGTTGGCCTCCACAGCAGGCATGGCAGATGCAGAGCTGGACTTCCAGACTGGTGATGCTGGGGCATCCGCCACCTACCCCATGCAGTGCTCTGCCCTGCGTAAAAATGGCTTTGTGGTGCTAAAAGGCCGACCCTGCAAGATCGTCGAGATGTCCACCTCCAAGACTGGCAAACACGGCCACGCTAAGGTCAGTAAATCCTGTAGTGTGTTTCAGTGACAAAACTGTTTCAAACCAATGAATCCAGAGGTCATTTTTCAGCACTTTCAACATTTTCTTCTCTATAGACAGTGGAAGAGAAATTGTACTATCCATTTATAGCTTGAATGAACACCCATTAATATTAATGTACATTAATGGACACTTTCAGCCTGCACAGGAATGTTACTGTGTCTTTCTTGGGAGTAAAGAAAGAGGTATTAAGTATTTGAAAAAGTACAAGTACTACAAATTATGTTTAAAAGTGATAAACTTGTTAACTTGTTATCAATAGCTTGTTTCCCTTAAATGATAGTAGAAAACAAAAACACTTGCTTTACTCATTGGATACTTTACAGCTACTGATCGGTTAAGTAGAGCTAGTGTAGTTTAATCTCTGATCAGTCTTTTTTTTATTTTGGGGTGGATTTCACATTTTCTTGCTTGTGCAGGTGCACTTGGTTGGTATCGACATCTTCTCTGGTAAAAAGTATGAAGATATTTGTCCCTCCACCCACAACATGGATGTCCCCAACATCAAGAGAATGGATTACCAGGTGAGGTGCAGCACAGGTGACTGCCGTTACAGTAGCGTGTTCAGTCTGCTCCGTAGTTACATTATGTAGCATATTTTTTTCTCAAAGCCAAGTTATAAAAACATACAAACTGCTAACAACAAACACATCGATAATGACTAACATGTTTGTTGTAGACATCACAGTAATATTCACAAATAGGATTTAGTCTTTCATAAGTGCCAGATTACAAGAGATGATTCCACATGTCTGGGGGTGGGGGGTGGGGTGCAATTAGCACTGAGATGTTTGAAAAAGATTATTATTAATCAACAAAGAAATGTTTTTGTGAGGACAGCTTTGTGTTCATAAACACTCAACAATGAAATAGAAGCAACAGGTCAGGTCAGTGTTTATCACCTTTCAGTCATTGTGGGGTAGTCTTGCACACCAGGGGTCACGAAACAAAGAGCATATGGGAGTTATGTTTTTGTTTCATTATCAAAGCATTAATCAAATGTGAGTTTGTTTATATCGTGCATTCAAGTGCTTGTAAGATACAGTAGGAGAATTACTAGGTGGTGAACAGGCTGATGAAAAGCATCACTGTACGTTCATGGGCTAAGATATGTCATTGGATTCCAGCTTGTTCCGGCTTCCTGGGCCAATAACAGAGCCGTTATTAATGCTCTTATTGATGACTCCTCTGTAAGTTGATAGCCTACGTTTGCACAATATTTAAAATATAAAGAAGTGGCCGTTAAAAAATATAATCTTCAAGGTATAGATCTACTGATGTAACTAGCTGAACTAAAATAAATGTCTCACATTATTTCAAATAGGTCCAGATGTGCTTCCAATTTACTCTAACTGAACTTGAATCATAAAAATAAAACCATCTTTGTTTTCCTTGTTTTTATTTCTTTGAGAATCCACATACGAGCTTGACTGTAAACCACTTTATTGTAATTACAAAGCACATACAAATGACTTGATAATGACCTTTGCAAGATAATGGTGTATGATTTAGTGAATGCTAAATCACCAGCACACTAACTCAAACACTTAGATATTATATTACGAGGCGCTGACAGTTGGATTTAAATCTAGTTGCAGTTCTCCAAGCATTATGGAGTGTCTTTTTTTAGCTCATTGTTTTGGTTTTACTGTTTTAACTTAATTTCCACATGCTGTAGCTGCTTTCAGCAAGAAAACACTCAAAAGCGCACTGTGTGCAACATACACCAAAAGAGAACAAATCTAGAGGCTTGACAAGTGGTCATATTGGCACATGTAGCAGCTAAACACATATATTTTGTTCAGGAGCTGATAGAGAGCAAAGCTGCAGTAAAATGGAAGATGCTGTCAGATGCTAATGTACAGTAGCTTCATATTTGGCGAATGGGCTTTAAAGTAATAATGCATATGTTGCCTTTTCAAACCTATAATGCATTTCATATTTTAGAAATGTCCATTCAGACCTTTCTCCACTTTGTAACTATTTGTCAAGTCAGTCTGATGCTTAACTTGCAAACAGTTTTTGCAAACACTACTGATCAAACCGGTCGGATTAAAACACGCAGTGTGCAGTGGAATGCTTGTAGCTTGCCAACCTGAAAAATGAATGTAGCAGGATTTCCTGTACAAGTGAAACGATAGTTGTCCCACTGCTCCCCATACTCTTATATCAGGAAGTTCATGTCTGCAGTCATTTAGATAGAGACAGTGTATCTCCCATGAGTCTGCACAGCCACAGCAGTGGAAACAGTTCTTAGTGATAGTGGGTAAAACAAGCCAATGACTTCAGTGGTCTGTGTGATGGAAATCATTCAAACTGACAAGTTTGTGCATGAAATCACTTACAAACCACCAGTTAATTCAGCGCACACGTAAAAAGAAAATAATGACAATGATAGAAATAGGAAAACGACGAAGTCCGCATGTATCAGCATAATGTATCTGCTGTCGTTTCCCCCCCATCCCAGCTGATTGGGATCCAAGATGGCTACCTGTCTCTGCTCCAGGACAGCGGGGAGGTGAGAGAGGACCTGAAGATTCCTGAGGGAGAGCTGGGCAAAGAGATAGAGCTTAAGCATGAAGGAGGAGAGGAGATCCTGGTCAGTACTCTCACTTCACCTTGCGCTCTTTATCTGCTGCAGTTTTCTGCCCCCCCTCCCCGAGCACTCACAGCTATGAGATGAGCAATCCCTCATTCGGACTCTGTGCTCTTTCAGATCACCGTTCTAAATGCAATGGATGAAGAAGCTGCAATCGGCATCAAGGCCTTGGGTAAATAAGCCACAGCAGGTAAATACAGCGCTACAGCTGTCCTCTCACCCCCCTACCCACCCACTGCCGCCTGACCCAAGCCTGCCTGAAGAGGAGTGTGTGCTGTGTAAACTGATACGTGTGTGTGTGTTTGGATGTTACACCACGAGTGACCAGCATGTGCCATGCCAGTGCAAGTGTGTGCAATGTCATGTACAGTTTATTATTCATCAGTGGAAAAAGGGGGAGGCAACTCCAGTCAGGTTGTAGAGGTTTGATGTATAATTTTTATCTTCTATGTCATTTTAAAGTGTTATTTACAAATATCTATATCCACTCTGTTCATCTTGTCCACATGTTAGCATTGCATAGTTATGTTTTACATGTATATACTTGAACTGGACTCATAACGATCAGCGGAAATTTAAAGATTTATATAAATACAATTCAAAATTCTTAACTAATTCGAAAATAGAAGCTTGTACAAGGAGAAGGTCACTGAGCAGCATGTTACTGCAGATTTGCCTACCCCTTAGTATACTTTTGGTTTCATGTTAACACTATTATGAGCATGTGTGTCACTTTTTCTGTACCACTATCAAATATATCAATGAAAGCTTATAATATATTTTTAAGCAATTTTTTTGCTCTCTGGTGGTTGCACTTCATTTTACAGCCATATAAAGCCTTTTCTGTATTTTGAACAGCTTGTAGCTTCGTTGTGATTGTTGGGTCAAACTGTTCTATGCACTTTTCTTTCCTGCACTTCCTCACTTGCAAACTGTTGGCTGTAGAATAAAGTGTCCACATAAACATGTATGTTGCAGCGTTTCCTCTGCAGATGCTCATCAAAACGCTTGATATCTCATTAAAATCAGTTTCCCTCAGGTTGAGTTTTTTTCTTCAGTCTTCTCTGGGTTCTGACTTTACTTTCCACTCTCTTTTTCTCATTTCAATTCTGTTTCAGGGTCAAACGAGATGTGCTGGACCTGCAGAAAAGGAGGGGATATTGCCTCGTCAGTGCTATTCTCCCTCTTTTTCCTGTCGTTTTGTCTTTGTTTTTCATACTCTCTCTCCCTCACTCTGTTTTCTGACCCTCCTTTGGGTTCAATTAGAGAAGAACTTACAAATAATTGAAAATGTCAAACAGTAAAAAAAACGAAACATGCTCTATGTACATGCACACATAAAAAACATCCGAGTCCAGAAGTACACATTTAAAAAGACTTGTAGAGGAGCGTCTCTCACTAACGATGTTTGTAGGTCTACAGATATTCAGTAGTTACCTACCATCCGGAGAAAGAAAGTAGGGATAACGTTGCATATGTTGGGCTTTTTTTTTTTTTTTTTTTTTTTTTTAAATACGTTTCCCTGTTATTATCAAGGGCTTCAACTCTAGATCTGCATTGTTCTGTTGAGGCTTGTTCGGCTTGTGTGTGCCATACAGGACCGAGTAAATGACTGGGTTTTGTCTTTTCTGTATGGGACAATAAGCAGCCCCCACATTCTGCCTATTATTTTATCACCTGAAACTATTCAACACATAGAACATACAAACGCATGGGTGTCCCATGTTGCTAACAAAGCACCCCAAGGTTAAGTTTCTTTTTGTCTCAAGGTGTAAAAAGTGTCAAAGAGAAACAAAACCCTGGTCCATGAACACAAACCCTATTAAGTTTCAAATCCTTCAGCCATGCATAATTTGTCTTGAAAATCCCGTCGCAGAAACGGTCAGACCGGGCCTCAGACAGAGCTGTGTGGAGAGATGACTGGAGTATTATTTGGCAGACTCTCAAACTTTGAGTGATGATTCAGGAGGCAGACATGTTGTGGCAGTTTGGTATCCTTACTTTGTGTTCATACAGCAAGTCCAAACTCTGCAGACTGTCTCCGTGGCCAAAACAATAAAGACAGTTACAACCTGTTGGATGTGGCTTTTGCTTATCGTTTTATTTGGCAACATGAAAGCTTTAATTAGAATGGACTTAAATTTGACTTGACTTGACAACATAACTTGAAATGCTCTGTAATTTTCTGAAGAACGGATCATGATTTACCAACCGTTATGGAGTCGGCAACACTTTGAGACTTTTCGGGTAAAACGTGTTCCTGTTTAAGTAATGTGTGATCTTAGTGGAAACATGTTGATTTAATTCAAATATTCTAAACTGTTGCTGAAAATTCCCCATTGTGGTATTTTTGCTAGTTTTTAGCAAACACAGTCTTTGCAAAGACTCAATCATCCACAGATTTTTCTAATTGTGAATGTTAGTTTTCAAAGAATAAGCTCTGGTTCATGCAGCGTGTCTTTATACAACGTACAAACATTTTAGTGCACACGAGCACCAGTAGAATGGCTTTACAGTGTAGGTAAAACAAGCTATTTTACAAATTAATATATGAAGTCTTGTAAAAAGTTGGATGTTTTAGGAGGTGCTGATCACTTATTAAAGTCAAAACACAATTTAAAAACAAGGTTCTATATAAGAAATAAAAAGCTATTCATATGGCGAATGATCCAGGCGAATGATCCAGGCGAATGATCCAGCCGAATGACTCCAACACGTCGATCCGGTACTCATCCAACAGGGTCTCCAGAATCTCGAGGGAAGCTGTGAAATCTCAGGGACAGTGAAGACGAGTTACTTGCCGTGGTGGTAGAACCTCTGGCCACTCTGGCTGTGGGACAGGAAGCTGTGACGGGGAGCACCCTGAGGAGAGCTCTGGAACTGGGGCTGGTGATTGAAACATGGACAAACACAACAAAAAGACAGCTGTCAGTTTCTGGTTCTCTTTTTATTTCAATTCCCTCAAACTGGAACATAGCAAATGATTTATAGATAAAAATGTAGGAAACCAGGCTGAGACTTTCTAACCACAATCTGCTGAGATGAAAACACAATCGGTGTCAATGGTTAAGCTCAGCTATGTAAACAAGAAGTGTTAATTTCATACTAAAAAAAAAAGCATAGGAAAAGTGTTTTCCACCTGTAAGCTTCATTGTCATCTAAAAAAAATTAGCACAGCTAAAATACAATTATCTGAGGTGCAAAGTTACAAAATGATGGTGGTAAAGCAACACCAAAAACAATCAAAAGCTGAAGCCAGTGATTATGTGTATACAGCCCCGTCAGGCTCAGTGTATCAGGAGCTAAAGATGGACAAATGACCTCAGTATGCAGTCCACACAGAGCTGATGGAAGTGAAAAGGAAAACAGTTGTGTGTTTGTGGGGATTCACCTTTGCAGTAGGGATCTGGACCGCCATTGACGGTGTGGGCAGCAGGCCTGGAGCAGATGGATGCATGGTGGGGGGGTGCATGGGCCTCAAAGCACCCTGAGAAAAGATCAATGAAACGCAACAAAAATATTAATACTAAGATATAAGGAATAGAACAGATAATTGTTATGAACTCATATATAAAAATACTTGATATCGCTTAACTAAATGTTGATATATTTCATTTCATGTTGTTTTCTTACCGCATCAGTGAAGCCTGACTGCTGGTTAGCGTGTTCCAGCTGCTTCTGGAGGGGTATTCCTGCTCCAGGAATGTATCCTGCAGGAGACACACAAGTTTTTTTGTAGTACTGCAGGAGCTGTATAGTAAAACCACTTAATATGCACAGAACATCCCCATTGGAAACTCTAGAACAATTATAAAGATGAACTAACTAACCAGGCTGAGAGGTGAAGTGACTGTGGACAGGGTAGCCAGGCTGCTGGTGGGGGAGATACTGCATAGCCTGAAATGCAGATGCACCTGAAGAACAAACACAACTTAGCCTTACATTCAGTTTTTGTTATTAAGAACTAATGACTGAAAATCACGTAGCTGTGAACATGTTTTCTGACATTTGACTCCTGACCCATGTCTGTACCTCTGATCTGAGAGCTACTTGCAAAACTGACAGGTACAGATGGTCCAGGGGCGTAGGAGGACGGATGCTGGGCCTGAGCTACCCCATAGGGTTCATGGACACCTTGGCCCCCGCTGAACTGCCCGTGCTCTGCTGAACCAGAGCTAAAACCAGGCGACTGATAGTGACGTGCCTGAAAGAGGGGAAAGATTAAGATTCTTAAAGCAGAAAAATAGAACTGCATTTCATTTATTCCAGTAATTAACAGCTATTTTTGGGAGATAGTTCTTTGAGTTATTTTTTTTACTTACTGGAATCACAGTAGTTGGGAACAGCTGTTTACTACGTTCTCCAAGTAGCGCACCAGGTCGGCTGTGACTGACTGGACTGCCTGAGAGAGAGCGAGGGAGAGAGCAAGAGCATAAAGGAGCAACTTATGTCAATGAGAGTTTTCTAGGTAAATGTAGATGAGGTTAAGAGATGCACATATCCTGAAGAGTATCTCACCTTGAATGCTGAGGAGGTGCTGTCCTGCATGCATGGGCAGACTCGGTTGGTAGCTGGCTGACGTCAGTGTTGTTATGTCACTAAAGACAGGAGACAAAGAAATGCTACTGAACACCCAAATTATACAAAATAAGTAAAAAGGTAGCTGTCGTATAATTTAGTTTGAAGACAAAACAAGTGACATCCTAACTACCTCTGCTCTTTTCTGCGTCTCTTTTCTTCTTCATGAAGAACTTTCTTGAGCTGTAAGAAGAGCTGGTGTTTCTCTTCTTGTAGTCCCTGAAGTTTTTCACCCATCTTCATTACCTGAAGTTAACAGGGGGTATCATAGCACGAGAAACTATAGTGTCATATATTTTATTTATTTAATTTATTCAGGTTATGTTTTTATCACTTTTCCAACCTGTTCTTTGGTTTCCTCCAGTGACATCCTCTCTTCTATTTCTTTTGTCCTCTTTCTCTCTTCCTCCTCCTTCATCTTCTGCTCCATCATTTTATCCACCTCTTCCTCCTCTGAAAAATTATATACATGTTATTCAGTGGTGAAAACAAACTATTATTTGGAATAAAATCCACTTATGCTTAACAGTAAATATAGTCATTCTGCTGAGTCTTCATAGGGCATCTTCAGGCATGTACTACAATCCTAAACATATAGACCAACATACGACCCCTAGGAAATATAGCTATAGCTTTAGTTACATCTTATCGCATCAGAATAAAACATAAAAAACTGCACATCTAAAGACATTATTGTAACATGTCATACAATAAAAAACAATATAATAATAGCTTAGGTGGGTAGGGAGAGTTAGTGGACAGAGGTCAGACGTGAAGCAAAAAGGGATGTCATTATGTTTAGTCTTCCATCCTAATTACAAAGAAGAGACCCAGTAAGTGATAAGAATACAGTTCTGCAGCTCTGCCTCTCCGTTGTGACTGCTCACCTTGTCTCTTGCGCTCCCTCTCTCTCATGATGTGTTTGTGGAGGGCTCTGGCCATCGCACTGGACAGCTTAGGTCTCTCCAGGAGGGCGGGCATGGTGACGGGCAGTGGAGGGGCCAGCTAGGGTGGATCGGATTTTCAGTTTAACAGTTGTGAAAGTTTACAAGAAATCGATAAACTGTGTCAAATTGTGTGTTGTTTATTCAGAGCGAACGGTACGTGAACAGTAGAGGCGGTGTGACGGCTCAGGCCTAGCTGCTAAGCTAGCATTGTTAGCTTTAGCTTATTTTAAGACCCTTCCATTTGAACAGAATTCTTCAATGACTACTGTGTAGTAAAAAAAGAAATGTGTTTGGAGCATAAACGTGTAGTTTAGCTGTAACAATTTCAGTTCCAAATACGCCCAATAAAACAAACATAATCTGGAGTTAGCTAGCTTCCTACATGCTAAGTAGTACCGTTACGTATTTTAGAAATCTAAACCAACGTTACAGTGCGGTACAGTGGTAAAATGCAAAAGTCTTACTTTTATTGTTTGTTGAGTCGTTTAATAAGAACCTAACCGTCCTGCGGTTTTCAACTGCAGTCCACTGGACTGTGTCTGGAACTGTTAAACAAGATTAAAATAAAAACTTCTCCCCCAAAATATAAACAGACGAAAGGGTTTTCTGCCCGGGTGATAAGGTTGCACATCCGGCGCCGAAGATGACGTCACCTTCTAACTGCATTATGGGGGTTGTAGTTTCCCACGCAACACACCCTAGTTTGATTAAAATGTTATATATTTACATATTCTTTTTTTAGGATCCTTTAGACACTCGCTTGTTGGATTTGATTAATTTTATAATTTTACTGGGAAAAATTTTAATATTTAGCCGCACAAACACCTGTTTTTAATAAAGTGGACTTTAATCCTGCAAAGACTGGAGATTAATTGGTTGACCTAGATTCATAGCAACTTTAGAATAAGTAAAGCAAAAAAGACTAAGTACATGTATTATCATGATCATTATGCATGGTGACGCTGTAATGAATATAACATAAGGCATTCAATAAAGACAAGAAACGTAGCTTTTCATCACATTTTTATCATGTATGGTCATGGAGAGAAAGAGCCATTAATGCAGCTGTATACAGAGTTCAATTTCTTTTTTTAAAAAAAAGGAGACAAACTTAAAAAAAAAAAACGAAAATTGCACTCAGCTTTACAATACCTTTAGAAATTAAGCCATCTAAAATGAACAATAACAACAACAATAATTATATTAGCAATCAACAGAATAGTCTTACCACTGGAAGCAGAGGATGATTGTTTAGTCTGAATTCTATTTAACTCCTTGATAAGGTCAGATGTGGGGCTGGATAACTACATTCTTATCACAGCTGGTGAATTTAACAAAAACCATTAACATAGCCACTTCAGGTTTTTCTAGGAGAACTGCTGCAAAACAGTTATCCTTTACTCTGCCACTGACCAAATTCTCTGCCTTCAGCTGGTGGAAGCTATTAATTTTCTACCTCTAGACTCAAAACACACTTTATTGCCCTGCACGCCAACAGAGGGAAACAACCAATAACTATACTAATTGTCAACATGAGTTCATTTAAACTGACATGGTATGTCTTTCTTCCCTTAACCCTGGAGTAACTATAATTATTCTCATTATCCTAATTCTAACATTATTCTTTATTTTTGATGTAGTATAATCAATTATGACATTAGAAAAATAACTGGCTGAGAGACCACTTAAAACAAATCAGTAGTGAAAAGAAAAGTGGAGGAAAATACAATTCAGACTGTAGAATAATAAAGACATAAATGGAGGGGAGAAGGGTAATTTATGGGTGATGAAAGTGCATTTGACTTATTTACTCTGGGAACTCTAGGCTGCTGAGCTGGATTTAATATTTAAATGAATGAATGAATGGTGGAGGTCTCATAAAGGTGGGTACTGGTAGGAGGGGGATGTTAGTGGGATCAGATTTCCCTTTGGCTGTTCCCATACACACTCTCATCACTGTAGGCAATGTAGAGGAAAAAGTCCTCTTCATGGTGCTCCTGAGAAAGATCACACATAAAAGGATGTCAGTATGAAATTAAATATGTGAGTTCATATAAAAAGGAATTAAAAGTAGGACATGATGATGAAAAAAATAAAAGTCTCAAAAGAATCTAGTGAAGTAGAAAATGTGTAAACCACTCGCCTGGTACAACAGTCCCATAGTGGCTGAGGTGGGTGGAATGACGTTGTTTACAAAGAAGAAGAGAGCATCCTCAGCTCGCAAGTGGATTCTTTTCCGGATGAGGAAGTAAAACTGGCCCACTGATAGAAGAAAGTAAAGATTTAAGACTTTTAAATACTAATGGCTTTTAAATATTGTTCAGATACACATAATACAATGTTTACCTGTCAGGTCAGAGGGGACAAGGTATTTCTTCTTGTCCAGATCTCCTATTCTGGCTTTTGGGGCTTTCTCCACAATAACCTGTTTAAAATGAAGAAAAAAAAAAAAAAAACACTGAACAAAGGTGCTGAATGAGAAGTACATAGATAGCATGTTTCATCTTTCTCAGAAAAGGGATCTGAGAAGGCAATAACTTATATCAACCAACTGAGCACTGGAATATGTTTAACCTAGATGTGTCTGAAAACTATAATCTGAAAATATGCATTGTATAAAAAAAGTCTATTTCTTTATTCAATTTGTAGATGTATGACTTAGTTGAGGAGACCACACAAAAAATGAAACTACTACTCTTTAGTCTAAAAATAGGACTTTTAAAATACTACTTACTCATACACCAAACAGTGACACATCAATCTAGACCTTAACAATTAGTGAATTAACTGAGAAATAATCAATAATTTGAATAATAAATTACTTAAGCTTAAATTTAAACCAGTATTGATTCCAACTTCCCAGGTGATTTTTTTTTCCTTTTTTGAGGCTTTCTATAAGTAAAGATTAATATGTGTGGGTTGTGAACATGGTGGGATCTGGAAATTTGATTTGTTGCGGGCTGTTTATACTATTCCCTGGCATCATCTGAACAAAATGAGTGTTTCATTAATTGCAACACAATTTATCAATAATAAAACTTAGTTAACAGTCATGTTGAATTTAGAACAAGCTGAAAAAAGCTAAGATATCCTAATAAAAGATAGTGAAACTAAAGAGACCAGGGAAGACCGTCATACAGTAAAGAAAGCACAAAGTACATTAATCTGTTTGTCTTTTTACATTTTACTTTAATAATAAAATGCCAAAAGCTTTGGACTGTGCAGTTTATCCGCAAGATCCAGATCGTAAACAAGCGTCCTGTTTGTTGACACCGACTATTTTGGGTGTTAGCGATTCAACACAGCCTAAAACTACACCCAGTCACTGACCGTTCAGACCTCAATCATCCTGTAACTGTTTCCTTGCACCAAGTACAACATGTGTGATGTTATATTAGTCTACCTAACGCTATATTTTTATATGGTCTAGTTATATTAGCTTAAAATAAAAATCACACGGAAGGATTAGACGACCTGCCAGCAGCTGGCCTGTTCTTTATGGTTAACCTTTACTAGTTTTAGCGTGTTAGCTAACTGGTGTGCGGTTCATTGACATTACTGTCAACTATTAAAGAAAATAAGGACAGTTACACGTACCTACAACCGAACCACAAAATTATAGTTAAATGTTGAGTTTGTATAGTGAGTGTCACAAACAATTAAAGATCCATGACTCGCGTTACAATAGCTTTAGCTTAGCGTTAGCAATCTTGCTAGTCGTCCCATCGCTATGAACAGAGATCGAGCGACCATGCTAGCTGGCTAACGTTGGCTACTTACAGGTACCCTGTCCGGATACTTCTTCCTTATTTTCTCGCCTTCGGACCGCCTTTTCTCAAAAGGGTGCTCTTCTTTGTACTGGAACTTCATCGTTAAGAGAGATGACAGACAACAAGTCGGTCACTCCGGGATTGTACGATATCGTTAGCGGGGTTTCTCAAGGAAATGTTCGGATCGCTGACACACACCACAAAAACAAACGATGCTAACTAGCATTAGCTTCCACAGCTGTTTTCCTAGTGCGACTGTGGCGGAGGGATACAATAACAACATGACGTAGGGGTGAGGCTAGTTCGCAGGGTGTTACTTCACACTGTTAAGGCCGCTATTGACATTGATTGCATATTGGAAATGGCTGTTTATTCAAGTAAAATCACTTATATTAAAAATGATTGAATTCTGAAGTGGTTCGAATACGTACAATGCGATTCTTCTCCGGAACTATTTTATTTTGATCAAACCGCTACGCATAAAGACGTAAGGGTGTGAAGAGGTCTCTGTCCTTGTCATATGACCGAGGCCCAGCAGGAGGAAACCAGAGAGAAACTCAAAACATCACATTTGTAACTCTGTTTTTGACAAATAAGAGTCCAAAAACATTCAACATTCATTATCCTGAGTTCTGTGTTTCAGTGGCACAGTATATGAATGTAGAAGCTTTAAAATCAGCTGATGGATGAACTAAATCACTCTGGAGATTTCTGAAGTTTCACTACTGTTGATTTCAGTCTTTTCACAGTTTACGTAGTCTATTATTTAGCTAAACCACCTTTTCTTATCAAAAAACACCCACTAAAATTAAGATGAACATCAGAATGGGCCAACTTAAAAAAAAAAAAATATTGTTTTAATGTTTTTTACAACGGTGAAGTCTGATTCTAACTACTATAGTAGTTTATAAATTCACCAGGAGCCACTATTTGCTGACTAGTTTCCTAATTTCAAATCTAAAAGTGGAGACTAGAAAAAAAATGCATTTGAAAATATCTGACAAATACTTACAGACCTGTTCAGACAGACTGCAATTTAGGTGCTCATTTCCTGATTCACTTGTGGCCACATTGCCAGCATATCTATTACGCATGTGACCTGACTCATTGCTCATGTGGCATTTCCACCTAATCTGCGCTCTGTGCTTTAGTGTCTTATGTTTGTTTTGTGTATTGCGACAATCAGATTGAATGAATGTAAAAGGTTGTTCTTGTGTTTTCCCTTCTTTCAACCAGCTCTGAAAGTGAGAGAACCTTGTCATTTGAACCCAGAACGTCAGCTACAGTGAATTAATTTAATCTTATTACTTCTACATCAGAGACTTTAGATCATAGATTATACTCTTCTGTACACAGGAAGTAATGTGGACTATTTCTCCATCTAGTTCAAAGCAAGTGTTTTAGATTAATGTAGTAGTTATAAAACATGATGATTACTGTGAGTGCACACGAGGTACAACAAAGTTCCTCCCTCCAAAAAAAGCTTCACATAGTCAGTAACAAATCCAAAGTAAGGTCTGCCTCATCCACCACAAACCACTAATGTGATCCTTAAAAACACAGTCCCACTAGTCCTCCTGCAGCAACAGTCTTGCTTCATCGAAGTCAGAAAAGCTCCTGGTCCAAGTTATAGTAACCTGTAGGTAACTCCATGCTGGAGAGATCTTAATTCATATCTACCTGATAGCAGATAGCTTTGTGCAGTAGCATTTGTTTAAATAGCAATCTGAATTAATTTTTTCACCCATTCTAGAAAAAAAAAAAACAACTTAAAATGGCAAAGGGCAAACAGAAAAGAAAATGTTGGGGGATTCCCACCAGACTTTTTTCACCAGAGGAGAGAAAACTTATCTGCGGAATTTCCCTTTTCCAAGGAGTTGTTAACGAACACAACAAAAGGAGTAGAAATTCAACAAGAGTAATGTTCCTTTAAACGACAGATGTGCTTCAGTTTATTTTAAAACCATCATCAGGAGGAGGTAGAGGACCAGCTAATTTATCCTACTGTACTCTCGGCCTACCCACTACCCTGCACTAGAATGACAATTAAAGCTACAACAGGCATTTTTTTTTTGTCCAATATCTTTTAGTAGACATATTCAGACACGGTGTCCTAATATGTAGAGATTATGAAAAAGGCTTCTATGACTCAGACTCTTTGAACAGCAGGTTTGTTTTTTGTATCTTCATGATGAGTAGTGCCTGAAGTGCTGGTAGAGAGCAGCAGAGCGGGCTGGGAGGATGGCACTGATTTTGAGCCAAAGTGCTTGCTTTATTCACCCAGAGTTGCATATTGTACTTTTAAAGCACATGTCTAAAATATAAATATTGAAGAAAAAAATATTTACATATATGCACTTCCAGCTGTGGCTAACCAGAAGATGCTCACTCACTGATACCTTGTGTTCAGAAACAGTTTTGTTCTGACTGATGACTCTTACATTTCCAAGTCCAGAATAAAATGTAACTGTAAGGAAAAACACCAACGTGTTGTTCTGCTTAAAAAAAAAAAAAAAAAAAAAAGAATGAAAAAGAAGTAGAAATATATATAAAAAAATATGAGGATTGATGATTTAAAACTCCACAGCAGCTGGACAACCTCCACCTGTTGAAGATCATGTGATGCGACTGAAATCTCTAAAACTACAGCAAATTGTTGTTGTGGTGTAATTATTTGTCAACTAGTTATTTAAAAAAGTATTATAAAATGTAGTATTCTTAAAAAGCAACATGTTTACAGGTGGCACACAACATACACATATCAACAATACTAATTTCTCCTTGAGGAGTATAGGAGCCATTTCAGTGCTTCAAGAATTAACTGATGCGTAGCTCACATCCTGGGGTTTGGTGGCGTCATTTGTGGAGAACAGGTTCTGTACATGGGTACGAACCTTCTTGGAATGACTGCAGGTATTTATTCACTCATCAATAGAAAAGAGATGGAACGTGTTATTATTTACGTCAGTCAGCAGTGAGACGCCTGGGCGTAATCATTCCATATAACAAGTTCACAATTTGCACGTCCATCACTTAGAATCAGGTGGATTCAAGTGTAGCCTGCACTGCTGTAGGGAGCAAGATAGTATTTGCACCAATCATCCACAACAGTAGCACCACTGGTGGTTTTAAAGTTGATTGATTGGTGTACACACAAATATTACAAGCTACTAATACGTGCGGACACATGTCAGACACACTAACACCTCCTGTCTCATTCTGAAGGATGAAGATGGTCTCCCAAAGAGCTAACCTCAGTAAGAGTAAAGACAAAATAGTCTCCGTCATTCACTAATGCTGAATGGATGGTGCAGTTTCAAGTTACACCACGTGATGGCAGCAGATTATCATCAATTTAAAGTTTGGCATCACTACTGTTAGCTGCAAAATATAAAGCCTCAAATATGACAGAAAAAAAATGCATTAAAAGAATTCAAGCTGGATAGTAACTGGTCGATACTGACAAGTGTTTTATTAGTAACACAGACCTGGAGACAGAGCCAATAAGAAGCCGCTGTGAGCCTTGACAGGACTGACATCGCTCAGAAGGCATTTTAAGACGGAGAGTCTAATAGTTGAACCCATACATTAAGGGGAATTGGGTAAAAACTGAAAGGGGAAGGCTGCAAATTGGAATCAAATACAAAACCAGCTGCAACAAAAACAGAAGATGAAAAAAATTAAGTGCAATTCCTATTAGATGAAATCAGGATGGCATCAAATGGTGAAGGGGGAGAGCAAAATGTCATCCTATGCAGAATTCATATTATCATATATTATGGTAACAGAGAAACAATCAGATATGGAGAGCCACGGCGGCCCACTTATCGTTACACACCATTCTTTTTTTCTCACGTTTTCTCAGTCAAGTCTTTATCACTGATTCCCTTGAGGAGCTTTAGGGAAAGAGTGACCGGAAGGGCTGGAAAAAGAAAAAAGCCTTCTCAGACTGCTTGGCTATTTGTCCTTAAAAATGCCTGTGGACACTACGTTGCAAGCACGAGTCCAACAATTATGTAATGTAAGTTGATCCATTTTTTTCAGGGGCAGAAAAAACATGTACCTCAGTACTCACCAAATCACTGCTGGGGTATGAGGTTGATCTAAAAAAGGGGCAGTTTTCTAGTTCCCCCTACTTAGTTGCTCCAAGAGGTCAAGAAAGTGAACCCATGAGGTGTCTGGTGAAGATGGAGAAGAAGAAATACTAATGTTGAATTGTCTCTGTTGCTTTGCTGATTCCTCTCTTTCCCCCTCCAAATCTTCAAAAAAAGTTTAAAAAGGACTAACAAATTCAGCAAGCATGCTCCGACTCGCCTCCATGCGCACATAGTCAGTATCAGGAGCGATAAGGCAGAAGGGCTCCATTTGTTTTGGAAAAAATACAAATAAAGAATCAAAAAGAAAAGAAAAACTAAAACAAAGAAAAGAAAAAACAAAAAACAAGCTGGCTCCCCCGCTCTCCCCAGTAGTTTCTGGACTCGGGTGATCCCATACTGTTCATCCCATTGCAGGCGGTCACCTCAGCCCTCGTCTCCTCAGGACACGTCTGAGAGGCTCAGAGAGGGCTGGTGGGTCGTCTGTGTGGTGGGACCGGAGGGCAGGGTGAAAGCCGGCATAGAGGAAGAGGCTGGTCAACAAGCCTCGTTCCCCTTGATTCAGCCAATCACCAGAGCCGGTGCTGGTGGAGGTTTCGACTGAGGACAGAGCGGACATCAGCAGTGAACCTTAGAGAGAGAGACAGACACAGCTCTATCATCTCACTAAATAAGAGCAGTTCACCATCTTTCGAAACAAGTTGTTCTCTTCGTTTCCGCTTCGCTATGAGTACTAATCAATCTCACAATGAGTACTGATCTGCAGTCAGATGGGTTTAGCTCAGGAGTGAGACATTTTAACACGTTATTTCTGAAGCAAACTGCTGAGGTGTCAAACTAAATTGACATGATTTGGACTCAAGCAAACCTGGAGTTTATCCTGTGCAAAATGTTTATGTGAATGTGGATTCTTCCCAACAATGTGTTCAATGATGCAATGCAAGAGAAAATTGCATCGCAAGAGGCTTGAGAAACAACTGCTGCATGTTTTGATGCCTGACAAGTCACCTTAGCCTACTCCTGAGCAGCACATCACAGTGGTTCTTTGAGAGTCTCTTTTCAGTTTCCATTTCAACACTTGATAAAAATCCAAAACAGTGTCATTTCAGGCAAATTACATATGATTTAACTTGATACAGATATTCAATCTGTCCATTTGCACACAGGTTGCAGCATGTTAGATGTAGATTAAATTTTCACTGTATAGTGTACAGATGAATGCTGGAGGTAACCCGACACTGCACCATAGGTAGTAGAGAGGGTATGTTTAGTTATTAATCGGGTTGTACAAGACAACTATAATGAGGACGTGAATAGAAAATATTGCAAGGAACAACTTTCGTCTGCAGCTTTGTCGAAATTAGTTTTATTTAAAACAATGTCAGTGGAGATGTTATCTGCAGGCTGCAGTCAGTGAACTGTAAGAAAGTCTGAATCTGATACAACTAAAATCTCAAATGGCAGTTACCACCATTACTGTACACCTCTATAAATCACCACAGACCATTTGCATTGAGGCAGTGTTCATTTTAAATTGATGACAAAGTAAGCCATGAGTCAGTGTTTGCATTGTCTATCTGCTTTCATGTCAACTTTATTGTGCCTTTTACCTTAGTGCATCCAGCATAGGCAGCAAGTTAAGGAGTGCTGTGTCACTAGGGTCGCTGAACCAGGACTTGATGGGTATTGCATTGTCTGGGGGGCAGAAAAGAACCAGTCAGTTGTGACAGAAAAATAGACATGCTGGTGATTTTACGCTGCTCTGTTAAAGAGGCTTCTGAGTGTTAGAGGAGCTGCAGAGTTAATGCACTGACAATACAAGCCTCGTGGAGATAAAGTGTTCAATTACATGTCCTGTTTCTGGTTGACTTTATTTGTGTTGTTCCTGGAAAAGGTTGGTGCATAAAAGACGGATCTGTACTTAATTCTGTTTGTTAAAGATTAATGCGCATAGATGTGTCTTAGCATTTATTACTATATCCTACGCATGACATTAACCTTTTCATTTCACCAACCTGGTCACTCAATAAAAATTACAACAAATGAACAAGTAATCCCCACATGCAGAGGCTGTTTGCTTCAAAGACAATTTAAAGTTCGCCACCAATGATGAAAAGACATTTCAAATTACTCTGCTGTGAATAATAAATCTGGTCCGTTATGGCTTTTGTCAGTATGAAACTAGAATTAATGAGAATGCTCCAAAACAAGATGTTTTCTACTTTACCACTGGAAGTTATAAACATGCATTTCACTTCAACTGGGATTAACCTCTACAAACCATCATCATAAGTGTACACGTTGATATAGTATGGTACCAGTGTTAAACTTTGCATATACTGAACGTCATTCTGACCAGAAAGTAAAAAATAAGCAAAACATATTTTGATTTGATGGGCAATTTGAGACTTTAACAAGTTTATATTTCTGAAAATTCACAGGCTGAGTCAGTCACACATTTCCAAACTTTGTCAGTTTCCTTCAGAAGTTTAACCCTTTAAGTTCCTTAAATGGTTAAATGCGTTTTCTGAGCAGACATTTTGACTTGTCATTGCAGAAAAAGGTGAAACTAATGACATTAACCAAAGACTTTGCTGCAGCAATTAGTGCAATTGGCAACCAAGTAGCTGATTAGTCACAACTGTGTTTTTGAGACTTTCAAAATGTCTGTGCTGCAGAGAGCACTTTCAATTTCCCCCACAGACAAAGTGTGACCTCCCTGCAGAGGTAATGTGCACCTTTAAGTGTTGTATCGGAGAATGAGTGAGTCAGACTGATGTACTGAAGCTTTAAGTCTTACCTGGATGGCTACGATAAGCACCAGGTGAGTTGTCCAGGATGACAATACTGGACAGGTCATCGTGTACTACAGACAGGTCTTTAATATAACTACCTAGATCCAATGTACAATGCTGTCAAAACACATAAAAACACAAGTTGATGACATCAATAAAAGAGAACGTGCTTTAAAAGGCCCAACAGGAGCAATGAGACTGATCACTAGGATCTTTAAAACATGATGTATAAACACAGTTCAAAGCAGTACTTGTCTGTAGTATCTGCGTTTCAGGATGTTTCTGTTGTTGTCCAGCTTGTCTGCCACTGCTGAGCCGTAGATCTCCATACTGGCTGTGAAAACCACCAGCTCATACCACTGGCTCACCTGTGAGCACAACAGTATAACGAGGCACTTAAAACTTAGTGCTCCATAGGTCATTATTCAAAACAAATAGTTTTATGACATGTAGTAGCGACAAACCAAACTGCAGTACAATGTGGAGTGATGAAAAAGACAACAGGCAGGACATGAGCACGTTCACAGTGTGCTTCACAGTTTCACACTTACTGACACTCACCACTTCTAAAAAGAAGTCAACATGTGGCCTTTTATGTACAAAGAATCTGACTGGATGCTTATCAATGACGACCTGCAGGAGAAAGAGAAAATTCTGTGTTTAATAAAAGCAAACAAACAAAACAAACACACACAGATTTGGGTTGGAATAAAATTCTGTTTAAAATAAATAAATATCTCCGTTTGTACTTTGAGGATGAAGTCTGGCGGCGTGCCAGGTCTCACTGTGGGTCTGAGAACCCCATCGTGGTGAGAGTGTATCAGCGTCTCGTCCAGGTCCAAAACCAGAATCTTCCTCTTTACTGCATCTGGAGGTTATCAGACAGAAACAGATATATACATATGCATCATCACACTCTTCCTGATCCTCTCAAGGTCCATCAGATTTGATGGGAGTGTCTGAACTGTCATCTTCAGGGGTTTAAATCTGGGTTTGATTGGACCACTCAAAGACAGACAAGAGACTTGATCTGAAGCCACTCCAGTGTTGACTTAGCCGTTTGCTTAAGGTCATTAAAATGCTGAAAAGTGAACAGTCTCGTGCTTCCTGGTTTCAGGTTTTCTTCAAGAACTTCTTTGTATTGGCTGCATTTATACTTCCCTCAATTCAGATCCACCTCCCTGCCCAAGGATCGTCTTGTACAGTTACTGAGTTTGTGCAGACTGTGTCTGCTCTGAGAAGAGTCACAGTTATTGAGGCCACTGTGCTCCAGGGATCACACAAAGCTTTAGAAACAGTTTTATTCCCTTTCTTTGAGCCAGTCCTCACCACAACATTGTATTGTGGAGGTTTACAGATGAAATATATGACTTGTTTTTTGTTCTGTGCTGTGGTCACACCTGACTACAAGGTACAGCCAAGAGTCTAAAAAGTTTTAAGTAAATGAAAAAATGTTTTCAGTTTGTCTTGGGTTATTGAGTGTATATTTCTAGGAAAAATATAACATTTTAATACATTTAACATACTTTTTAAATACATTTTACATTTAATATAAAAGCACAATAGGGTGTAAAAAAAACGGTCAGTCTTCCTTCCTGTGACTTTTAAAGCAGAGCTTGCTTATTTTAAGTGTACGAGTAACAAAAGAAGACGCAGCTTCTTGATTTAGACAACACAGAAAGAGGAAATGCTCTTCCCAAGAGTTATTTCTTAGAGATCGATATGTATTTTACAAATAATGTTTTCACACCTCAAGTCTTTAGGTCTGGAAACTCTTATATAATAAAAAAAAAAGTTGTTTAGGTTCTACGTTTAGTTTGACTTCAAATTGATTTAAATTAATGGATGATAAAGGACTCATCGCTACATGTAATGATGATCTTTCCTGAAATCCTGCTGCACTGCATTTCTCAGGACCTTTGTGCACTTCAAAGGACAGCATCAGGTTTTTAAAGTCTCTGTTAAAACAATAGTCAGACGCCAAGATAAACACCAAAATAGGTTTCCCTTGCTATAACCGTGCCTCCTGTTTACACTAGCTATTAAAAGATGTCATCCTAATGTGTTTTCAATGTAAGTGACCACTGCTTACATCTACTTTAATTCTGCCTTCAGCAGAAATAGTAGCTACATGCAGCTGAATGAATAAGAAGGGATCACTCAAGTCCAGGAGACTGGACCTGAGTCTCCAGTTGAGGTCACTGGAGTGAGCGTAGAGAGGCGGATAAAGTAGAACTGAAATACAATCCTTCCTTCCAAGTCAAGAGTGTGCTTCTGAATGAGCTCCCTACAGACACAATTGAAGCTCATTGAATGTGCAGACAGCGGGTCATGCAGCATATAAGTGCTGTCTCTAACATTTATATTTCCTTTTCACTTCCACACCACAAACACATCTTGTTATTGTTAGCAACAGCTCTGGAAATAACATTTTCCTCCAGTCTAAACTCAACATTTTAAGTGGATTCTAATCGTGTTTACCCAAAACACTGGATTACTGTCTTCTAGCAAAGGCTCAGTGTGCAGTCATGTATCATTTACATTAAACAGTGTTGGTATTTTCCATGAGTGTAATCAACAGTGAACATGAATGTCACTGTGTTTATCTAATTTCACACTGCACATTTATAAACTGACGAGTGCTGATGTTGACTGAAGGGAAAAAGAAAAAGATATACCAACAAAATCCTGCTGTTAATCTTACTTGTTTGCTTTTCAGTTTCAAATATAATAATAAAGTCAGCCAAACAGCCTATGTGCAAAACCACTCTTTGTTGGGATGCTATTAAAAATAAAGTAATGAGCACAGACAATAACTGACCAATGTAGCAAAACAGGTTTAACGAAACTATTGAGAAAGAAAATAACTGTGGGTTTAGCCATCTGATCCACATAAATAAATACACAACTATAGAGTAACCACAAGAGGTGATGCACAAACGGCAGCGGGCAGCTCTTGAGTTCCTTCGTATGGCAAAAGTGCCTAAAAGGATTCTTCACAAGTGGTGATGTCTCTGTGTGTTGGTATGAGGTTTTTTTCTTGTTCTTCTTTGACAAACTCGTTAAACCTCGACTTAATTTCCACATTAGTAATATGTTGTAGTAATAGAGTCTCCCCACTTTGCCCACTACGTAATATCACAATAAAAGTGTCCAGCTGAAAGACTGCATGATGACAGAACAGCATCCACCACACTTTTCCCGTCTTTGCTTTTAGTTACACAAGAGACACAACAAAATGCCCGAGCAGTCATGAAGGTAAATGTGTACTCACTGAGTCTGTTTCTGGAGATAGGTGATAGAGGCAAAGTGTCGTATCGCACCGTCTGATATTGGATTATCTGCAAATGAACAAGGAAAATGAGATCAGGACAATATTAGTATAGTGAGCCACTGTGAACTCATTAAACTGTGAAAGGTTTTTTGTTAGTTTGTTTTACATACAGATGAAAAATGTGAACTGGATTTTTAAAAAAAAAAAGAAGTACCAGTGCTTTAATTTTTAGTCTGTCTTTATTTCCAAGATAACAACACAGCTAGTATAACGCACAACCGATACTTAGCTGTGATGACTGGATGTGAGGATAATACATCTCTACTGGTCTTAAAAACCTTTAATTCCTGCAATATTAAAAGTTTAAAAATTTGAGCACTACACAACAAATTATTGGTACGAGAGCTTTTTAGTTTTACATCAGGGTGGAGGACATCATACTCAGATTTTGAAATGAGCCTTCATGTGTTCACCCTGTGGTTTCTCATCTCTGACTTCCTTGCTCTGGTCAGAACAACTACAGAGAAGATCTTTTTTTCCCCAGTGTCGCTCCAGCCCAGGAGCTCTGCACTTTTCTTCGCAGTACTATTTTTATCCCCCCAGCTGTCAGAGGGTGTCAGCGGAGCAAGGGGGCATGCACAGGAAGGCTGACTTGCAGGGTGACTTTGACTGGGCACGGGCTGCTTGGTACACAAGCCTAGGACAGGGCCTCCCTCTGTGCCCCCTCCCACTGCTGCCTGGCAGAGAAGCTTGGGGGAAGCCTACTGGTGGCAGCAGCTGCTGGGCACCACCGGGGGACCTTACTCTCAACTCAGCTCTCTGCACCTCCAAGAGTGTCCATCTGGACCCTGCAAATTCAGACTGAGTCCTTCACCACCAGATTAGAACTAAATGTTAACACATCAACTGTTTTTGCTATATTAACATGACAAACAGTCAAAAAACAAACTCACCTCTTCATTTTAGAATGATATGTAATAGAGAAAAGCAGCTAGCTGTAACTGGGATGGTGACAATTGTAATTAATATAAACTCTCTACTTGCAAAATTAGTATGTAAGCTGGCGAGGGCTTCTAAACCTACAACTTGCGCGATTCAAGTCTTCACCAGCTTTAAAGCTGCTGTCGTTAAACCTTTGTCGAAGAAAGCACACCTTCATCCAAAGTCACTAAGTAATTAGTGTTTGCTCTTCGTTTCTCTGATCTCCACTCTCCACTCCGCAACCTGTCAAGGCAGATGGCCATCCACCCTGAACCTGGTTCTTCTGGAGGTTTTGTGCATTTAGGAGCATTTTGCCTCTCCAGTGTCACCTGTTTGATCAAAGGGGGTTTTGTAGATTTCGCTCTGTAAGCTTGTGCAATGCTTTTATAGGATATTCTGTTGTGACTTGGTGTTATATGAATAAAGTGTATTGATTGAAACTGAAATGAGCTGACATCTATAACTTTATCAATGAGTACATTAAATATTTTCTTATTATAAGTTTGCTATCATATAAAACTAATAACTCAGGTGGGAAACAACACATTATGGTGCATCTAAGCTTAAAAATGACTCTAGTAATTAATTGATTATGAAAATATACTAGTGTCTTGTGTTGATTAGCTTCTTCTTTCAGCATTGCCATTGCCACACTTGGCTACACACTGTAACAGTATCATAGAGGAGATAACAGGTAAAACAATTATGTAACATTGTTGTCGGTAAGATTAACAAACAACCATCTCGTCATCTGTTTACACAGCAGCATGTGTAGGATTATGACCTGGTCCTAATATTTATAATCCAATAGAGCGTTTATTGATCCAGATTTTTGGATCAGGTCACTATATGCACTGAAACTGAAACACCTAGATGATTACATGATTCACAGACTTCAGAACGAGTTACTGAGGAATTACTCAAGTGTGAGAGTCTATAATGGCCATTTACATTGGTGTAACCGTCATATTTTCATTACAAAGGTGCTGAATGGGGTCCATCTCAAAACATACCACACACCTGTCATAGCTTACTCGATCGCTATCATTAGCATCACCTAAATTTCAATGCTCGACACATGGGCACTCTCTGGATCCTGAAATTGTTCCAGTGCATCACAGATTGTAAACAAAAGAGTTAAACTGTGAATGAGAATGAGAGAGTGAGAGAGAGAGAACAGTACTCTCTCTGTGCTGACATAATCCCTCTCACTTCAGCCATAACATGGACTGGACTACTCACTCTCAGGGCCTGTTGACAACCCAAGTGTTAGTGCCACACAATAAACTGCAAGCAGCTCCACCAGCAAGATGATTACAACACACAGGGCACTCCTCCAAGCTTTGTTAGCTTGATATGGAGCTAGAGTCGAAGTCCACTCATGTTACATCACATATGCATGTCTATTAACAACTCAGCAACACCTGTGTGTCTAAGATACAAGCAGGTGGCCTATGTCAACTTAAATACCATGTCTAATGAGGAGGCACTTGTAAGCAAGTGAAGGTGACCTGCAGGGTTTTGTTGGTTGCTCCTTGAATTAAGCGTTTGTAAGTGGCAGGTCACTGCTCATTCACACACAAACAGACACCTCAATCCATAAAATAAACATAATGGATAACACAAGTAGTGATTAGTTGCAGCTGTGTTACATTTTACCACCATGTGTGACACTTTATGTACCAAATGTTTCCACGCTATTAATTTTTAAGTGACGTATTAGATGCCTCTAATCCTGTGTGTGCTGATGATATAGCAATGAGTTTGACACTGGTGTAAGGCTAAAGCACATGAGACAATGGGGTTTGTTCACATGTTTGCATACGCTAAAGATTACTGGGCCAATTCATCATAATGAGAAACAGGAGCAATTACATGTAGTCAAACTCTCTGTGAGCATCCCTGCAGGCGGATGTTATCTGAAACACAATGTTTAGGCACATGGGAACCTCAGCACAGTAGAGACTTCAGTCATTTGTCACAGAAACAACGGGTTCAACTGTGAAATCTGTTTCAAACCCTCTCTCACCGTCCGTAGGTGCTTCCTGAGGATGTACATGATGAAGCCCCATATTCTGGACGTCACGCCGAGAAAAGTGCGGATGCCAAGTAAACACTGCCGGGTCTTCAGCATGTTGACGAGCACGCAAAGACCCCCACAGCAACTTCACTTCAATTGTCAGTTTCTAGCACGTCTTTGCCCAAAGTTACTGGGTTAACTGCTGGATGAACTTGCTTGCCAGTGAGTCGAAATCCGTCTTTAGCCACAGTCGCCAAACTAGCATTTCAAATTCTCCAGAGGCCAAGCAAACGTGTGAGTACCTCGCTCTGCACACTTGCGGCCCAACTAGCATTAAACGGAGTCAAATGGCATTGCAAGTGCGAAAGACAAACGTGGTGAGGAGAAAGGCTGCTCCTGGATGGACCTTAACACGCAGCTCGTTGACAAGCTAGCTCCGCAGCTAGCTGTGCACCAGCTAACGTTAGCTGGTAGCTACCGCTAGCTCGACAGGGTGACCACCTTGAACCCCGGACAAAAATACCACAAAAAGGCCGCGGGGATGTTCGTTGTCAAGCACCGGTTCAACGAGACTTCACTTTGTGCGGCGTCCGAGGAGAGACGGTTGTACAAAAGTTCCCCAAAGTCTAACCGGTCCGGTTAAAATCAGTTTGTAGTCCAATGGAAATCCGGAATGAAACTGCGAGCCGCCATCGCCGCCTTTCCGTCACTTCCGCGAGGAACCCGGCAGGTACGCGCAGCACGTCCACGTGGAGAAAAAATAAACAGACGTGGACGCGCAGAGGAGCCGGTCTGAGTGTGCTCCGTGTTCTGCACTAACAACATCAGGTCCTGTAGATGTAGATTCTTATATTATTATAATCTAATTAATCTTGTATATAGATCTTGTATTATTACTGCAGTAGATAAAGTGGTTAAAATTAGCCCCACCTTTAACAACTGCTGTTTTTGTACCACACCTGGTCTTATATACACATTTGGACATTTAACTTGTCAACAGCATCAAATCTAATACTGTTCATAAAATGGTTATCCTAGTGGAGTACTTCAACCTTTGTAGTTAGTAGTTCTACTTGAGTAAATACCCTGAAGTGGAACTTCTCCATGCAGTGGAATATCTATTAATGAGGTACTTACACTTGTACTTAAATATTGTACTTCTCCCAGCTGTGGGAAAAAAGTTAAACACTGTAATTTACACTATACTGCTCTCCTTTAGCTTTGATTACATAAAATGCCACGTCATCGATGTCACATTTATTTCTGTCCAAAGTTGGATTAATTTTTCACCAAGACCTTGTTTTGATGATTTGAGTCGGAGCACTGCGCAAAGTTTTCTCCTGCACATCCCAAAGATTCTCAGTGGGGTTAAGGTCTGGACTCTGTGGTGGTCAATCCATTTGTGAATATTATGTGTGATGTTCCCTGAACCACTCTTTCACAATCTTAACCCTGTTTCACAATCTGAAACAATTAAAGTGAGTCTATTACAAATGTTTCTTCTTTAATACAACAATACATTTTATTTAAAAAATTGCAAAGTCTGCAACAAAGCATACTTTTATTCAACTAAAACATTTTAAATTAAGTTGACCAATAATATTTTATAAACATAATACGTCTTGCAGAAATATAGGCATTATTTTAAATCTCCAAACTTGATGACTCAAGTCTTTGAAACTGCACCACTGAATGAAACATGGATCTTCTTTGGGTTTTATGCTTTAACTCTCACACGTCGAGATCATCATCTGGGTCCTCCTGGTCATAATCATCATTGGCATCGGGCTCATAGAGAATACGTCCTGAACCTGGACCTGAGTGGAGCAGAGCTGTTTTCCTTTAGATAAGAAGGAGATAGATATGCTTTTTAGTAAAACAAAACAAAAAACAAACAAAACAGTTGAACAATTAAAAAAATAACTGTTAAAATGTTTCTCACTTCTCTTTGCTGAAGACAAATGGAAGTGCAAGTTTCTCCTTTGCCTCACGCTCTGTGTCGGATAAGCGTAGGTTGAAGGTCAAGTTAGCTGCTGGGTCACTCTACAGAAACAAAAAAAAAAAAAAAAAACAAGACACTTTTCAGTCATGCCATGTTTGAACCTTTTCTTTATTCTACTGAGATAAACATAGTAAACATTATATTGCACCTCCTGCTCCTCCGGGTCAGTCTGTTTGGGTCCAGTCTGGTTCAGCTTGTTTTGTACCATGACTGTAAGATCCTCTTTAATGCTAAAAACCTCCTCCTAATGTTAAAATACAAAGTTAATTAATATTTTTAAACAGTGAAGGAACACAAAAAAGTAATCACAAATTAAACGATGCTTACATCTTGCATAACCTTCCCGGATTTTGAACGTTTTGTTATCTTTGCCACTGCTTCATCTCCCTTCATTCCAGGGGCCACCATGATGACAGAAGTAGCCAAATGGCATACACTTCCCACAGTACCTATGTGATGCATGTCTGCATGGAGCAAACCGATAACAGATCTAACAGCCCTTCCTAGGGAAGACACAAAAAAACTTCATATAGCGGAATTACACAGTCTTTCAGTACATAGAAATTATGCCATTAAATATTTGCGCCAGTGTATTTACCTTTTTTCTGTACTGTCTGGACATAATAACAACTATCATTTAGTAAAGAAACATAACATCAGACTCACAGAAATTAAGAAGATAATTTATTACCTTTCTTAAGTTGTTGAAGAGTCTTGCAAACAACAGGAGGACTGACATGGCTCAAAATCCATGACAGAGAATCGATCACCACTGTGGCTGGTTTGTGGTGTGATGTCTGCTCAACCAGATGTGTGAGTTTCTCCAAATTAAACTGGTAAACTGTGAAAGCTGGACGATCAGTCCAGCCAAGTGGGTCTGTAAAGGCATCGTGAAAGTGTAGCCTGAAGTAACAGAAACAGATGAATAACTGTGAATTTGATTATTAAACTAACTGCTTGATAAAAAAAAACTTCCATTATTAAATAAGACATTATGCAATACAGTTACAAAAGAAAGTAATTACAGGTTTGTGTTTTATCAGCTTAGAAATGCTGTGTGGAGGTTTTCAGATGTTTCAATTCAGTGTACAAATACATAAAACAAAGAATACCAACAAATTCTCACACTGGAAATTTTGCTGGATAAATCAACTAAAATAAAATTAAGTGGCCTTTCATTTTCAAATCACTAATCTTACACCCTGATATTAAGGTGCATCTTGGGCGACTGCATCACAAGTGGACAGCACTAAATACAAGCCTGAACGGTAAGACGGATTAGTGATCCTATCACTCAAACCACGTGCTGAGGTGGTCTGGGACGCATTTGAAGAGTAAACACCAATGCTTCCTTGTATAATACTAATAAAGAGGTTACAGGAAAATACATCATCAATGTAGGATGTGGTGGTTGTTTTGGTGGGAGCATGGCAATGCTCAAAAAAAGAGGAAAAAAAGAATGGAAAGAGGAGGCAGAGGCCATTTATGAGGATAAGTGGAAATTGGGACAAAAAACTGACATAACAGACCACAAAGTGGTATGCTGGACAAGACGCATGTAAACAGTGATGTGTCTCAGCTGTCCACTTGTGATCTGATCCCCAATGACCGATCTAAACACCAGTGGGAAACAGGGTCTTTGTTACCTCTGTAAGTTTGGTCCTTTCAATCCATCTTTCAGCTCTGCTTCACTGATCTCAAAGCCAAACACGTGTACAGCTTCTTCCCTAAATTCATAGCATAGGGCAGTGTAACAGTAGAAACATTACAGACAATAATTTGTAATTGTACATACACACCCAGTATATAAAACAATATACAATATGCATTAGTATAAATACCTGTTCAGAGCAGCATTGATGAAGCTCTTCAAGAGGTGTCGACCAGAATAACTAGCAAAATCTACCAATACAGGAACACAATGAGTTATTATGGTAACAATTATGATACTGATCACAATTCCTACATCATGTACAGCATTTACCTTGTATTATGAGAAGCCCACCAGCATCAGTGGCTTGCAGTAAATCAGACAACATGGCACTAAGACTGTAAACTGTGGATTAGCCTATAGTTAGCTTAGCATACCTCTGATTCACCACTTTTTTAAACGTGAAAACTATGCAACACAAATCAGAAAACTTAGTCATTTAAAGGCACAAAAACGACACCTTTCGACATTAAGATGACAAGCACTTAGCAGTTCCATTAAACTATATTTGATATGATATAGCTAAAGCTTTCTCTGGCCACTGCGAGTCCAGCAGGTTTCGCTATGTAGCATGTTTGGCTGTTCGTCTTCTTCGTTGGTGTCAAGTTGCAAACAGGTGGAGCTTTATCGCCACCTGCTGTTGAAACAAACCCTTTGAATTCATGTAATTAGTTCTTGAAGATCGATGAATATTGCTCGTAAAAAAACATTTCCTGCATTTCATGTGAATATTGTTTTTTTGTGTTGTGTTCTACTTTGTTTTCTAATATTTTACTTTCTTTTATATATTTGGGGAAACAACAAAATTATCTGATCCAGTCTGTTTGATTCACTCCTAGATAGATAGTAGGATACTTTATTAATCCCAAAGGGGAATTTGACTTGCAGCTGAGCTTTATGAGTAAACAGAATAAAGCCTAAAATAGAATTAATATAACTATACACTGAGTAATACTAATAGACAAATTCTAAACAACAACAGAAATGTACAACAGGTGCAGGCTTGTCCAAAAAATCTGCAATGGTACATACTTTGCTTTTAATCATTGTTAAGTAGTCTTTTTAATTTCCTTATGATACATACACCCGCTTGCACCATGAATATTTCTTAACAAATATCCTGACAACATAAGGAGTTACAGTATTTGTAACATTCTCCCTGTGTGAACAAGAACTTGCATTGGTTTGTTCTGGGAACTAGCTGTCATTTTTACTGACTATATATTGTATATGGAAAGTTAGGCCTGTTTTTAAAGTTCTTTCTAACTTTCTTCAAATCTTGAGAATAAAATACACTAGGTTTACCATAGTTTTATTATCTGTCATTGAATGTATGTGCAATGTGCACAAATCTACAGAATATTGTTCATATGTACCTGTAAACTGAGTGTATTTCTTTACCATATTTTATAGTGACCATAGTGCAAAAACTAACATTAAAACAATTTCACTAATATTCCAGGTAACAATTCATTATGCCTTAGTGATTGCTGAAGTAAAAAAAAATCAACACTTAATATCGTGATGTACTATTAATTCCTCAATTTATAATAATACATTAAATCTAAAAAAATAAAAATAAAGCTAGGGGTGATCAACTTAGCAGTAAGACACATAATTAAAGCATACACATCTACACACATATTTTGATTGCTGCTGAAATAACAAAAACATTGTTTAATAACAAAATATTAAAAAATTGGCCATGTGTAACAAAATATTTTTATATTATTATATATTATTAAATATTTCCAATGTATACTTAGTTTGGAGTGTACAGTCTCAATAACACCATATCCCATAAGTCTCATAATTTTAATTTTGACCATATGTGGGAAATGTAGTTCAAAGACGTGTACGGCGCTTGCTAGCGTCAGGAATCATGACTGCACAATGAACTACGTTACCCAGAATGCTCCACAGGAACCACTGCGCTGCCAGCCTCAAGAGGCTTCTGCCGCGCACGGAGAGGACAGTGCGGAATAGAGTCAAACTCTAGTCGATCGGTGGTCCGACACCGAAGAAACGAAAAAACTTCATCCCAGAAGTTCCTATTATGGACCTACACTCACTAGTGGCGGTGCTCATCGAATGACTTTTTAACGTTTTGCCATTTTCACCATCGATGGTTCTATTTATGCAGCGACGAAGAAGCAGGAGCTTTAATCGACAGAGGAATTAGTATTTGTCGGGCTAATAACGTTAGTCTGTCGACATCTCGGAGGCGGTTTGCTGTTGGGAGATAACGTTAGCAGTTGTAACGGATCCCCGCTGAGGAGAGGCTACAACTTCGACCCACAGTGGAGTTTATTTTCAGGAAGAGTCTCCTCGCTTATAGGCACACTTGGCTTGCTTGCTGATAAAGCTGCCCGGCGGTAAGGTGCAGCCACGCCGGGGGAAGGCACAGCGCGACGGCCGCTACTCTCCGGCTAGCTCGCCTGCTGCTTCTGTTTGTTGGTTCGAGGCCTTGTCGGTGAGGCGACAATGCTTGACATAATGTCTGAGCACCAAGGTATGTTTTATCCGTAGCACTGTGAGCTATTTAACAAACTGTCCCGGTGTGATGATAATCTGTTCACCGTTTAGATTTGCCTGTCGTCTTTTGCGGACATTGAAAAGCTAATCTAACGCAAGTTGCGGCTAACGTTAATGTTAACGTTTGGTTGCGTGTGCTGTAACCTTATTAATAACTTCACTTGCTGCTGACAAACTTGTGCTTTGTCGCGAAAGTGGCGTGAAAGTTGTGTTAAAGTAAAAATGTGTTCTCTGTTTTGTTACGATTCGTGTAGTTAGCGATCCCAGTGTTAGCGCATTATTGCACAGAGAAGTTAGCTTGCTAGTTGGTTAAGGCGCCGATACACCTAGCTTGCGTTAACTTTAATAGCAAATGGCTAACGTTAGTCACCCCCCTCAGTGATACACTTTGGCAGCTGTAAGTATATAATTTCCATTCGTTTTATATTAGCTCGAGTTTCAAAGCTGACAACGAAGTCAATCAAACGTTAGCTACACCTTAATAGCACCAAGCTAACTCGACCATTGAGCCTCTTACTTCCATTTCAAGCGTGATTGGCTAACTAACGCTAGCTGCCCAAGCGGTTAATTGTTAGCATAAGGTACAAGTAGCCATTAGAAATACAGTCATCAGTGTCAAGTTTTAATACACAATAATTAATACAAACACACGGAACATAGATGAACTCAGAACAATACAAACTATAATCTCGCTTGTTGCAACAGACGAAATAACGTGTTAGCTTCCTCTGTAAATGTCAGCTAGCTTATCTGCTAACCGAGATGCTAGGCAGTCTATAAAAATGACAAGTTAAAGGCTCGGCAGACTGAGCTGTGCTAGTTCCCACTTTTGCAAAAGCAACAGTTTGTTATAACGTTGGTATTAAATATGTGAACAGATAGACATGGCATGTGAGGAATTGTTCACACATTGTGTGTGTTTAGCTATAAATGGCTGTAACGTTAGTGACCAAATGACACCGGTTGCCGTAAGGGACAGTCAATTATTTTCTTATCAAACTGTTTCCAGTTTTCTTTGTGGGTTAGTTCAACACAGCTACACAAACACTTAATGATGTTCAACGTGCCCATCTCTAATATAGGCGTGTTAGCAAACTAATGCTAGCGTCAGTGTCTCATACATATACAGTCAACCCTGTGCTTCGTATGTTCTCACAAAATTGCATTTTTTTTCTCTTTCTACCAGATTCACTGTTGACATGCAAAACGGAACCCTTGGTGAGTGTTTTGTAACATTACTTTAATCATCTGATTTCGTAGCTGTTGTTGAAGTTTAGTTTAATTAGCTTAGCTCTCTTTAACAAAGGCATGTGTTTTCTGTAGCCCCCAGAGAGGAGAAAGAGGACTGTTGAGGACTTCAACAAGTTCTGCAGCTTTGTCCTGGCATATGCTGGTTACATCCCCAGTCCAAAAGAGGTGAGCTGTTTTAGATGTCACTGTTGATTAGAGTTGGCTGTTGTAGCATACTGTACTTAGGTTGTGAAAACATACTAATGCAGTTCTTCCTATCTTCTAGGAAAACTCATGGTCCCCAACATCATCCAGCTCTGCACACAGTTCGGGGTTGTCTGCAGATGGAGGTGGTGGCAGCAGCTCCATGGGCAATACTTGGGCAGATGGAAGCTCTGACATCCACACCATCCATACGTTTGTTCGTAAAGCACGAGCAAACAAGGGTAAAAGTATTCGCCGCATGCACTCTGACAGTACTCTGCTGGACAAGATGCGGCTTAAAGACTCTTTGTACGAAAGCCAGGCCAGCTCTAAGGCGGAGCGCAAGAAGGACAAAAAACTGAAAAAGTTATCACTGGGTTCTGCCATGACGGCAGCAGATAGCGGCAGTAGCGAAAGTGAGAAAAGAGCCCGTATTAAACGCAGCAAAAACTCAAAACAGCCCAAAACAAAGAAGCTCAAGACTTCAGCGGCTCAAAGTGAGACAGATTCAGAGGCACGGCATACACATACAGAGGTACGACCTGACAGAGAGGAGTTGGCAGTACATGGGGGCTCAACCCCAAGCATGCAGGGCCTGGGGAAGGTACAGCCAGATGAGTCCATCAGGGAGGCAGAGATGAGCTCCAGTGAGGGTGAGACCTGGATCGCAGATGAAGACATTATGGTGGAGTCAGGTATGTTATCATGCTTTTTCACATTTGGAATAGTTGAATGGATTAATTAAGATAATCATCTCTGTCTGCTTTTAATAAGGAAACATTTAATGAGATTTAGTCTCTCTTATTTTATTATGAGGTATAAACTCGTATAATCTTTCTTTCTGGACACAGGAGATGATTCGTGGGACTTGATCACCTGTTACTGTGGGAAGCCATTCGCAGGACGGCCAATGATTGAGTGCAACCAATGCGGCATATGGGTGCACTTGTCATGTGCAAAGATCAAGAAGTCCAATGTTCCCGACATCTTTTACTGCCACAAGTGCAGGGACTTGCGGCGGTCAGGACACAAAAAAGACACCTAGACGTGAAGAGGATGGGAGGGACATGGAGCACCCACCCTGTTTTGCTGTTCTGACACTTTTCTTTGATGCCTACAGCCAAAACAGCCTAAATTATCACTTGGATGGCAACTATATTGTCAGTTTGTAAGATTTCTTTTGACAATCACAACCATTTTATTTATCCCTCAATCATTTTTTTTATTATTTAGTCATTTATGGCTCCTGTGAAGAACTGGACAGAAGGTGACAGTGGAGACTCATTTATATACTAATCAATTCGTACCTTGATTGGCTTTATTGTGTACTGTGTTGACAATGTGCACATAATTTTTCATGCTTGTTCTCATATTTGGAGGTGGATTTTTTTTTTTTTTTTTTACTTTCTTGAGGATCTTGATAAATCAGTGAAAATTTCTTTTAGCATCTCAAGTCCAGTTTTCAGTTTGACAGCCATTTCCTCTTAACTTTAAACCAATGCAAATTTTACACATTGACAAATTGTATACCTTAAGAAATTGAAAATGCCACTCCCTGTTGTTTCTTTAGAAGTATGTCGTAATGCTTGTTGGGCAGCTCATTTTATTTTGGATTGTGTTTCGGCGACTTATGTGTGGCGACCACTGAAGGTTAACATGTAGAGATCGCACTCCTCTAGAACAAGTGATCTTTGAATTAATTGAATCATTTATTTTGCAATTGCATCTAAATTACTAAATTTAAAATTGCACACAGACAATTTGAGCAGTGCACTTTTTAAACATAAACCCTAATACCATTTCTTCTGCATATATAGATGGTATTGAGAATATGATGAGAATCTGTACTTAACATGTAGCTGTGTACATTCATGATTGAGCGCTTAGTGTTTCTCCTTGTCCGGCTTGTTAATCGATCATTAATAGCCATTTACCATGAACAACATTTACATTGAAAGCTGTTCAATTTTGATGTTTTTAAGTTTTGTGTGTTTTTTTTTTTTGTTTGTTTTTTTTAACATGTTTAACACATAACATGAGGGGCTAAAGTTGCTGTAAGGTGAATGGTTCGGCTTTACGATGTCAAAGCGGCTTTGACGCTTGTTGATGAATGGTTGTAAGATATTCGTTTTTCTATTTCACTTAATTGTTTATTTCTTAGCTTTCTGAAAAGCGGGATTAGAGATGTGCCCGCATCAGAGAATGGACATAAGATTGTCTCACATCGAGAACAAAGTTGTAGTGTACAGATAAGAAGTTGATGCCACTGTAGGCTGTGGCATTTGTTTATGTTGTTTGGTTTACCATGTGTTTTTTGTTTTGTTGGTGGGAGAGGTTGGAAATTCTCCAGTAGCAGTTGCACTCTCTCTACAACTACAATTTTGTGTACATATCCTGTTCTTCGACAACTGTACATATGTGAAAGTGAAGAGAGAAAATACCCAAACAAAAATCTATATTTTCTGCAGTCTGATATTGTTTTCTTTAATTGTAGCTTGAAAAATAAAAGTTTTTGGGAACATAAAAGCTCGTGTTTTTACTAATTTCTATACAAGAGACGCCTGGGGGTGAAAAAAAGGGACCTTTGAATCAGGTGTTTTTTACATTTTATTAGGTGTTGGCACAGCAAAGTGTTGTCATGTTTGTCTCTTTACCACTAGAGGGAGATGGTTGACATGCAACTTGTTAGTATAGTAGTGAGATAACAGAACTTGATGAATTAATATTATAGAAGTTCATGCAGGCATTAGCATCGAGGAAGGTCGGCATGCAGTTGTTGAACTTTCTCTTCAGTTCCTGTTGTCTTCTTCTAGACATAAGGATCATCCTGCAACACAAACACGTTATATAAATATTCAGCTCTTCAGCAACCTCACTAAGGAATTACTAAAGCTAAATTAAAGGAGTAACTTTAGAAAAGGCACTTGTGCTACGGAATCTGAAAATTGCTCGTGCAAAGGATGGGAAGCTGAAATCATTTATGAAATAAAGAAACATTAAAGTCTGCTATTAAAATGATATAATTTAACCAGTGAAGCATTAGATAGTGCTTACTGCACCTGCTGTGTTTGTACCATTACGTTCCTGCTTCAGGTCTATATACAGTGTACAGATCTGGTAACATTTGAATATCTTTAAGACGGAGACTGATTTGCTTTGGTAACAACTAACATAAGCATCAATGTACCCTCTGACTTTAATAACAGTTCAGCAACATTTTATCTTTTGTTACTCACCCTTTGGTTTCTGAAACTGGACATCTGAAAGCTGCCAATTGAATCCACAGGGGCGACCTTTCTCCTGTAGATACAGAACGGAGGAAAAACAAACTTAGTCCAAAATACAAATGTTTAGTAACAGTTTTCATTCATACTGTACAAAATGAACAAAAATCCACAAAAGCAACAACAGGAAAAACAGCAAACATAGTCTGAGCTATGTTAATGTATCAGCTAATTCAAGCAAAAAACACAAGAATTAAAAAAGGTCTACACTTTTAAAAGTAAAAAGCAAAATAAAAAGCATTAATTTATAAGATTGCTGATATAAAGCAAGTTAAAATATGAGGTAATTACATTTGTACTGCACTGTCTTTCTCAAACACAAGTCACATTTTATAAAACAACTACTCAAAATGTCTCTCCCTCACTTTTTTTCGTTGACTTTACGTTGGTACTGGAACTGGTTCTGGTGCTGGCGTTGAAGAGAAAGGTGTTCTGTTGAAGCAAAGGGAGTCTCTGAATGAGCTGGGCGAACATCCACGTCCCTGCTCATGTCCCCGGCATCATCACCCACAGAGAGATCTGGTTGATCAGGCAGGCGGGAGAAAAGCTCTTGGTCCAGCCAGTCGGCTTCCTGAGGGCATTAGTGAGCGAGTGATCAGGTTAATATTACAAGACAAATTTTATTACACGTGATCAAATACTGTGGTTTAATGTCAGTCCAAAAGGTGTATAAAGGCTTACTCTTTTGTTTCTGAAACGGTTTGGTAATACAGCAGCAGAAATTTCCTCCATCAACAGGTAAAGACCCAGGAGAGGAAGCACGCACCTGGAGCAAAGCATCTAAGCAGAATCAAATAGTTAATCTAACATCTCTGACTCACTGCAACATAAGAGGCAGAATTTAAAACCCAAACAGCTGCTCACCTTAAATCTTCTGTTTTCTCTATGGAGTTCTGTTCTCAACGATCTTGGTTGAAGTCCTGCGTCCTTCTTCTGAGCTGTTGACCCGTGTGGAGGGTATTTGTAGCTGTGCATCTAGGGTGGGTTTATATTATGGGACTGGCATCATGGGCTGTCTAAGCTAAGTGTGTGTGTGTGTGTGTGTGTGTGTGTGTGTGCGCACAAGTAATACACAAGGTATTACTGATGTTGTGGGGACCACTTACTTGTGGGGACATGGCTTACCAGATGCTGGTCCCCATGAGCAGCATCTCGACAACATGCCTCAAAACACGTACAGACATGTCTCAACCCCACGCCCTCTTCCACTTTCCTTGAGACTGAATGAGGGGAAATTATTGAATTTTAGAGTGATGACTTGTTTGAAGGTCAAAGTAAGGTTAGAGTTAGGTTAAGGTTAAAGTTGGGGTTAAGGATAGGGATGTTGTGGTCAAAAGCTTGAATGCCTCCTTCAAAGTTTTTTTCTTTATTTTTATAAATTTCATCATTGTACATTAATACTAAAGACACAGAACTCATAAAAGAACAAATGTGTGTGTGTTGGTACAGAGGATGATCAGACGGTTCCTGAATGTGTGTTTCCCACTGGAGGTGTGATGGTGCTTTGCTCTTGACACTGTTGGTGAATTAGTCAAAAGTGAGGTCATACTTAACCAGCACTGAATTTAGTGGGACCATCATTTGTTTTCCAAACAGGACAGTGACCGCAAACACACCTCTAGGTTATGTAAGAGTTATTTGTCTAAGAAGGAGAGTGATGGAGTGATGCATGGACGTGACCTCCACAATCACCTGATCTTAATCCAGCTGAGATGGGTTTCGAATGAGTCGGATTGGAGATTGAATGTAAAGCAGCTAACGAGTACTCAGCGCTCAAGATTGTTAGAAATAGATAGATAGTAAGAAAACCAACAAGGTGACGACCTTGTGAGGTTTAATGAGAGAATCCAGAGAGTGTGCAAAGCTGTCATCAATGCAAAAAGTACGGTAGCTACTTTGAAGAAATGAAAATATAAAACATATTCAAGGTAATTTGACACGTACATAATTCCACATGTAATATTTTCAGATATTTCCAAATCTGTCAAAATTTTATTGTCTTCAGTATTGATAAAAGATATAACTTATATACAGATATAAGATGTTGAAAATAATAAATCTAGGTGTGTCCAAACTTTTGACTCATAGTGTAAATCAATGTAATGTCCCCTGAAGTGATGGAAACCAGATTGTGTGTGTGTGGCTTCAGACATGCCAATTACTTCTCCCGCCTTGCCTCCTGCCATTGTCATCATTAGTGTCAAACCTCCAATGCCACACTTAAGATTTTAAGTGCTGACAACATGGCTCGATACACGTACATACACGTCGCCTCAACCCTACGCCCTCTTCCACTTTCCTTGAAGCTGAAGGAGGGGAGATGGGAGCATGATAAGGCCATTGTTGAGGATGTTGTAGCTTGATGTTTACAGAATTGCCTTGGGGTAACACATTAACCTCAGGCTGACTTCAGCTACTCTCATTTGGATGTAAATGTATTTTAACGTCGCTTTAACATCTCCTAGAGAAGCAACTGGTCTGAATTTGATCTGGGCCATATGGCTACAATCAATATTATGATCACAGTTTTTACTCATGTTGATGTACTGATACAAAAAAAAATACTAAATTCATGTTCATGGCAGCGAAGTAGGGACATAGTCCCCCCTGAAAGCAGTGTTTGTTTGTTTTTGCTCTATGCCAAAGACCTTAGGGATTATGATCAAAAGATGGATATGAGATGGAAATCCAGTACTTCAGCTTTTACTTAGTACATGAAACAACTGAGAAGATCTTGAGCATGTGACTAACTTGTGTCCAATAAGATTAATTTTTCAGGCAATAACTATCTCTAAAATGGTTTTAGCCTTTTTACTTGTGACGGCTGCATTTGTTTTTAAAAAGAGGTGAAATCTATATTTAAACCATAAATATGTTTATGGGAGAAAATCAAGCCATGCTAAATCTGAGAAAAGAGGCAAACCAATCAAAGTTACTTAACAAACGTTGGGTATGGGCAATATAACAATTTGCAATATCCTGAAAAAGAAAGAAACCACAGGTGTACCGAGCAATGGACACATAACGGGTCAACTTCCACAGAGCAGAGGTGAAAGTAACACAGGGGTCATACCACAAGATACAAACCCCTCATCAGCAGTAAACAGTCAGGTTGGATTTTCATCCATAAGATATGCAGCAATACAAAAACACAGGGCTTCACTAGAGGGAAAAGGTGGAAGAGTTTAAGAGGGACCAAGTTAATCATCAGACTGACTGAACATGTATTTCACTTGTGGGGAGAGTGAATAGACATCTGCTCTAAATGAACAACAAGTGAAGAAGGCTGCAGTAAAATCTTGGAGGCTTAATACAGTTATGTGCAACCAAATATTAGTTTTATTTACTTTACTTTAAAAATAACATTACAAAACTATCAATATTGACTTTGAACCCGAATTTCTTCAGTCTACAGCAAAAACAAATAAAGAAATTAACAGGAGACTGTAATAGAAATATATTAAAACAATCCATGATTTCAGGTGAATTTGGTCTAATACTGAGCAGAAATTTACTGGTTCTGCATTTTTTTACATCATAATAAAATATCCTTATAAGTTGCTTGAAAATGTGTTTTTTGAAGATACTGACACAATAGAGTCTCAAGTCTTTAAAGGTCTTTAATAGTCTTTAAAAAGTAGTTTTTTTTTATTATAATAAAGAAAAATAATGTTTCTCTTCTTTCAAGAAAACAAAATATTTAGGGTTTGATAACAAACATAATGTTTTTTGTAATTAAAAAATTACTTATAAAATAAAACATAATAAAACCCCTCCAAAAGTATAGGAACAGTGAGACCAGGTCCTTTATGTTTTGCTCTTTCTATACCTTTGGGGGAGAGTGGAGTTTATAGATGAAACAAAAATCAAAGTCAGACAACAAAAACTGACATAACACTGCTGAAAGTATAAATTATTATTAACAAATAATTAGTTTATTACTGAGAAATATTTAGTTTATTATTGAGAAATATTTAGTTTATTATTGAGTTCTTAAAGTCTTATCTTCTCCAAACAGTTCAAGAATCTGCCAGTAACCTGCCAGACGTTTTTATGGCCTTCATTTGATAGTTAAAGGTGAAAAGGCAGACAGGAAACACAGGGAGAGAGAGAGGGAATGCAACAAAGGTTCCCAGCTGAACCTGGACCAGGGACATTGTGGTCATGTTGCACGTACTGAAACCATTCGACTACCAGGAACCTCCCATACTCAAAACAATATTTATTACACTGACAGATCATTTTAAACAGTTTTAAGAAAACAGGACTAAATAGGTTAATTATTTATTGTTTATTGCTTAATTGTTTCTCCAATAACACATCAGACATTTCTATAAATAACTTAAACTAAAATTACTTACTTACTTAAACTTACTTACGAAGCCCTAAGCCTTTTTTGAATTGGTAACAGATCGAAATATTGTTATTACACTTTACAGGTACATTGTAAAATAGACTTTTAAAGGCTCAATTATGAAAGAAATGACTTGACTTGACCTGTTTTTCAAATCCTTTTAAGTGCACAAGCCATTATTTTGAATCACTGATTTTACCATATCCGTCATTTAAATTAGTCAATAAGTTAGTTTATGATTTTATCCAATCAAGAAGAAAAACCAAATGAACTTTATTCATCCTCTGGACTGAATCCTTACTGTAACAGCTACACTCTAATTTGTAATGAGATGTAGAAATGACTGTTTTTTTTTCATTACCTCATTAAATTATTATTCAAACTAATAGAAATTGACTCTCAAAGTCTAAAGGTAGGTATTCTGTCTAACAATAACCACACAAATGGTGAAACTGGGAAAGAAAACAACTATTTGACAAATACAAACAGTTAAACAGTTAATTGACAGTCAGTATTAGGGATGGTTAATCGATCAGTGAGATATGTGTGCATTAATCTGGGACGTTTGTGTCTATAGGACCTGAAGAAAAGCACAAAGACATCAAAGATAGTATCACAACCCCACTGGACTTGATCACTCCGTTTCGCCTGAATTCACTGGCGGGCTGCCACCCAATCCAGACCACACACAATAGCCTACTTTCCACCCCTCCTCAGCCCGCCTGCCTGCCTGCTACCTCTGTCTGCAGACAACAAAACAGAGAGGAGACAGTGTAGCAGGGATGGATGGAGAGACTGGCAGAGGCTGGGGCGCTGGGGTGGGGGGCTCCACTCGGAGCATATGCGCGTTCAGACACGTTTTCACTTTTCCTCTTTTCCCACCCTGTCGTAATTATTTCTATTTTGGGACGCAGAGGCTCACCAAACATAGACCCAGCGCTGATAGATCAGGCGAGTATAAATAAACCAAGGCAAGGCTGGCAGCATGTCAGCAGGGGCAGAAGCCAGATAGGATGCTGATGGCCTCCATTAGGGGCAGACCTCATTACGGGGGGCCTCTTACTGGGGATATGAGTTCCTTTGTTGGAGCAGAGGACCTAATGTCTGTTGATGTAAACTTGAGGAGAATCTGTCAAAATAAAGACATTCGGTTGCTTCTGTGCAGGGTTAGTTTACTATATGCAACTTCTCTTGCACAGATAAGCTTCCCAGTTATGTTGTGTATTGATTCTTTGATCTGTACATAAATCAAAGTCTACTATTAACACATAATTTATGGCTGGGTGCGGAGATATAATTTGCAACAAGCAAAGTTGACTGACTGTTGACATTGACTTTAAATTTACTATCAATATGAAGGACTAGTACTGATCTTCTCATCAAGCTCCCAGCAAGAAAGGGGATAGGCAAAGTATACCACATAGTTCTCCAAAATGAATGATAAAAACGTTACCAAGATTACAGAAAACATACAAATACATGTTAACAGTGCCAGTAAATGTGTCCATTTAGTGACACACTCTTTTTTTTTTTTTTTGTTGTTGGTATTTTTATGTGTACCTCCCCTGGAAAATCATATACATAATATAATATATTACAACATGCAACCTTGAAAAGTGTAAACACATATTTATTATGTATCAATAATAAAATAATGTCTTTAAAAGAGCATGCATTTCTTTGAACATACGTGGAGTGTTTAAGGTAATATGCTTTGTAATAAAGGTAAACTTTTGTTTGGGTACACGTCATCTGTAAAGAGAGTTACTTTAGCCTAAGCGCGCGTGCATGTGTGCAGAGTGACTTTCTCCATACCCCGCCCCAGCGCAGGACCCTATAAGTATCAGGCCCTGCAGAAGGTGCCAAATATAGACTCAGAAGAGATGGTTCCCACTACAACTGTGAGTAAACTGAGAACAGAGGGACATCAAAAATATGTAAACATCAACTTGAAAATATAATAATAGCAAATAGAAATGTAAAATGTAAATGTAGCAATACCACACTGGAGTCATTTATTAGAGTAAAAGTTACCTAATTCAAAGGGTAAATTAAATTAAATGACCAAAATATAGTCAGTAAAAATATCTATAAAGTACTCATACAGATGGGCTCATTTCACTTAGCATTGCATAATAATACTACATTAAGTACTTTTTAAATACCTCATAAAACAGAACTAAGTAAACTACAGTAAATGCAGAGTAGTTACCACAAATGAGCATTTGTCCATTATTCACCCTCCTTTTATCTCTTTTTCTATCTTTATCAACTTATAAGAAAAATAACTAGGTGTGGAAAGCTAGTTCTTTTATTCCAGTGGGCCTGCTCACTTACTAAATTACATGCAGTTGTATTATTTCAGCTCTTTACACTTTAAAGAGTTCACACTATAGTTTTGCCAGGTTTAATGTAGCCTAGCTAGTTTACAGTTAGCAAGCTAGTCAGCTAATTTAGCAATATGGCTAGTTAATGTCAGTTGAGTTGATGTTTTGTTAACTCAGTTTATTTTGTTATGATAACCTGGATTATCTAAACCTTATTTGCCTGTTTCGGATTAGTGTTCAGTGTAAGTTAAACTGGAGTTGGTATTGAAAGTCTACAGGTTTAAGGTATTTTATATAGATTTTTACCAGGACTCTACTAGGCTAGGTTAACTAGCACAACATCAACAAGATGTAAATAATGAATTTTATCACACTTTACTTTCCTTGTTTGTTTTCTTTTTTTTTTAATTATGCACAGTTAAATTTTATATAAACAGTTCACAGTATAGTTTCATTTTATCTAGTTTAATGTAGTTCATCTAGTTATGTACCCATCCTGCTAGCTCACTGTTCAGTTTCATTTAACTGATGTAGTAAAAGTAGAAAGTAAGTAATTTTACATTTACTACTAATCACTATCATAGTAACATTTAATTATATCATTTAATTTAATTGTTTAACAATTAAAATTGAATAAAGGTTGGCATAACTCAGTGTTAGACTACACAATAAGATTATTACAAACAAAAGACATATATAGTATATATAGTAGTATATAGACAGTATATATAAACTGTACTACGTTTGAAAGGTCTACTATGTTTTTTTTTTCTTTAAATTTTTATCTGAGAGCTTATGTTTTGCAGAATAAGCTAATGCTCCTAAAATATTATCCACTAGGGAAAATGTCTTGAGCAGTACTTGTCTATATCCTGGTTCCTATTAAGTAGTATTCAATATTTTCTGATACCTATAAGTGTATATGTTATAAATAACTATATATACTAGAGGGAAATCCCTCTTTGGGTCTCATTACGTTAGATTAAAGTTGCACTGCAGCTTTTTAATGCAGTTTTAGTGCCCTCCACTGCTGAGGTATTGGCATCCCCTGGTGGTGTTTCCATATTAAAGCACATAGACATGTTTGGTCTATGTGTTTCTGCAGTTCAGCCCCTCCCTGCTGCTGCATGCTCCGATAAAAACAAGTTGTCTTTTGCATGATACAAATCCTCATATTTCCATGTGAGATAGCAGCTGTGAGCACCGCGGTGCAGGGACAGGTAGAGACAGTAACACGTTGTGGAAGAGAAGTAGTTTTTTTAGTGTGTAATTAGTTCAGCTGTGACAACACTGATGATCAGACTTGAATCATGCTTAAAAACACGGAAGGTCATATGAGCCTCTAAGGGGAGGAGACTAGAAGAATTGATGGGAAGGAGGAGAAACGACGACGAGATCCGAGAAACAGGTTGAGCAAAGGGGCCACGACAAAGCGTCACTTGGCTCTGGACATCGGGAGATTTCCACTTTGCTTTCTTTGATTTTCAGTCTCACTTTCGTAGCTGGAGGACAGAAGAAATCAGCTGTGGGAGAGGTGAGCTTCCTGTCTCCTCTGTTCACGTTTTTCTTGCTAGAAAAAAACAAAACAACGATTAGTGGGTCCATCGTACTTAAAGCAGACACAGTTAGTTAGGAATGGTTTGTTAAAAGTATTAAAATCAATGTAAAATCTCTGCTAGTGATCGAACCTGTCGGAGATTTTAATATGCATATCTTATGTACACCGGAAATCCAGCATTACCTTCTTAATGTGCTTTTGATTGCGTGGGATCCAGTGGAAAAATAAATGATCTGCACCCACCTCTTCAGAAACATGTCACACCCACTTTTATGTTCATGCATTTTAGCACTCAACCATACATCATCATAGACACCAGCACACTTTTAATGCCCTATCGTTTCCACTCTTATCACATGATTTGTGTACCATATTATGTAAAATACACACTGGAGGTTATTATGATGGCTGTAAACATAAACCTATTAAACCATTGCAGTGTGATGGCAAACCTCACATGATTATGGGACAATAGGAGTGACTCAATGTGATTGTGGGACTGATGGAAACTAAATGTTGTTGGTCTTTTTTTGTTATTCTCGCTTTCTGTGACCCCCACCCGGTTTCTGGCATTCATTACAACCCCCTCCCTTCCCTTCCCCTTTCATTCCTGCAGTTTCTCATAGAGATCCTGTGAGTAGACTGGGAAGTGGGACCATTTTTTACTCTGTGCCCAGAAAAGTTTCAGCCAGCTCTTCGCCATGTCTGCTCCTGGTAAGTGTCTGACTACAGCTGCAGCTACAAAACAAGGAAAATAACTAGATCTGTTTTAAATTTACATTCTTACTTTGCCTTTTATGCAAAAATCAGATACATTTAGAGCTTTAGCTTAAGGATGAAACATTCTTCCCTATTCGTTTACATAATTTCCTTGTGTCACATACGTTATTGTGAAATGATCAGGCTTCGGTACGTCAGAGTTTCCATTACATCCTCCTGTTATCCAGTGGACATAAGAGTATACTGAATAAAGACCTTGTCCTGACCCCAGGTTCCTCTAGTTGCCAAAGTGTTGGAATTTGAAAGAAATCCCTTGAATGCTTGGTTGAAAACATTTCTGAGTCCAGCATGCTCCTCCCTCTGGATGGAAAAGAGCAGAATTACAGGGTGAAAGGTGCCGTTGTCTTTGCATGTTAGTCCCTGCACATGAGCATGAGGGTGGCGTCCCTCTGAACATGCAGCTTGCATTTTTTTTATTTGTTTCCTGAAAGTTAGAGAAAGGAATGTAGAAAGAGGTGGAGCAGCAATAAGCCTCAAAGTTCAGAAAAACGCATGACGTCTGAACCTTTTTGATAACAGGCTATTGGACATAAGGGGACATGAGGGACAAATTAGAGGCTGATGTTGGACCACAAGACTTTATTACATTAATTACCCTTTGAAACTGTGAGCCTGCGCAGTCACGACCTTAACAGAGGAAGATTGTCGCTGGGCCGCTGCCTGACTGTCCTGCCAAGCCAACCTAAACCAGTTTAGTCAGCTGTGACTCTAATTTGACACCAGTGCATGGCACACAAATCCATTTTAAGTCAACACTAGTGAAAAGGCATTTAACGACACTTGCATTTCTGTGAAGACCAGTTTTATTTAGATAGCATTCAATTTCAATACATTTAAAGTCAATGAGCTCTACAAATAAAGTGACTAATGGAAACAGAAACCACAGTCTTTGCTTTGCCTTTATAATGTGGGAGACCTCAGGTCATCAGACAAGGACCAGAAAAACGCCCTCCACATGTTTGTATCTTATTCTTAGTACAGATAGAAAAAGAATGCAGCATGGCACCGGAGTCTGACAGGATGGCATTAGGAGCAGGGGTGAAAACTGTAAAGACTAAGAGCAAAAATATTTACAAGCAAAATAAGATAATGCTGGTGATTTCATATATTGTGTGAATTAAAATGTTTACACTACAACAAAAACAAATGTAATAACCTCCTCTTGATGCTTGTTGAATGAGTTGTGTTTGCTTTGCTGAGCACCAGCAGTTTCCTGATGTGAGACGATCGAGAGGATCAGTGCTTTGCTATCAGGTCTAACGCTCCCAGCATTAGAGAGACACAATGTCAGCATTTGAATTTGAATTGAAACTTATTTTGAATATGTAAAGCAACAAATAGAAAACTTAACATACTGTCAATCCAAGAGAAAAAGAAAATCAGTATTTACTGAAAATACAAAACATAAACGCACATAAAGTCGAACATTTATAAACACATTTGAAAAGGAGTGAGAAGAAGTGTTAGCTGATCTGATCTCACCACTTCTCCCTAAGTCATTAGCAGTTAATAATTAAGTCAGCTTAAGTGTTGGTTAAAATTTTATAGTAGATTGTAGGTCGCATATATAAACGATCTAAAGCAAGATTTGGAAACACACAACACATGTTGCAGGATGCATTCACTGCTGGTTTTGGGCTTTTTGTGGCGTGTCCTAAAAACAGAAAATATAGAAAATCATGTATTATAGAAATTAGCTCTGCTGGTCTACAATGTGGTGGTCATTGTTTAGTGGTTACCAGTTGGTAAAAATATCGAAATGAGATCCTGAGACGGGATATGTCTTCAGATGACCTTGTTCTGTTTATACTAAACCTCACAACTGAAACATATTCAATTTACAAAACAGAGAAAAGATCACAATCCAAATCCAGAGAATTATGACATTTTTTTTTACTTTATAAGTAATTGTGGTTGTTTTAAATGGTTGTAAATTATTATCTGTCCATTTACAAATCAAGAGTCTAAATATAAGATAATTTGTAAAATATAACATTTCTGCAAAGCTGTCAAAAACAACAGTTGAGAAATTCAAATGTCTTTTTTCCAAAACAAATGCTGCTTAAAACACCCATTTGTGACCAAAGAAATACACAAGAAATGAGCAGTATAGAAACCACTGTAGCATCTCACTGTAAAAATACCGTCATCCTTATCTCTGTCTCTATGACCATTTAAGCCAATTTATCCACATTTAATTTGTGGCTCTTTTAAACTCTTAATGCGTTTTCAGTGAATCATTCTGTATTCCCTTACTATTTTGGAGACATTAACAAAACATAATGCTCTATTAGCCTTCTGAAATCTGTCATATCCTGCTTCTCCTTAATGTAAAACTCATGTTATTTTTTTATATTAGAGCTTCTACTAGTAGATATTAATCTGCAGGCCAGTGTTGAGCCAACAATATGGTACCACTGCTTTAAACCTGAAAACACTGCCATCAGATAATAGGTGCATATAGCATTTAAACAAACACAATTATTTAGAGGGTGATTATTGCTACGAAAAAGAGACAAGTAAGAACCAATGAAGCTATTGCTGTTTAGCATTATGTAGTGTTTCCTGTATTGCCTGTTTATTTGCTCTCCTGTAAGTGCTTCCAGCATTGTGGCTCATGTAATGAGTAGATAATTGGCTCTAATGCCCAGCAACATGATGACAGTAAATGGACAGCCACACACAGATTATGGTTTTCTCCATCTATGTCACTGTGAAGCTAGAATTTTACCTAATTTAAATGTAAGAACTTAATATATATATAACAATAATTAGCAGCCGTAAAGGTTATTTTAAAGTTCAGTTTTATTCAGACAAAAAAGTTTCCACTGCTGCCTACTTTTTTCCCAGACAGAGCTCCGAGGATCATATCGTGAGTTTTCAATAGTAGGTGGATCTTTATAAGCTTTGATGTGCAGTGAATGCAGCACAGTTCCTCACATGTATGCACTGAAGTCACGCAACACAGATATGTGGAATTACTAATTTTTTGTTTTGGCATTATAGGTTTAGGCAGATAGCCATTGGTAGTGGGTGGTATTTAAAAAGTACATTATTAAAGGCTTAAATGCTTTTTCAACCGTCTGTTTGAGGCCACACCTCACCCATGGATGAGTGTGTGTTTTATTCTGTCACTTAGTAACCTGTTGATAATTAACGACTGAGTTGTTACGTGTTGTCCAGCCTACAACCAGGTGCCATACCCCATGCCTCAGCCTGGTGGACACTCAGTCGCTCCATATCCAGTCCCAGGGGGATACGGAGACCATAATCAAGCGCCACCACCAGGGTTCAACATGGCCTACAATCCAAACCAACCTGCAGTCATGTATCAACCAGGAGCAGTTGGCCCCGGTCCAGTTCCAGGTCCAGAGTATGGCGGCCATCCTGGAGGGATCTCCCCAGCCCCGCTTGCAGCTCCAGCTGTGGTTCCTGTTGGAGTACCACCAGGGCTCGAATACCTCACACAGGTAGGCCAGAGAGATCGAGGAAAGTCTGCAACAGAAGGAGATGTAGATCTGCAAATACAGAGTTTGGTTTACTTCAAATGCTGCTTCACCTGTTTTTATTGTTGTCTTTAACTTGAGCTTGGATTATTGACCCACCACTCCTTTGTTCCTGGAATTCTTTCCTTATACTGTTTCTGACCTTTCAACTGACTGACTCAGACAGATGATGACAGAAAGCAGCAGCATGCTAAGCTGCTGCAGACAGGTGTGAAACAGTCGAGAGCAAACAAACAGTCAAGTTCTTCTTTATGGTTATAGCACATGATTGAAACTTTGTGAGTGAAAGACAGCATCACAGTGTATAATTAATCCTAGCGTAAAGACTCAAGTAGCTGTTTTCTAATCCAGCTGTACTTGATTTACATTTATTGCACTTCGGTAGAGGTGAAATCAAACCAGAGTAAAAGTATCTGTTTTGAATGAGATCTACTGTAACTGTGTTTAAGTAAAGAAAAGATGAGGGATGTGGCCTTAGTGTGTGCACTTCACTTTTTTCCTATTTAAAACAATGCAGTGTCACTGACGGGCCTTTAGAAGTAGTAGAGATAACATCCAATAATTTTCTTTTTGCACCTATTAAAGAAGCAGTTTATATCAAATTTACTTTAAACAAAGACTTTGATTTACTTTTATATAATGTTCACGGACAGAAAGGGAACACCTTAGTCAAAAGCTTTATGTAAATTCACATAGTAAGTAACTTTGCATTGCAAAAAAGGTTTCTCTTGGTGTTTTGCAACTTTCTGACTTTAGGATGGCTTTAATATTGCAGTTTCTCATGTCTTTCTCCCATGTGGTTTTAGGTTGACCAGATCCTGATTCACCAAAAAGTGGAGCTCCTAGAAGGTAAAGCCGGGTTAGCTCTTTATCCAGTCACAATTTGTTGTTCCAGCAAATAGTCCTCAGTTTATTGGCTGTTGAAACACTTACAGTACAAACTTTAAACCTCTCAGTGTAAGTCACAATGGTAAAATAGTGTCTGTCCTCAAAGTGCTTTGTGGATCACTACTTTGTTATTACCATTTCAACCCCTCTTTCCTCTTTACTCAGCAATAATTGGGTTTGAGACCAATAACGAGTATGACATAAAGAACAGCCTGGGCCAAAAGATTTACAAGGCCAAAGAGAAGAACGACTGCTGCACCAGAAACTGCTGCGGCTCTCTGCGCAGCTTCGACATGAAGATCAAGGACAACATGGACAGGGAAGTGATCCGCCTCATACGGCCTTTCCGCTGTGTCTCCTGCTGGTGTCCCTGCTGCTTGCAAGAGGTATTCTGAATGTACTAGTGTGTGTGTGTCAAAAGTAGTTGTTAGCAGTGGCATTTGGCCCCATTTGGCTCTGCATATGTGTGACATATTCCTGTTATATGTTTGCTCCAAGTGATAAGCTGTACCATTATTACTATTAATGGTTAACTAAGGATTGTTTGATTTGATTTAGGTTCAATCACTTGTTTGATAAAGCAGTTGATTTGACTTTGACACACAAAGAAGATGATTTTCTTTTTAGGAAACAAAATGAACAGGAACAAATAAACAGCCAAAGCAAAAGTGAAACATACTGTATTTATATCAACAATTATTTCTTGTGACATTAACAAAGTGTCATCTTTTTAAAATTTGGTTAGTTTTTATTTGTCCAGGCTTTGAAGGTGAAGTTTGTTTGTGATGCTCACAACACTAATGTCCTGGTTTCTCTGGACAGTCTGTTTTACAGTAAATAGCTCTACTTTCAAATAAACAAGCAGTCGCTATGAAAACTGTTGACGTTTGGCTGCTTTAACAAGGTAACATGGTAATTGTTTTTTCCAAAGAGATGAGTCATATTTTTTCAAATCTTTGGTAACTAAAACTATCTTAATGTGTAACTAAAACTATCTTAATGTGTTGATAACACTGAAAGCTAAACCAACGCTATAGCAAAAGTGGAGCTTGTATTAGAAATGGTAGTTTTTAGGCAGCTTTTAACATTTGCAAAGTATCAGAGCAGCTAATTTCACTAATCATCCCACATTTATGTTGAGAACATATATTTATTTGGTCCAATTAGCAGAAAAACCTGCAGCCATATTTAGAGGCAGGCTCTGCTTTTCTTGCATTTCCCTTGTGTTATTGTTGAGCTGCTGATCCGCAAAGGCATTTCAGAGTTTTTGTGCACCAGGGAGGCATTTGTTAGGACTATGAATGGCCTTTTGTCTGTCCAAACTATCTCCTAGACTCCCCCCAATTCTCTGCCATCCTTCACCTCTGAGAACTTTCTCTCTCCGTCTCCCTCTAATCACATAGTTGGCTACAGTACATTCCCATTGGCCTGGGCCCAAGCTCCTACACTCTCACATAGAGCAGTGCTCTGTTTACTGAGCAGACAGGACCCATGTGAGATGTATTACCTTTTGTTGTGTGTTGCCACAATGGAGCAGTTAGTCTCATGTATCAGTCTTGTTGTCCGGCACGATATGTTGTGTTACCCCGTGATGCTTTATTTATAGCTGTTGGTGTCAAGGGAGGATCTGCTGTCCTCCCTTCGAACTCCACTAATTTTAGTGTCATGATTAGCATGTGTGTCTAACTATGTGTTTTATCCACAGTTGGAGGTCCAGGCACCACCAGGCACCACCATAGGTTATGTCAAACAGGACTGGCACCCTTTCCTGCCACGGTTTTCTATCCAGGGAGCAAACAAGGAGACTGTGATGAAACTGGAAGGGCCCTGCTTTGCCTGCAACTGCTGTGGGGACGTCAACTTCGAGGTGCACTCAGTGAACTTAGATATATTTAATGTGGTTCTGGTTCACCCTTGATTGTCCTGTTAGAACTTTATTGATGATATCTAAACTGAGATATCAGTTGTTTATAACACATTCATTAGGTAATAGTTTAATAATTTTGGGAAATACTGCAGTTGGTTAACTTGGCTAGAAACAGGTGGTAACATCTAGCCTAGCTGGTATCTGTTCAGTTCTGTTTTGCTTGACAAAACACATTATTATTATTCTTATCATTAATAATAATATGAAACAATAGAAGTGGGGAGCTGTGGTCCTCGAGGGTTTCAATGATAGTTACTTTGTTAGTTTGTTAGGACCACGGTAGCTGACCCTTGAGCTCCAGCTTAAAATTAACAAAGGAACCCAGCTAAAAAAAGTGTGCAACTACAATTTGGTGAATTTAGTTCTTTGGACAAAGCCAGGCCAGCTGTTTCCCATTGTTTCCAGTTTAATGCTAAGCTAAAGCTAACTGCCTCTGAGCTATAAAGTATAACTTTGGTTGTTAATCATATTTTCAGTAATCCCCATACAGACATTAAATCGACAATGAATTGCTTCTACATACTTGTCATTATTGTCCAAAAATGATTAGAAAACACATCAGCCAGACATGTTGCTCTACTGGATGACGTATTTATTCGTATTTATTCAGAGCTTCTAAGGCACTTAAAAAAAAAACTTGACCAAGTGTTTTGGAACAAAAAAAATAGAGTATGTGAGCTAGAGGAGTTTTGCAGATTTTCTGAATGAATTAGTGTTATAATAACTTACATGAACTTGGGCTCAACTCTGTCATTTATGTCATTCATGCTCTGCAGCTGAAGGGGAAAGATGGTGACAAGCCCATTGGTCGTATCAGCAAGCAGTGGAGTGGTCTCCTGAAGGAAGTCTTCACAGACACAGACAACTTTGGCATCCAGTTTCCCCTGGACATGGATGTGAAGATGAAAGCTGTGCTCATGGGAGCCTGCTTCCTAATTGTAAGATCCTAATCTTATTGAATTGCACTGTCTTGAATTTGTGGGGTCTTGCTGAATGATGATCATTTCCTTCCTTGTTTCCACTTTATAGGATTTCATGTTCTTCGAGAAGGTCGGGGAGGCCAACCAGCGCAGCACCGTGTTTTCATAACAGGAAAAAGGGAAGGAAAAAGGGAGCAAGGACTTAGTCCAGTTATGCATTCTCTGTTTATGACCTTTGTTTTTCCATTTGTTTGTTTTTTAATCCATCCTTCACCAGATTCCAGCTACCGTGGTGCCAACACCAAAATGCTTGTACACACCAACGTGAGACAATGAACTCTTGATTCCAGATGTTTGGAAAGGATCTTTTTTTTCCACACTCAGTGGCACTTGCTGCTGTGTTGCCAATATTCATTACATACACTTTGTAGATGTTTATTATTGTGCAGTGACCACCTCCAGGTGAATTTTAATCTCTGTGAAGGCAAATCAGCCTAAACCTCAATGTCTTCAGTGCCTTCACACAGAAACAGTGGGTATCAACATATGTTTGAATTAGCTTTATGATACAGTGACGTTGCCGTTTCATATTTATGCTGTATGTTCATTCATTTACGCATGATTGAAGAAAACACAATAGATGTAGTGTAATAGCTACAGTAGAAGTTGTACTCGATGTCTTGCTCCTTAGCCATGCCAGTGGATAACTTGTGGCAGCCTCCAGTCTACACTGGAATATTTCTATTTACAACTATTGAGTTAAGAGTTGGACCATAGTGCAGATTTATGGTTGAAAATATAATATCAATTCATCCAGTACTTTGGTTCATCAACTAATACTTATTGCCAAAATTATATTCTCACCAGCCTCAGTTGTGTGTAATTGTGCTAATTAGCTAATGTTAGCATGACTGCTAAAGATGGTCAACTTAACATCAGCTGATGAACTTATTCACATTTTAATTGTGAACATTTTGTCACGCTAACATCAGCATTACCCGGGATCACTGCTGTGCAGCCTCGCATAACCACTAGCATGGACCTAGACGTCATAAAGTCACAAAATCATTATAGAAAAGTAGAAGTAAACAGTTTGTGGCTCTTTAGCTTAAAATTGGAAGTGGTAGCTGCCATTCTGAGGAAATAGGAGGATATTTAATATGTTGTGTAATCTTTCCATATGTTACCAGTATTTACCAAAGTGCTCTTTCTCTTCCTCTACCTCTTCTCTTTCTTTCTCTTTGTCGAAGCCTTCTATGCGTCATCTAACAGAAATACCAGAGTGCAGGTGCTCTCACATTTCCTTTGTGTGGTTTATTGGTTGCCACCACTGAGCCTCTCCCTCCAGTTCCTCTTGACACACTACGTTGAACATGAGCCAGGGTGATGACATGGGAGAGCGAAAGTGGGTGAAAGTTAAATGTGAGCAAACGTTTGAGGAAGAATAGGAAAAGAAATATTAAATTCGGAAGCAGAGGTTTAGGTTAGTAAACGCTGATCTGATGTCAGATTTTAATGGTGGTGGGATAAAAACCCACCAATGATTGCTTTAAAGGACACACAATACTCTGAAGAGACTTGAATGTCAGCTGGTTTGTTGCTTTCTGATTACAGTGCAGGTTAATTGTTAACCTGGCTAAACTTAAAGTTAAGGTTAATGTTGCTTATTGCTTATGCTTGCTGTTCAATGCAATACTGTGTTTAGTTATCACTCTCGTTTTTATAGATCTTATGGGACAGCACAGGGGTGCCTCCCGTGAGATTTGGTTACCACTAGTTCTAATCCACACAGCTCTCCATTACACTGTCAATAACTAAATGTGTCTTATTGCCTGTGCATGTATATGCTGCAATCAGCCTTTGTGTAATCTGACCTATGATATGGAAAAAGGCAGTACATTTTAATGCATGTTGATCTGCAGCTCAGGCTTTTAAAGATCAGTTTATACTTTCAGTTTGCAGGAGCTATAGCATGAGTTTCCTGTGTTTCTATCAAAACTGTTGTGTACCATTTCCTGTAACTGCATTTGTTAAATACATTTTTATTACCCAAACAGAAAAATACACTGTATAAATAAATAAGTAAATAAAACAAATTAAATGTGAAGTCATTGTTTAAGCATTGTTGCCTTGTGTTCAACTATGGAGGCCCAAAAGGGACACAAGTAGACGGATAAATAAATGTAGAAATACATTTTTGGACCGTGTGTCAGTAAAAGTGAAAATAAATATCTGTAAAATAAAACATAGGCAAAATAAATCGATAAATTAATCACAGACATTTACTTTTATTTATTTATTTATACATTTCCCTGCGTCCCTTTTAGGCACTTATATTCAGCTGCTGATGACTGTCCAGGAAGTTTGTGGGAGAGCCCTCAGTGTCTAAATGTGGAACATCTGGTTTCACTTGGAAAAAGAGATGTTTGCTTTAGAGGCAAATCCAGCTTCATTCTGTGCATCTGATTTAGCTCACGTCCACCATAAGTTACAGGGGAACATTTTCAATACAATTTGATCTTATACTGGCTTCATCAGCTCCCTGTCAGTCCAATTCCCAGATGGTATCTGTGCTTTGCTGGATGTAACCCTCACCAGAGTGGGTCACTGCTCCACCTCCTGGATGCACGAGAGAAACACAGTTGTTATAGTTAAGGGAGCTTGTCTGTACTTGTCCATCGGTGCACACACACCACGATGATGCTCGTGGGAAACAACTCACAATTCATCCTCCCATTAAATGTAATCCTAAGATTCTTATACAAGATCCAACACATCGGTGGTTTACTCCACCCGAAATTCTGTCTGCTGCTACCACATGTACATCTACTTTACTAATATGTATATATATGTGTATTTATATACACGATATGCATTTCCAGTAAGTATGTTAGGAATGAGAACAATGCAAAAGACAAAAATGCTGTGTGAGGTCTAGGGACCATGTTGCCGTCTCTGCTGAAGAAGAGTTTCTATTGTAAAATGTTGTCCATCACACGGCAATGGAAAGCTTTGAAATTTTGAAAATGCAGTACATTTAAAATAGATTTAATCTTTCTGAAATCCTGCAGATTCTCTAACACAACAGAAGATATGATTATTATTAAAGTAGGATAAGTGGTTGTTTTAACTACACTAAAACATTAAACACAGCAACATAATACATTCTATGACACTGCATTAACTTTACATACTAAATATTTTAAATACACAAATATAATAATAACTTTGAGTACTTCATCAGTTTAGCACTGTACTCTTATCACATTGTTAGACTCACACTAGGTAGAAAAAGCACTATAAAAATGCAACACAATTAATTCTACTTTCTTGTTAAAACGTGGTGCCTACATTTCCCACAATGCATTGAGCAGCAGGCTACGGAGGTCTTCTAAGCTCTATCTATTTTATTTATTTTTAAACTTGTAGATTGGCACTTTACAAAATACTTAATACAACTTTCTAATATTAAAATTAACTGAGATATGGAGAAAATGAAAAAAGTGGACTGAAAATAATCTGCTTTAAAAAAGTCACAGTAGAGTGCGGTTTTACAATAACCTGTACATTTGATCAGATCGTCTATTTTATTGACCATATTATTTCTAATACAGTATTTACACATTTGTTAAGATAAAAAATGTTTTCAAAAAACACAATGAGGTGGAAACAACTGAATTACAAATACAGAAACTATAGTCAGAAACAAAGTTTTACTAAATTCTTGTATTTCAAAATATTTTTTCGTTTCACTTCACCCATGTTCGTTTTCCGAATTTCATATGCAGTGGACCCCCCACGTCCATCACAGTGATCGATGAGCAGCTTCCAGTGCCAGAGTTTGTCAGTGTACAGCAGGATGTTTCTGGGAAAGTCAACCATCTGTCCATCCACACATCCATAAAATCCCTTCAGACTCGTCTTTCTGTGCTAATTTGAGGTCGCTCTTTTTCGCCTGGGCCGGACCTGTCGTCCCTAGACCAACGGATCAGGTAGCGGCTGGCCACCTGCAGGTTCCACTGGTACTTGGAGAGGATCTTCAGACAGTCGTCTTTGGAGCAGAGGCTCAGCGAATATAGCTGCTCCAACTGAGGAGACACAAACAGGCAGACGTGACTCAGAGACGGCAAGAAATACCATCAATAAGCGTTTAGGCATCAGAATTTGAGGGTTGAGACTTTCAGGCTTGCTGCAGCTTTGGAAAAAAAAACTGCTGTGACATCACTTAGGTGGACGTGCATGTGTAATTACAAAACCATGTGTTGCACTTCTCTGCAGTGTGATTCAGTGTTGATTATTAATCTGTTTCCCTGTGTCCAGCTGGTTAATCCAGTGTTGCTGTAAACCTTTATTATGTATTGCTCTATTTTAAATGTTACACCATTTTACAGTTTCTACTGTGATTTTTAAACTGAGGCTCAAGAATTAATCCCATTAAAAAGTCATTCAGATGTCTTAATGTTGTTTTATGTCGTATATAAATCGCTCTGAGCTGCCGTAATGTTGAAAAGTGCTATAAATCTAACAGAGCAGAGGTCTGACCTTTAGTTGCTGCTCAGCCCGCAGTGGGTTCCAGTCATTACGCTGAAGTGCGGACTGAACCTCTTCAATAGTCACTCCATGGACTGCCTCCATGACCTGAGCAGAGCAGGGCAACAAAACATGTGTCTTAGGTCAAAGAGCAAAGGTTTCATTATCTTAGGCAGTAAAAAAAACATCTCTCACCTGTGCAATGAGACCATCTCTGGGGTTCTGTACGTGAGGTGGCTTGTCTGGATCTCTGGCTCGTTCCCTCTCTCGTTCTCTCTCCCTGTTGTCTGTATACTCATCCAGCTGTGGAGTCGAGCGCGCCATGTTGGCCATCTTAGCCAGGTTGGAGCCTCCAAAGCTCTGCGGAGGCTGTTGTGAATGAGGTGGAGGAGAAAGGACCAGCTGAGGGGGCCACGAGGGACCTTGGGCTGGGGCTGGGGCTGGGGCTGGGGGGACTACAGGCTTCCTCTGAGCTTTCAAGTTCAAGCGTTTCAGGTTGGGGAGTGGAGGTCGGGGAGGGGGAACAATACTGGCCTCGCTGAACCGACGGGGGTCGTGCTGCATCACCACACTGTGAGCTCCCATGACAGGGGGCATGAGTCTGCCCTGCTGATCCGCCCTGCTGATGATCCCTACTGTGTTAGCCCGCGGCCGAGGTCCACCCAGGACTGACTCCAGACTCTGAGACAAACCTGGATACGTTTTAATAAAGTGTTATCGGTCAGTTAAGTAAAACAGTTATATTAATATTAGAATCATTAGCAATATTATACAACATAACTAAGCACAGCTAATGACTGAATGATTTTGAGAATTGTTTAATTTATTGTGTCAAATATTTTTTAAAGTGCTGTGTAGAAACTGGCATGATTTACAAGAAAAATCAAAGGAAGACTAGCAACAGCTGTGTGGAAACTAAGGAGGATGTAAATTAAAAAAAATACATAAATACATGAATTCCTCTTAGTTGAAACGGTCAAAGAAATATTACTGTGTTACTGCCTTCAGAGCAGGAGGAGATAACATTTTAAATATGTACATGTATTATACTATTCAGAATCTGTGATGATATTTAGTCGTAGTGTGATGGTGATGTTGTACCCATACTGCAGGATACGTCCTGCAGTTTTTTGTGTAGCTTGTGGTATTTTTTAGCTCGTACCAGCCATTTTCTTCAGGTTGGAGCCTTCCTTCATCCTGGCAGGTCCCGACCTCCAGCTGTTGCTGCTGCTGCACAGGTCAGAATAGTGAACAGATTAGTCTGACAGCCTCGAAGCACAAACTATATCGACTGAAAGCAGGTGAGAGCTCAGTGCATCAGACTGAATTAAGACCTCTCTTTTTAAAGTCAAATTGTGTAGGAGAAAATCAGCCACAGAGTGATACTACACTCTGTGGCTGTAGTATCACTCTGCTGCTGCTGGCTGCAGCAAATACATTTTTCCATCTGATAATGTATTTGCTGCAGCCAGCAGGTAATTCAATCACTGTTTGTTTATGTAAATAAAAATGAGCTGCTATATCACTTGAATTTAGCTCAGTCAACAATTCCTGAGTCATTTCAGTGGCGTGCAGCTTTTGATTTATTGCAGGCTTATGACTATTCCTGCTGATAACTGACCACGCATGCACTAAGGATGCTTTTAGTTTAGCTGCAATAAAATCTGACAGCGGGTAAATCTGAGCTCTCAACAACAGCACATGTACACGTGAGGTTTGGGGTCATTTGGTACCAACACTGAACAATCATGAAGTAGTATTTGAGTATGACTGACTCGTCCGTGTTTTCTGGTGTTCCCCAGGAGCGCTCAGGGTTGACATCTCCGTGTCCCGTGTGTTGCAGAGAGCCTTTCAATGGGGGTGAGATGAGGACAGAGCCGGACACAGGGTTGGGACCCGTGTTAGCAATAGTGGAAGCAGCAGCAGTAGGGAAAGACGGCGCCGTTAGGCTCGCAGGAAACCAGCCGACTGCTAGCGTCCTCTGGTTCTGGCCTTTCCACTCACTGAGCTCCAGGCTGCACAGAAACAGGACATCTGGTTAGAGACCAAAGAGCTTTTTAATTCATAGGCAAAACATGTAGTGTAAAGGCTTTGATTTACAGTGTGATTTGGTTATATACAGTACAGAGGAAGGAAACATTTATTTAAAATTATATGCTGGTTTACATATAGCTATGTTTAATGTTTATCAGGACACCTAGTAAGTATTACTACACAGTAAGAACTATGTATGTGGACTGTGACATCAAGTTACCTTTTTATTACACAATAAAAGGTTGACTGATAAAATATATTTTATGTCAAATTTATTATACACTCAAAATGTCAAATTGCTATTTGCACATAGTTTTGTCTTCCTTCACTGTTTCTACATAGTTAATCAGGGGCTGTATTAGTTTTACTGATCTGAGTCACTCAGTGGACTCTGGTGTGTCCATCATACAGGAGGGTGAAGTTCCAGATAAGTAGTGGGCAGTGTTACAAGACAGCGAACCCTATATATTTGCTGTTGATTGTCGGAAATATGTACGTATCCAAGTATTTTTGTTGCGTGACTGTGTTATAAACTGATCACAGTGTTGTCAAAATAAATCAGATCCATTATGTAACAAAACACTGTGACGTCAGCGTCACGGGTGCCAGACCGGTTCCAACAAAGAATGCGTTCAGATACTCCATGAGCTCACAGCTGGAATTCACTACAGTGAGCAAGTCGATTTAAACCCCGTCTCATCTCAACAAAAGCTCATTGTCACATCAAAGAATTTCCTTTTACTCTTTTGGCCCCTCTCTCCTTTCTCACCCACCCATGATCTATGACTGTGACGAGGTCATTGGCCACAAGTGCAAGTTTTCTTAGTTCAGCAAAGTCCCGTGTTGCCTGCACCTCCATTGGTCTTGCCTGTGGAAGAATAAAGAAAAGTTAGGGAGAATTACACAGATATCAAATAAAAGTCGTCATCATTCCTGCAGCATTTTCTGAAACCGATTATGTCTGGAAAGGAATTGTTTTACACCTCTGCCACCATTGTGGTGAGCTGCGCGAAGCTGGGTCTGTCAGCAGCGTTGCAGGCCCAGCATTTCCTCATGACAATGTACAGCTCTTGAGGGCAATCGGGTGGTTTCTCCAGACGCTCACCCTCCCGTTCCACACGCCACAGAATCTGCATCGAACACAGCAAATGTCAGAGATGCTAAAAGTCTGAGTCACCGAGCGTATCAGAAAATCTAACCACGTTAGGGCGGAGACACATTCCTAACGCGGAGACAAATGTGACAGCTGACGGGTATACAAAGATCAGAAGCATAGCTGACAACTAGCATGCTATTCTGCTGACAAGCACCAACCTGTCGGCCAGACAGCCCGAACCAGGGCTCCTCACAGTAGGTGAACATCTCCCACAGGGTGACACCAAACATCCACACATCTGAGGCATGAGAGAAGGAGCCAACACGAAGACTCTCCGGAGCACACCTGCGAAGAAGCAGAGAATTTAGAAACTGAATTTTAGCAAGTATTTACTTCCTTCTTCACCTTTTTCACCACACTCCTCACCATGCGAATGGTATCCGTCTGTGTGCCGACATGACGTAGTGATCCGTCTCTTGGTTCAGGCCTCTCATGAGTCCAAAGTCCCCGATCTTCACCGACACCCTGGAAGCTAGCAGCACATTTCTTGCAGCCAGGTCCCTGTGGATGAACCTCCTGGTCTCCAGGTAGTCCATACCCGCCACAATCTGGGTAGCGAAGAGCCAGAGGCGAACGAGAGGGTACTCGTACTGTCGTGAGCGCAGGGTGTCGTAGAGTGAACCCAAAGGCGCCAACTCTGTTACCTAAAGGAAGGAAAGATAAGTCAGCGTCTCGTAGCTCCTAAAAACACACGTTTCACAGCCTGAACCATAGGGGCATCTTACCATCTTGAGGGGCTGTGTGAGCACCACACCGTAGAGTCGGATGATGTTGGGGTGGTCCAGTGATTGCATGGTGGTCACTTCTTGGAGGAAGTCCGTCAGTGTGTCCGTCTGCCTTGACATGCTGCTCCTTAGAGACTTTACTGCAACAGGCAGCTGAGAGGAGTAAAGACACAGAGGCTCAATCCCAGTGTGACTCCTACAAGCTCACCCTGCCTACTCCCTTCCTATCAGTGTGTATCAGGGCTTCCCAAACCAGTCAGCATAGAGAAGAGGTGAACAGAAACCCTCTTCCTCCCGCTTTATTGTCTTGTCCAGGAAAAAGCTGTGTTGCATTAAGGAAATCGCTCCATAAAACAAACAAATCACAAAAAAATATATAGAGGAAGTTCAGAGGATACACCAAACAATAACCAAACCAATCATCACAACCCTTCGCTAAGGCCTTGAGAGGCAAAAAAGCGATCTTCCTCACAATTTACACCAGAACGACAAATGTTTTCTAGTCACAGTGAAGAACTCTGCGTCCCACAGATCTCCCAACCTTTACTTAAGTCCAAGTATCAATACAACAGTGTCGAAAATACATTACCAGTAAAAGTACTGCACTAGAAATCTATTTTAATTTAATTGAATTCTGTAATATGAAACACAATCTGCTGATCCAGTGAAACCCGTCTCTTACCACTCTCCCCGTGGGTGTGTGCCATTCTCCTCTCCTCACCACCCCAAAGGACCCAGAGCCCAGCTTCTCCCCAAGATTGAGCTCACTATCCTGGATCAGACATGGAAGAGCCCGGCTGCCCGCTTCCTGGGCTGAACCACTCCACTGGTCCACTCCTTCTGGACTTCGACTGCTGGATGCCTGTGTGAATCAATAAATCCTTATAAATTACTACAAAGCCTAATCAGACACAGCCAGATGTTAAATCTACCACAATGCTCATGTAACTAGTACATTTCACACCTTGGACGCGCATCGTGCATTTGCCTTGTAGGTTTTCAGAGCGTGCCATAATCGTCTTTGTGCTGGAAGACAGAAAAATGCAATAAATCATTCTAAACATCACAGATTCATCTGTTTTTAAAATCCCAGGTTTAAATAAACAACAACTGATGTTGTTCTATACATATTTTCACTGTAAGAAATGTAATAAATCGACTTAAATAGCATTGTAACAACATTATGTGGACTAAATAATGTATATTAGGACTTATTGTGACGTATTGTAGCTGAAAAGAAAGGAAAGTAGCCAGGTGCAAACAAACGCCTTCTTGTGCAACTGCAAGTCGACTTGAAGTCAAAAGTTCTATATGCTGTGTTGACCCAAAAGATATTATCACATTTCACAGGGTGTAAACTGAACTGAACACACTCAAGTGTTTGTTGTGTCAAGGAAAAGTATGTTTATGCAGAGCAGGAGAAGGGCAGGACTTAAACATAAAACATATCATAACGTCCAGAGTTAAACAGCTTTTACTGAAGTTGAGACAAACAAGACAAACACTGAACTGATCGCTTTATATAAATGTTAATTAATTCATTTGACCTTCTAAGTTCACCTCTAATCAGGCTATTTTATAACTTTCAAGTATCCTGAAAGTGAAAATTTGCTGTTTTTTTTTCTCTTACAATAGTAAATTCAATATTAATATTGTTTATTTACAGAGAATAAAAAAACATTAGATGCAAATCCACAGACATTAGAAATGTAATAAGTCTTTTTTTGCCCACACACAAAGACGCTGTGCTTCATGTACTCAACTGATAAAACATAACAAAGGGAATTTATTTAACTGCATCATAAAAGCACAAAGCTGACATCTGACTGAACCCCTTTAAAAAAAAAACAAAAACAAGTCAGGACATTGTAACGAGGATCTGTTTGTCACACATTAGTTTGGGTTCATGAATCCAATACCAGATACTGACAGAGTGGATTATATGATCAAAGATGACGATCAGACTCACCAGGTTTGCTGATCCCTATCTGCTCCAGGTCAGACTCCTTGACGTAGGCAAAGTGCTCGATGCGGGTGATGTTGAGTCCATCTCTGACACGCAGGTAGAACTTCTCCAGCTGGACGTCAGCCAGGAGTTGGTACAGCCACTGAGTGTCCTGATCCATCAGCATGACCCGGCCGACTGGCCTTAGAGGTCAAAAGGTCGGGAGTTCAAGCACGTTTTCCAGTCTAGAGATCCAAGACAAAACCAAAAGACACAATTACCAAACAGTGCCTGGAACTGTGTCTCCCTCGTCTCATTAAAGAGCCTGTTGAGCGGTAACTTTGCTCCCACTCAGGCCTTGTTAGGCTACCATGGAGACCTAACAAAAAGCTCTTAATGTGCGATGCCAGAGGGAGATTTTTCAGCTTTTAGCAGCTATTAACAAGCTGTTTGTTAGTGTTCAAGAGCAGGAATCTCAAACAGCAGCTAATTCAGTCTGCTGATCATGCTTTGTGCAGAGCTTTTACAGATTTACAAGCTCAAAGTGGCAAAGCAGTACATGTTTATCCTTTTTTTTAACAAGAGCAACATGGAAAGTGTCACTTGTAACTGTTCACACAATTTTTTCATTTAGTACCCAAGTGAGAGAATGAAAGGGAAAGAGGTAGAGTTAGATGCGGGAAAATAACCAGGAAGCAAAAAGGATTTTCCTCAAAAGCATAAACAAGTAGACAAACAGGTCCAGTATTTGTGCTGTGGAAGGAGTTGTGATCAGTGATCCAATGTGAGAGAGAGATGGGAACATCAGCTTATCAGTGGTTCAGGGGCACCAGTCGGACCGGATCCTGTTCAAACAGTAGTAATGAAACTACTGAAGTCGGCCCTGACAAAGTCGTAACCTGTGTTGACAGCAGCATCATGACCTAGCTTAGGACGCCATTTTCACTTTCACAAATCAGTTATCTACTTTACAATTTGCATGTTGTTCATGTTGATAATTAACCTCTGTTCTGAGTATAAATGCAGCTAATTCTTCTTTGGTCTTGTATCTGCTCCGTTACTGGAGTTTTCACCTGGTGATCAGCAGGTGAAAGTCAGACAGGGATACAACATTTACCCGTCTGCTACATCCACACTAAACAATGAGAACGGCTATGTTGTGGCCAGCAATTATCTGGCTCCTCAGCCAAATCAGACAAGTGTAAAGACGCCACGAGCCTGGACTTGCACTCATTTTCAGGGACGACTCCCAATTAACTTGCACCTAACTTGAAGGAGCATGAGACAAACTCCCCGCACAGTCACACAAAGATGCACGCTGGTACACAAAGACAGGCCTGTCTCTGTGTGTGCAGAAGGATGAATCTTTAACCTCCTCTGCCACTGAAAACGTTTGGTATGTGTGACTAGTCACTAGGTAAAACAGCCCTGACTTTATCTGTAAGTTCAAATAGCCAGCAGCCTTACTTCCTGTGGCTGAGCCCAAGAACAAACCACTTAACGAACTCCTGTAATTAATCACTAACAGAGCAGCTCTGGCAACATTTCATTTGCAAAACAATGTGCGTTACTTCATTCATTATTATAATAATAGATCACAAGAATATTGATCTATTAGAAGAGGTGAGACTCCCAAAAGACCCCCAGGTTTTATACAATATTATTAGGAGTGTGTGTAGAGAAAACATCTGCAGTTTAAGTTAATATTCAGATGTTTTTCTGAATTAAAAGCAGCAGCATTGCAATGCAAACATACTAAGACTTAACCTAGCACTCATAGAGCCAAGTCTAGTGTTATATTACATTATTGGTTTATTATCATTAATGGATGAATGTTTAACAGCTTTAAGAGTTGTTTGATACACTGTGGGGCAGTTTAATCTTTAACAATCGACTATAATTTATAAATAGATCACATATTCTGAATACAAATCTGAATCAGAAAAGTTACTGATGTTGCTGAGTAACAATGATTGTGCTTTTAAAATGTAGAAAATAATATAATAGGCTTGCAATCTATTTTTATTCTAAATTATCATGCAAAATGAAATTAAATGAATGCATGCATTATGGTAAAACCGCATTTAACACCATTTAATGGCCATTTTTACGCAGCGTTTCACCAAGAGCATACATTTGTTCAAGGAAAAAGCTTTCAAACGAGGTTTTGCTTTACTTTCTATGAAGACCAACCCTGATACTCACCGTTAATCTGTAACTCTCCGGTAGCTGGCAGCTATTTTTGAAACCCACACACGCCTCGACACCAGTGATCCATGTTGGCTTTGAAACCTCCAGCGACGTCGACGCACAGCTCTCCTTTAAATCCCAACTCTCGCTCCTCAACTCCTCATTAATAAATCACAGTGGGTCAGATCCAGTGTGACTTTCTCCGCATAAGTCGATTGTATGTTGAAGTTTCATGAGTCAGTATTTGTGATCTACCTGTGTTTTCGACTCCTTCCTCCGCCTCTTCTGACCACACCTCTTCCTGCCTGACGTCTCTCACCTGCACAGGTGACGACTCTGTCTAATATCATAAATCATCAGCACTAAACTAAAGCTGGTTCCTACATAGTCACAGTTATGTCACAGTGTAAGAAGAGGAAATTAAGCTAAACACACAAATGTTCATAGATACAGGTGTCTGAAACTCAGATAAACAAGTTCTGCTTGGACAGTTGGCTAAAAGGTTTTAAAACTGTCCACCAGCTTTAACAAACAAATGAATTTTGTATGATATAATAATAATAATGACCATGTTTGTAATGTATTGTCAACAGGTTGGCATAAATCCTGTCAACATAAAAGTTGCAGTGTCTCATTAACACAACAATATTATATATTATATTATATTATTATGTTATACCAACACCACAAGCTACAATGTTCAAAATTAAATTAAACGAACATTTCTAGTAAAAACAGATCATCAGGCAGGATGTATTGTTTCTGACTATATTAGTTGCAGGTAGGTGTGCCTGCTTAAGTCATAAATATAATTTAAAAGCAATAATAACTTAATTATTCTCTGACTGAATAGGCTAATTTACTGGAATGTGATGTGTTGTTTACCTCCATTTGCTAAATGACATTAACCATTATTAATATTGTAAATGGACAAGTGCAAATTTCCTATTAGTCATTATTGAGGTGTACAGCATTCCTATAAATAATACTTATTTCCTCCATGTACCATGTTTACTTATGTGAGGACTCACATGAAACTCGCAGTGAGATGAGTCAGAAGAAACTCAAATGTTTCTTGTGTCTGTCTTTCTCTTCTCCATAGCTGCTTGTTGCAGAACTAGTTTGACCAGATTTTTCAGTCTCCCATGTGGCTGTACATGTGAATGCAAACCAGGCAGCACAGCAGAAAGCCAAGCCTGCACTTTGCACTTCCTGGTACAGTATAGTTGCCCCTCCCTGCCTGAATAACTCAACAAACATAGTACATTTCAGCGGAGCAGCCATTCAAAGGACCTTGCAGATGTCAGGTTTCTGAAAACATCATGCAGAAAAGGTGACAAATATATTACACGCTTAATCATAATCATGATGTGAGTGCACATATAATTACACTTATTGTTCCAACTTCTATTAAAGTGTCTCATAAAATGTTTTTGACAATGTGACAGCAATAATCTTACGACACAGTGGGAATTAAAACACACACCAATGATGACTAAGTGACTTTCTTAATGCATCGGACAGATAGCAATCATTTCCAGGATATGATGAACAGCTGAGGCTCCAGGGCAAACGAGAAGTGCACGAGCAGGATGTTAACACATCATCTGCTTTCTTAAATCCAGTCTCAGTTTCATCTTCCCATTCTGGGAATCTGCCTGTGTCTTATTTTGTGTGTGAGATACAGGACAGTTTTCACCTCTCACGCACATAAGTGACAGACAAGTGCTGCCTCAGGGATGGGCTGTGTTCACTATGGGAGTAACTGACATGCTCTTTCAGTGTCTCTTGTGAAATTAGCGCAAGAAGATAGATATATTAAACAATTTGACAGAAGAACAATAAGGAAACATCCCTGAGGTGAGTACAATATGCACTTTGCTGATAATGTGAAGTAAAGGTCAAGTAAACAAATACATGATTAAAAATAAAGCAAGGGCTTGATGGAAATTTAAATCTCAGCAGTGGACCACCATAAAACTTTTTATTCAAACACTTTCTTTTGGTGAAATAGTGAGGAAATTGCTTTCTTAGTGTGACACAATAGAATAATCACAACAACCCACGCACTCTGTTTTGTAGTTAAAGTTACAATTATAAAACGACAGGAAAGAATTTACAATGAACATAAAAATGTTGTCCAAAGTCCATCCAAAAGAATAATAAAGAGATAGAGACAACACAAAAATGGTTCATGACCATGACTATGAGGATTATTTGTTTTGTTTACTTGCTGCAAAATTATATATAATAAATAATATAAACATAAGATAAAGATAAAAAAACACAGCAGTGAGTAACAATATAATAATCATACATTAATCTTTATTTCAGTTTCTAACTATTTATATAATCTAAAAGAAAATAAAGAATATTTAAACCACATTGGCTGCTGATCTAAACCAGACCCTCAGCGCCCTCTAGTGTTCATACGTTGCCTATTTATGACGTTTAACACGTCATCATCCAGCGACATTTTGTTTTCGTCGCGTGTTATCTGTTTTGAACGACATTAAAGCCAAACATTACTTATTTAAAGTGTTATGTTGAACAAATATTAATCCTAAAATACACTTTTTGTTTTACAAAAAATACTAAATTAAAGCGGGAGTCCATTTTTTTTCAGTTTGTAAACACGTGGGTCAGGGTCGTGTGTGATGTTCAACGATGCCAAAACTCTTCGATATAAAGTGTCCCGGAGGATGTAACGCGGGTCCTGAAGGCTTCTGGGCAGCTGTAGATGTGTGGATAAAGAAACCTCATGTCGCAAACAAGCGTCTCTGTGGCGTTAAGGAGACAGACGGTAAAGACGTGGACAGAGAGGACCTGCACTTTTTGTTAAAGGACCCAGAGTCAGAGCTTTCACAGGACGTGTTTTCCTTCCTCCAGTGCGGGATTTCACCTGCACACACACACGGAAAGGACAAACCCTGGCCCTCCACCGTCAGAAGACTTATTCCTAAAGTAAACTGTTATGGGAAGACCCTGCATAAAGATCTCGTCCTGAAAGGTAAGAACTGGACTTTAATTAAAGGCTCCACCAGGATCAGTTTTCTTCTGTGACATTTTTATTTATTTCTTTGTCTTCTCCAGACTTTGACAGACAGCAAGTGACCTTCCTTCCGTATGAAGAGGATTCAGAAGGAGCAGTGTCTCTAAAGAAGGGCAACATTTATCAGATTCGCCTCTGCAGTCATGACTATAACGACTGGTGAGTCTGAAATCATCCTAGCAGAGATACATGCCATTACACTGAATATCTCAGTGTTGATGCTCCTTACACACAAGATCCTTTGTTTGTTTTTAATTATTAGTATTCTAACAAAACTATAAAACACAACACTAGACTGATTTGGATGTAGAACCACGAGTCCTTTGTGTAGGCTTTTTTTCCACACATTCAGTGTTTGACACTGAAATATAGTTAAAAGTAAAAACAGTCAAAGTAGTTAAAATATTAATAAAAAAACAGAACAGGAAAAACATCAGGCACATAATGAGCACACTAATCAACAAAACCATTTTTACATTATCCTGGTTGTGTCTGCAGGTCCTTGGAGCTGCACATCTTGTATCCAGATGCATGGTTCTCCGATGGCGTGGTGTACCCCAAACTGCCCTGGCTCTCTTCAGATCTGCTGCCTAAACTGGTGCGCTGGGCCACGCAGTGTAAGAGCAGCGAGTTCAGAAACACCTTGTCCCTGCTGCCGGTGGAGAAGTACAGCCTCACGTACCAGCAGCTGAAGGACAAGTACAAGGCCATGGTCAAGGTGAAGACTGAGGTCTGGACACGCTCTGAGACGTTGATCCTTTACTGTTTATAGGCTGCATTCATACGTGTTCTTTCTTCTCTAGGTTTGGCCTGAGGTGACGGATCCTGAGAAGTTTGTCTACGAAGACGTTGCCATTGCTACATATCTTCTGGTGGGTTCACAGTGTGGTTGTTAATATTTACATAAGTAGCTCGGTTGTTTTATACTTGAACTGAATAAATGCTGTTTTGCGTCGGACACCTTTAAAATGTCTGAGACCATTTACTTATGTAGTGTCTGTCACATGTGGTCAGTGTCATGCAGCACAGCCGGTTTGACCCATTTAAGTGTGAAAAATTACTTTGTGACTGAGGCTGGTGTTAGCAGCAGCGGCTGGTGTCCGGCTTCAGGTGTAAATTAGGTTTTACAACAATGATTGAACACTGTCTTTACAGTACAGTAGTGCTGAGTCTCTGTCACTGTGCCTGTGCAGGTGTTGTGGGCTGAGGAGCGGGAAGAGAAAGGCCTGACTTCCAGACAATCATTTGTGGACCTCGGCTGTGGAAACGGCCTCCTGGTTCACATACTCACCAATGAAGGGGTGAGTTAGGTGCTAACTGTATGTGTGATATTTCTTTTGGTGATCAGGTCGTGAACAAATTAACCTTTCATATCAACCAATTGTGGATTCAGAGACATTGTTGGTCTTATCTGTGATAAATAATTTGTTACTTGCTGGTTAAACACTTACTGAAAATCAACAAAAGCCTCACAAAGCTGGCTCAACTGAAAACAATTATATAAATCTGTTGAATAATTAATAATCTCTGAATGTATGTAGTTACCGGTACTTTCTAGCACTGTGTATCAGTGTGAGACTAAACATCAGCTAAATGCTAAACACCATCAGATATTATGTGTTTGGTTTTATACTCTAATTATGTAAATATCACAATTCTTCCAACCATTTGATTATAAATAAGTTTAAAATGTGACCTGATGAAAAGTTAAGGGGTCATCACGTGAACATGCGTGTTTAGGTAAAATGTCACTAGTTACTTGTTATTTCCGTTTTGACTGTGACTTTGGAACTGGGAATTTAAATTTTAGTCTCTAAAATGTCAAAAGTAGTTAAGAAAATATGGCTTTTACTATTATTTATTATAAAATCTTTACATTTGAGACCTGGAACCAGCAAATATTTTTTATTGATTAATGTAGTAAATGTTGCAGTTCTAGTCTGGAGGGTCATGCTAATAGCTTAATTTGAGGAACATTCACCACAAAGTTTCTACTGGGAATTAGAAAGGAACAAAATTAACTTGATCAACAGCCTGTTGTTAAATGTTGGCTGCTCTGAGCCAGAGTTTTTTCTTTTGTCCAAATCATCACCGGCAGCTTAATCAATGACATGGGGATGGTTGGAGCCCAGCTGAGGGGATTCACGCGGTAAATTTACACTTCCATGCTGCCCTCATCGCCAATCAAAAACTGGATCAGATGTAATTGAAATAGCACAAAAGAGTTTGTCACAGTGTGAATGAGGCTGCGGGCGATTAGCTGCTCACCGTTACATCATCTTCTACATTATCCGCAGCACCCTGGTAAAGGCATCGACGTTCGTAGGAGGAAGATCTGGGACATGTACGGCCCCCAGACTCTGCTTGAGGTGAGTTATCTGAGCATTAAGAAGGTGGATTAATTGTAACCATATTCTAGTTTTTAATTGGTGTTATTATCTTTTCACGTCACATGACGTAGGTGTCTTTTGAGCTGCCCTCTTACTGGCACTACTAAGTTATACTTGGATTAATGAGGGAAGATATAGTTCACTTTTAAACAGTTTGAGCTGTTGATTCTTCTCTTACTGAGACACAGATGCTGAATTTTGTGCGTGACTAATTAATTTCAATTAAAGCGTGCACGTGAGTTTGTTATTTCACCAAACCACCAAGAACTTCATGACAGCTTTTGTGTGAAGGTTGAATTGAAAAAGGAAAGTTGAAAAAGTTTTCCCACGTTGGTCCTAATTAACTTTAGCAATCCTATCTTATCTTATTTCAGATAGGGAAATCCAAAACACTCAGTTACCTAGCAACGATGCTGCTATTTTGCAAGTTATTCTCATTGAAACGTAGAGTAGCTCTATATAACTGTATGTAAGTCGCACCACTAATTGCTGTTGCCACCTACGTTAACATGCTTGAAAGGGGGAGCTGAGATACAGTAGATTTGCTATGTTGGCCGCTTGAGTTTTAAAATCTCCGGCTGCACAACAGCTGAGAGAGCTCCATGTGGCAGGATCATGGCCCAGAGTAGCCTGTAGCTACTGATGTGCGTTTTATCATCAACACATTGTTAGTGTCTGCCATAATCTGCCGTGAGCCCCTCTGTCATTCAGAAACACCTTCTCATTTTGTCGTATTCAGGATTTTAAGAAGTTGGGAAGCTTGTGTAGTACTTCTCCTACTAAGTTGGATAGGAACACTGACGTAGGAAACCTCTCTTAAATCTAATTACTGTGCTTAACAGACACTTCTGCAGCTTAGGACGTTTCTGTAATGTGGCCCCAGCAGCCTTAAATGGCGATTGATTAAGTTAATGACCAAACCTCACCTCCTCTTGGAACAGGTTTTATTTGTCAGCCTGAAATAAGTGATGGACTACTTGTTGGTGTTAGGACATAGAAGTTTTTTTTTTTAGGCAGTTTTACATTAAATTATTCAGAATCAAATCATGTTCTAAGCTCTTGTGCTTTCTGGGTCTTTGCTATTTCAGGAAAAGGCAATTACACCCAGTGAAAGCTTCTTATTCCCGGGTACAGACTGGCTGATTGGGAACCACTCGGACGAGCTCACACCGTGGATCCCCGTTATAGCAGCCAGGCGAGTCATCAGCAGACATAATCTCACTCTGCGCCTCAAGTGCCAGCTGATCTCTCCAATTTGGAATAACATTATGGGCAGAGGGGGGCATGTGTGAATGTGTGTTCCTGTGCATGTCAGCTAACAAGCATGTGTTTATTAGGACAAACACCTGATGGCAATGTGGAGCCTCGGTCAGAGAAATAACAGATGATAATCCTTGATAATGGGTTGTTGTTTCCTGTGTGCTGAACCGTTTCAGTTACGCAACCTTAAAAGCAGTTTGGAAAGTACTAAATCGAACATAAGTAGCACTGAAGAATTCTAATCATTGAATTAGTTTTAACAGTGAACACTTGAATGTGTTATCAAGTCCAGTTAACTTTATTTTCCATGTGCAGAGATACACAGACACATGTACATGCAGATAGGATTTAGTGCACGGTTCTCTCAGTTTCAGAAAAATACCTAAGTAACTAGACAAACCAATACAACAATAGGCAACTGAAGATGGGAAGAAAATTTTCCACATAAGATGAGAGGACTGTTGATCCAGTACGAGGCAACATAACCCGAGAAAAAGCTTAATTAATATCAAGATAAAGGAAAATACTGATATTGTGCTGAGAAGGACATGTTTTGAAATACACTGTATGTGATATCCTAATAAATAACATCAAAATAGAAAAGGTGGAATTATTAAATGGATGGCAACACTTGAACATTTCCTAGAGGTGAGGTAAAATAAATTGATCAATTGCAGGAAATTTTAGTATTTCCCTGAAGAAACGAATGCCTATACACACAAAAACATGTCATATCATATTACTGTATTTGTCCAACACATTATTAACTTATATTTTTCTTCTTTATCAGAAATGCATGTATTTTTCAGCTTTGTTCTTGCTCTAGTTTTCTTGAATGTTACATTTCCTTTTAGATTATAGTGATTTTCATTAAAAATGTTTTTTACAATGTTAGTAATGTATTTAATGTATTGTAGCTTTATATCATTTCAATATCTGATATTACAGAGAAACACATGCTTGTAATAACAGTTTATTATTTACTTTTATTTCTCAGACACAGAATATCCAGCTGTATTGTTGAGTTCATATTTCACTTTATTATTTAAGCATCGTTTCCAGCATCGCTTGTGATTAATTTATGACACAAAAACTGAACTGCATTTAGTCTTTGATTATGAACAGTATCTATTTCTGTTTGCTCTCACACTGTAGGTCGTCTTACTCCTGCCGTTATTTCGTCCTTCCCTGCTGTTTCTTTGACTTCTGTGGAAAGTACCAGAGACGCCAGTGTAAGAAGTCTCAGTACAGAGAGTACATCGACTTTGTCGCTGAGGTCAGTCACGTCTGTGGCTTCGTCACTGAGGAGGACTGCCTGAGAATACCGTCCACCAAACGGGTAGGCTCAAGACGTCAGAGCTCAGCGACATCATCATCATCATGTGTTTGATTTCCTAAATTTAAAAGTTTTTTTTAATCTTTTGTGAGAAAATACAAAAAGAAAACAAAACCTCTTCCTGTTCTTCCAACAGCTGCAGCTGTACAGTACATCTCTGCCTTATCTCTACTCGATTCTCATTTAGTAAAGACAGACTGAAATAAACCAAGTCTTTATTGTTCCCAAAAGGACATTTGTTTCATAGCTGGTAGGCATTAATAGTGATGATACACATGGACGCATGAAATAAAAAGAGCTAGTATTTACTGGGCTTTATTGTACTGGAATCAGTTTGTTGATAAATGCAAAAGCTGCTCGAAAAGATTTTTGTTTGTTTCACACAGGAGCACTTTTGGAAGATAAACATAGAGCTAATTAGATGCTTTCTGGAAAGTTGTTTTTTTAATTATTCACAAGGTTACTGAGTTTTCTGAAAAAATAATTAAGTTAATTTCCCTAAAAATCAGCGGACATCTCAAAAATTAACTGTATTGTGTTGCCATTACTGTCATTATCTTGTTTGGTCAATAGTAACTCACTTATTGCCAATAAGAGGTAACTGAAGTCGGGGTAATAATTACATTTCTGCTTTTAAAAGTTTTGGGTCTCATTGCTCTGACCGCTGCCTCCACCTTTTCTTACTGCAGGTGTGTCTGGTAGGAAAGTCGAGAAACTACGAGTCGTCCGCTGAAGCTGAGGCAGAGCAACAAAGAGCTCATTACATCCAGAGCCGCCACACCACCTCTGGGGTCATAGTTCAAGGGTCAGACGTCACAAAACATGTGACGGACAGTGACAGGACCCCAGGGAGCATCTGGGGAGCCGGGTTCCAGCCCAGAGACAAGGTTGAAACTGTTCGAAATTGCGCCACTCTCCCCAGGGACTTTGTTGACGGAGTAGTCCTGCACGTTGCTAATGTTCTTCTGGCAATGACCAAAAGTGACGATGGGCGGTCCTCCAGTGACTGGAACCCAGGAGGTAAAACACAACACAACAGCGAGTAAACGTCAGAGATAAACAAATCGCACCACATTTACAAAATTGTCTGTGAAGTATCCTGATCCAATGTCATTATGTCTACACGCTGTAGCTATAAACTTTTGACTTTAAGCTTGTTTATTTGATTAGAACTAAGCATAGAAAGGCTGATATTCAACACTGTAAAGCTACAATATGTGTTTGTTTAATTAGCTTTCGCCCACATTTTAGCTAGTTCGTTAGGTAGTTGAGCCTTATTTTGATTATTTCCATGGGTCATAAGAATCAAATCAAAGTGTTTTTCTCTTTGCTGTTAATATTTATTTCTAAACTACTTGAGTAGAAAGTGAGATGTAGTTAGTGCAATCCACTAAGTTTAAGAAGGAGTTGAGTTGCTGCCTCTGAAGTTGTTGGACAAAAGAGTTACTTGATGGCTCTGTGTTTTTCTGTTTCCAGTCAGCTAGCTTTGTGTCTACCGGACAGATACATGAATGGTAGTAATCTCATCTACAGTATCTCTCTGCAAAAAAATAAGCCTGTTTAAAAATGTTATGATGAAATATGTAGGTAATCAGTTTTGCCTTTGTAGGGCAGTGTAGATGTAACTGACAAACCACATTTACTGCCAGTACCTGAAAATTCATTTCTGGACCCCCCGTCTGATACTCCCACCATCAACCTTTCCAACCCATCACTTCTGCATCAGTCGGAAGAGCCTTCGTGACACAGAGCGAGGCCTCTTTAAACTCCGCATCTCACCCTCTGCCAGCCATTTCCTGCGCCACATGCCACACACCACATATGCGCACTGTTTCACTCACACACCACCCACACATCACCTTTGTTGACACCTCTGCACCCTCGCTGCCACACAGACACACACAATATGAATGAGATTAGGAGATGAGGACTGCTGTGATTAAAACATAAAATTCTCTGTCAGGGTGTCGGTGATTAAACCTTAGGTAGAAAATATGAGGGAGAGTGAATAAATGGAGGCTGTTTCTCTGTATAAAGATGACTGGATGAATAATGCACAACCATGTATGATTTATGCATGAGTATGCATTTGAATGAAGGTATTCCTTCCACTTATCTGCTGTGTAAGAACAAAAGGTAAATTCAGGGTGGGCAAGCCTATATTGAATAGATCCAGGAGGGCGTCAGAGTCAGCAAAACACCTTTGAGGTTTAGTTTGTCTTCATTTTTAATACGTCTGTTAAGAATACAAGGATGTTGATATTATAATTTATTCATATTTGATATTAAGGTGATAAGCAGATTCCTGGTTAGGGAGTTTTGATAAACATATTTATCTTTTGCTCCTGAGTTCTTGTTGCAAGTACAGACAGATCTAGAAAACACACGTTTAGCTCATAAACTAACAGGAACAAACTGTTTTCTGCTACAAATAAATAAAAAAGAGCTTTAAGTTAAAATAACGCTGTGAAAGTGACGACCTGACACTTACAATACCAAGATAGTCGTCCTAGACTTTATCCTAAGAAAGATTTTGTTTAATATATATGAGCATATATATATTCTTTTGCTTTCTAAATTTGAACGAGTGATGAAAGAAGTACTCACATCTTTTACGTAAGTAAAAGTATCAAAATGTATTATAAGTAAAAAGTCCTGCGTTCAAAACTTGCGTAAAAGTGTATTTGTAGCGAATGTACTGAAAGGATCAAAAATGCACCTCATCAGTATTATGCTGTTATATACAGAATAATGTTTGATTGACGTTACGTACTTGTGCATAAACACAAGTATGTTTTCAACCCAATACACTACTGTATTCTAGTAGTGTAGTGATTTGCCTTGGTTTTTGTTTTTCTGAGGTTTGGGACTTTTAAAACACAGGTGACCTACACTCTGTACTGTCCCTGAACGCCTCACAACAAACACCTACACTCGCATAAAAGACTATAAAAAAAGCACTTGAGGTTACTTAGTTACTTTCTGCAGCCTGTTTTGATCTTTATTATTCAGCCTGTAGATTTTAGATTTATTTGTCTATGATGCGTTGAGCACAAGGCACAACATTTATTTGCCAAATTAAACTAGCACAAGATGTATTGTTTTGATATTGGAGCTAGCATCACAAATGTAACACTAGCAGCACTAGTTTTACTGATGTTCCACCGTACGTCGTGACTCCAGATAGTGCAGTTTTAAGTTAAGTTACTAATTCATGGGGTGCTGTTCTGCTGACTGGCTTCATGTGGTTATGTAATCACACTGAGAACAAAAGTAGCTGTACATCTAATGCACAACACTGAAACTCCAACAGAGGTACAGCAAGTCAAAAACCCATCTAGTGTAAATGTTGTTTATACTATTCCAGTGTGTCCATTGTAATTTATAAACAATTTGCATGGAAGAGGGAGTGGGTGAGAGTGGGTACGGTGTGTGATTAGAGGGTGGACGCCTCGCATCACACCTTCAGCCACCTAGTAATCATCCTCCACACCTGCTGATTTTAAGCCCACTACCTGTATGCTAATTATTTAATGTATTAAACATCAGAAAACAGTCAAAATGCTTCTCACAGTTTCTTCAAATGCAGCCACAGATTCAAATTTCATGCTTTGTCCAACAGCCCCAGAACTGAGGATATTAAATATGAGTCGATGAAAACCAGCAGATCTTTGCATTTGCTCTTACAAGCAGAATGTTTGCTCTAAATTTTATTGGAGTGGGATTCAAGATTCAAAGAACTTTATTAATCCCAGAGCGAAATAGCTTTGGCTTGTACCAGCTGCTCTGCTCACAAAAGAAAGGGAAAGGGAAGAAGAACAGTAAAAATAGAAAAACAAGGAAACATCTGTCAGTGAGGATTCGAGCGATGAATCCATGAGGTGTAACACAATCACAGGTAGTTCCACATTTTGTTTGCTTGTGACCATTTTATAACGAAGATATATGTTTGTAAGCTTTGATGTTTCATTTAAATAGTTTTTAAGGTCCTGAAAACCTAAAACTCAGTTTAAAACATATACAACTGAAACAGGCTCAATTTAACATTACACCTGTAGTTTATAGGTCACTGGAAATGATCATTTTCAAATATTTTATTCACCACTCAGCAATTTCAGAACTGATTTTCCTTCACTCAGCCTGACTCTGATTTGGCCTGAGCAGCAAAAACAATCCTCCGCAACAAGCAATTAATTGCTGGTGATCCTTTCCACAGGGGACATTCAACATTACAACTGTACATAAAGCCGAGCCATTAATAACGGTCTAAGCCTGGTCTTAGTCCAAGCAGAGTCTGATCTGTCAATACTGCCCTTCTTCCATTAATCCCCATTAACACTGTAGGCAGTAAAGGGCGACTCTAAGCAGCGTGTAGATATTATATTAAGGCTGGATCTCCCTTGTGTCTGGGCTGAGACACGGCAGTCTGCTCAGTTTCACGCTCACAGCACACGACTGAGTTTGGCTGTGAAAGTGTCTGTGAATGTGGGAGTGTGCTGCATATTTTTTGCATTAACTAGTTACATTTGGGATATATTTTGGGTGCACAATATGTTTTCCTTTTTTTTATTTTTTTAGATATAGATCAACTGCAACCATCATAGGTCAATGTATAGTTATAGATGTACAGTGAAACTAGAAATCAATAAGCAGAAGCTACAAATATCTATTTGACCAACTGAACTTGAATCGGAGGAAAACACAACATATTTCATGGTGAAATTTTCCCATATCCATTAATCTCTAAGCCACCGGGGTTTGCCTGAATTGCCACCAGAGATTTGGTGTAAAAGTACAATGAAGATCGCATTAAGATGTCTACAGATTTAGGTCAAATATTGTTATCAAACGGCACAAAGGGGCATTAGAAATCCTGTGCCGGTTCCCTCTCCGATATGTCAGAGAAAAGAGGAGGAAGATTGTCATTTGTACAAACCAAAGGTCAGCCCTGATTGAATTCTCTTCTGGGAAAAAAGGGCAAAGCCAGAAATACCGTAAATCTCATGACATGGAACTCAGAGGCGGGGTCCTGAGAGCACAAAGGGGTACGTCATTTATCTGCTTATGATTCGCTAAACTCAGAGCTTAGAAGTTTATCCCTCACTCCCCTTGTTTGCTCTTTGGTATCTAAAATTACTGTCCCGGTGGGAGAGTGACGGCAAGGAGTCATGCTCTCCGACGGCCAGTGGGAGATGCAGTGGTGAGATGCATGCTCGTTGCCGTGACAGCTTGCTGGAGCAGCTTTTTCAGTTTTCATACTTCACAGCCCTGACTAACACTGACATACAGCGAGTGGAAGTGTTTTTGTTTTTTTTTTCTATCCTGTAGAAAGTTCTGTATTTAGACATCGACTCAAACCAATCAGCTTTATCGGATGCTGTCTTCCTATTCTGTAAATAATTTCTGTGCCTGCCTGAAGCAGTGTGTGCACTGTATTGATGAAAGTAACATTGAAAGACCTCCTCCTGCTCCTTTGTCTGTCTTATCTTTCATCATTTTTCCTCGTCTCCAGGCAGTCTCTCTGTGAGTGAAGTGGCCAGGCTGTTAAAGCAGGAAACCCTACAGCTCCTGAAGAAAGAGTGTGGAGGCCTCCAGACGCTGCTCAGGAACAACCACCAAGTCTTCAGAGGTAGCTGGACTCCACTTTTTTTCTGCACCTGGTTTGAAAACATATATTTCCAAGTGCAATTAAAGCTATTTCTTGGCTGAACATGCAGAATAATAGGGAAAAAAATAAAAGCCTAACTTACTAGTTAGGATTTTGGTTACAGTTGCAAGAAAAAGTATGTGAACCCTTTGGGATTACGTGGAGTTTTGCATGAATTGGTCATAAAATGTGCTCCGATCTCCATCTAAGTCACAACAATAGAAAAACACAATCTGCTAAACAAACATTATAAGTTTTTATTGAACATAACATGTAAACATTCACAGTGCAGGGTGGAAAAAGTATGTGAACCCCTAGCCTAATGACTTCTCCAAGAGCTAGTTGGAGCCAGGAGTAAGCCAACCTTCAGTCCAATCAGTGTGATGATATTGGATGTGTTGCTGAAAGCTGTCCTGCCCTTTAAAAATGCACACCAGTTTTGGGTTTACTGGTTTCAAGAAGCACTGCCTGATGTGAACCATGCCTCGCAGAAAAGAGCTCTCAGAAGACCTACGATCAAGAATTGTTGACTTGCATGAAGCTGGAAAGGGCATCTCTGGATCAGCTCTAGCCTGGCTTCGGTCATACTTGTCCGAAAGAACCTTTAAGGTATCCTGGCAGGGGCGTGTCTCTGACTCTCATAACCTCTCCACCGGTGTACCGAGGAAAACTGTTCAGCTAAGTGATCCCACGATGGTGGAATGAGCTGCCTATCTCTGCACGCTCAGCCACCTCACTTTCAATCTTTAAAAAACTGCTGAAAACAGAACTCTTCCGCATCTTCCTTTGCACTTAAAAAAAAAACAAAAATAATTCTACCCTTTCTTTCTAACATCTCTTGAAACAGAAACACTTTTTCGATAGCACTCTGCTTTGATGTTGTTTCTCCTTGACTTAGATTTTGTTTGCTTGTTCCTCACTTGTAAGTCGCTTTGGATAAAAGCGTCTGCTAAATGACTAAATGTAAATGTACAAAAGTATCTCCAAAAGCCTTAATGTTCATGTGTCCGCGGTAAGACAGACTGTCTACAAATGTAGGAAGTTCAGCACTGTTGCAACTCTCCCTAGGCGTGGTCATCCTGTAAAGATGACTGCAAGAGCACAGTGCAGAATACTGAATGAGGTAAAGAAGAGTGTCAGCTAAAGACTTACAGAAATCTCTGGCACATGCTAAAATTATTGATGACACGTCTACAATAAGGAAAACATTAAACAAGAATGAGAGTACATGGGAGGACACCACGGAGGAAGCCATTGCTGTCAAAAAAAAATATTGCAGCACGTTTGAAGTTTGCAAAAGAGCACCTGGATGTTCCACAGCACTACTGGCAAAATATTCTGTGGACAGATGAAACCAAAAGTGAGTTGTTTGGAAAAAACACACAACACTATGTGTGGAGAAAAAGCAGCACACCAACATCAAAACTTCATCCCCACTGTAAAACATGGCAGAGGGAGCATCATGGTTTGGGGCTGCTTTGAGTTTATCAAGACATTTTGCAGGAAAACGTAAGACCATTTGTCCCCAAATGAAGCTCCGCAGAGGATGGGTGATGCAACAGACAATGACCCAAAGCATACAAGTAATTCAACAAAACAATAGCTTCAACAGAACAAAATACACCTTCTGGAGTGGCCCAGTCAGAGTCCTGACCTCAACCTGATTGAAATGCTGTGGCATGACCTTAAGAGAGCCATTCACACCAGACATCCTAAGAATATTGCTACACTGAAACAGTTTTGTGAAGAGGAGTGGTCCAAAATTACTCCAGATCGTTGTGCAGGTCTGATCTGCAACTACAGGAAACGTTTGGTTGAGGTTATTGCTGCCAAAGAAGAGTCAACTAGTTATGAAGTCCAAATGTTCACATACTTTTTCCACCCTGCACTGTGAATGTTTACATGTCATGCTCAATAAAAACATGAAAACATATAATGTTTGTGTACTATTATTTTAAGCAGACTGTGTTTTTCTATTGTTGTGGCTGAGATGAAGATCAAATTACATTTTATGACCAATACATGCAAAACTCCACGTAATCCCAGAGGAATCGCATACTTTTTCTTGCAACTGTACTTAAATGGGGTTTAATATCTTAGACCATTCTTATACTAGCATCATCTAGACTCAAAGAGTGTTTCTACAAATATTAGGGACTGTGAAGAGACAACATGCAATCAGGAAAAGCTCTGTTTTCAGACTACTACTGTCTCCTAATCACAACATGCCACCGTCTCTCTGTAAATGTAAGATATTTCCTAACACTGTTGCTCATCTTTTGTACTGATGATTCAGCCAGGAGAGTTTCATTGTGTGTGGCATGCAGAAAATAAACCGGGTGTTTTACTGCTGGAACTCTGGATGCCACAAATAAGTCCTCCGCTGTAGAGGAACAGCCTTATTTGTAGCACATTGAGGGAGCACCTTATTTTAAGGAGGTCTGTCATTCCTCTCTCTTCCCTTTTCTTTCAGTGGAAGGAGGGATGGTGAATATAAGGGACTGGCGGGACAGGAAATCCTTCATGTCAGTTGCCAAAGGGAAACCTGTTGGCTCTGGTGCAGTAAAAACACGTCTCTGCTGGTTTCACACCCACCACCCTCAGGGCTGCCCTTTGCAGACCGAACAGTGCGGCTTTGCTCATGGACCTGAGGACCTCCGCCTATCCACCAGACCTCTGAAGAAGAGGAAAACAGATGCTTTTTGATTGGCTCCTTCCTCCTGAACACCAACCCAAGCACCTGCTGAAAATTAATTTTAAATGAGTTGTTTAATTTTCTTTTTTTCTGTTTATGCAGTAAACGTTACCAGTTCAGTTCAGTTCTGGTAGCTGCTTTATATTAAAGTGCTGAGCTATCTGCTGTCTTTTCTTCTTTATTTAAAGAGAGACCGATTTACAAGTGAGGCAGAAGGCAAAGGCAGGGTAAGCGTAAGGAGGTCATGCCTAAGCACCCCTACTGGAGGTAGACTACAGCCAGGAATCAAACCCCAGTCTTCCGCATGGAGGGAGCGTCGATCTTACTACTACACTATCCAAAGTCACCTCAGATGGGGACTTTGAGGTTCACAGACGGGGCGGTGGATAAAGACCAGGCAGCATTTGAACAAAGTAAATGTTAGCAGTATGAATTATTTGTTGGTCGGAGTAGAGAGGTGAGCTGCATGTCGTCCCCTCTGGATAGAGGCTCACTGCTGTGTCTCTCTCACACAGTTTGCCCTCACCCCTCACCCTGTGGCTCAAATGTCAAACGGTAAAACCCACACAGGGAGTGTAGCAGGGCGATGAGAAGAGGCTCCTCGTGTTTTTGTTTTGTTTATGTTCAAATGAGTCCAAATCTTTTCCCAGTAACAATAGAGTTTTACCAAAAACACACGTTGCTTAACAATGCGCTGCGGGCAGGTCTCTCATTAAATTATAGGAGTTTAGTGACATTTGGAGCCACAAACTGTGGCTGTTAACTCAAACTGTGAGGAAAAGAAAAAAATCTTCTCAACTCTTTTGAATCCAATTAAAAACATGAAATATTAGTAAATTGACTTTATTTAATAAGTCAAAAATAGACACGATGTACACAATTTAAACTTAATATATCACCGCATTTATTTCTAACAGATTGGACTTGGTATTTTAATCATCACACTACAACACTAAGACACTTCAGGGTGATTGTGAATCAGTTTTACCTGCTTTGGTACAAATCAAAGTGACAACAGATGTTATGGAGAAGCAAATCAGGGTGACCCCCAAATACGAAATAGTTTTACATGTGGTGGCCACAGAGAAATCTCTCTTATCCTTCCTGACTGAACATGAGGGAACTGCAGCCCTGTCATATAGTCCAGAAGGGCAACAACCCAGCAGCAGGACCGATATCTCCTCCTTTGTGCAATGAAGAACTGTTGGAGCACTATTTACTGTAGTAGTACTGTAGTAGGTACAGTACACCTCCTACTGGTGTTCATCTTTCTGACCAAACTGCCAGCACGCTTGGAGCGATGCCCTAATTCGGATCTGGGAGCAGTGCTTCTACGTATGTAGGGGCCTATAAGCACTGAGACACATTATGAGTTGCTGTGAGGAAATTCAAGCAGCTTGAATTAGCTTTTGATTTCAAACTTTATCTTCACGTTCAGATTTTCACTCCCCATTTTGTCATGAACAATTAGTAAAATCTAAACTCGAACTTATTTTATCTTTAATATTTGATAGTATATAGTATATAGTATTCCATGAGTGTAAAGAGCCACAGCACCCATTTGAAGAAAACGAGACCAAACAATCAATCAAACAGTGAATCTCGTCTCAGGTAGCAGCTGTGTGTCGTAGACACTGAATCCTTTCCATGAATTCCCTATTCCGACAGTAAAAATCCATACCGTAGCTGAAACGATCCTCTTATGGTTAGTTGTTACACGTTAGCAGCTTGTAGTTTCCCATACTATCTCCTGGATATTAATATCCCCATCGATACTGATCATTGATGAAAGCGTGTATGTGCTCATTCTGACCACAGGTTCAATACAGAGAGATGAAGCCTGCATAGTTTTCTGGGTAATCGTGAGCTTGAGCATTTAGCAGTGATGAAAGGCCATTCGGGCATAAATGATGCTTCAGCTGTGATGAACTGTAAACTACAGGGGACTGAATGTCCTGTTTTGACAGGCAGCACTCAGTCACAACAGCTACTGTATGTGTGGGTTTTAACGACCAGTTTAAATAATTTCACTCCCCCCCCCCCTTGTCATTATGCTCTCTGGAAGAAATCAATGCATGAAAATAGTCCTGCTGCTGCTGCTGCTGCTGCTGCTCCTGCAGAGATCACCCGATCCAATTGACCTGTTGCCCTAAATTTAACTGCTGAGAGGGTGACGTGGCTGAGGAGCGAGGAGATCACCTGCAGAGTTCACCCCCCCCCCCCCCCCCTCCCTCCAGCTCCACACACACTTGGCAGCCTCTCCTATTGTGACCTCTTGACCCCGGCCCTTCCTGACCGACTGTCGTCCAATAAGTCATCGTTATGGCTCTGTTTATGGACGTCTTGCACTGCTGCTCTGGAGAGCAGGGGAGTTGATCCAGAGATGGCAAAATGATGGGGGGGGACGTAGGTTGGGTCTGCTGCCGGCCCAACCTACGTCACCGTGCTGAAAACAACTCCTAAAATCTAAAATCATCTCACTCCTCTAGCTGAAAAGCACCCAGTCACAAGTGAGTTGGCGATTCAGCTTATTTGGGAGTTCATTCAGCCTTCCACACTCTGGTCCTTGATGAGCGCTGATAACTTGTCCGTTTTATTGAGGATAGATCTAACATCCCCATAACGATGGACGACACACAAACATGATACCTTCTTTATTTTCATCAGTGCTTCACTCCAGCACTGCACCTGCGCCTCCTCAGCTCCTGGTGGATTTCAGGTCTCCTGGTGGATTATATATGATGTATAGATATAGTTTGGCTGCAGCAGCACCTGTACACCACCTGGCGGTTTTCGTATTGTTGTATAACGTTATACTGAAAAGAACATGTAATATGTCATATGATATTTGAAATAATAAATCAATGTTAATGTCTGAATATTGGGTTTGCTAGAGAAACAGAAAAATAAGTTACTGTGCGAATATTTTAAGGTTTGTTTTTTTTTTCAAGTTGACAGCTGCACCACATTTCCAGACAAAAACGTATTGCAACTTATTGCATTAGGGATTAAAATGATAAACTGTGAACTAGCGTGGCCTTATTTTAGTTAATGTTATTCAGTGACTGGGGAGGAGGAGGCTAACAAACACAGCTTCATCCCTGGCTACAAGCCAACGCGTTTCCCAGCCAGTAACACAGCAGACGTGCTCTTCTGGTGGAAAACTATGTGAATCATGTGAAGTATGTAAACAGATTGTTTCCCTTTAAAGTCATTCTGTCTTACATAACGTTTGACTATCTCATACAGTCCACAGCCTGAGAGATGAAGTGAGGACACGGGGACAAACAAAAGGAGACAGAATAAATGAATCCCCATGTTTGAAATCCAGGCCTGGGATAAGTGGCTGCATCTGTTTGCCTAAGCTAACATCTTTCCTCATGCTTCATTCATTGTGGCATCACGGGGCTCGATAATACAACGTCTCCAAGACATTATTTGGACGTAAAGACATTTCTCTCAGCAGATCCAACCACGTAGGACTCAAACACTGACAGCTGTCGCTGCAATGAGTTCTTTTGTTTTAGAAAATCATCTTTTTATCCTCTATTATTTGAGTTCTCTGGAGACTGGAGTCGTTGCAGTTTAATATTTTGAGTCAATATCTAGGTTTAGGTCTACTTTCTGTTTTCCCTCAGTGGATCCTTCTCTAAACCTGTTGTTACGACTGTCAGTCTTAGTTTTCTTAGTGACAAATTCACTGCTTGCCGATGTGGTCTGAAAACAAAGAGCACAGTTCTTGGTCCGAGCATAATGAGTAAAAACACAAGTTGAGACTATTCTAATGTAATCCTCCCTGGATCCTACGTGCTTGGACAAATAAGCCAGTACGAGGTAGCATTACAAGCATTTAGCATGACAAGAGAATTGGCCTTTAGAATAAGGACAAAAAACTAAATTAACCAAACAAAACATGTGTTAGATGTAGTGTAATGCTCCTGCTGCTTGTAGTTTTGGTTTGAAGAGGTTGAAAAATCAACTTCTTGCTGTTTATGTTGGGTTTATGACCTTTTTAGGACTCTGCTACTGAACAATGACACAGAAACACCACTAAGAGACATAAAACATCCTCAAACACGAGTTTAAATAGATGCATAACTATGAAAAAAATACCTCAAAGTAGCACAAAACAACGACCTCCCCACCTCTGCATGCAAAAAAAAAAAAAAAAATCTTAAAAAATAAATAACTAAATGTAAATGTCTACAGCCACAAATGCATCACTTCAGCAGGAGGAATCCCGCACTTCACCTGTGATGCTTGATCTTTCAAAGCTTTGCAGATTTGCAGTAAATTAATTAAACACAGGTTACAGTACTGTACATAGACACGTGTGTGATTCTTAAAATTGTTTCCAAATCCAGAGCTCTTAAGCCTTGTGTCTGCAGCATTTGATGTGAGGTGTTTGTAGAGTTGCTCCATTAGTATTCAGCATCATGCCATAAAAGCCGAATGGCTTTTGTGACTAAGTCTCCTCCTCGTAGGAGAACAGATTAGTCATCCTGGATGACTCTGACCTGCTATTATAAATTAACAAGATATCGGTGAGTCACTAGGTGATTTGATGTGGCGTTGCCATGTGTACTAAAACAAAAGGTGAAGAGATGTTCTTTTACACAACCCTCAGTTTGTGTTCATCTTGTTGGACTTTAGAGTGATTTCAAAAAGTGCAAGACGTTGGTAGTGGATCTACACTTTGAAACAAATAGCATCTAGCTGTTTTTAATGGGAATATCTCTCTGTCTTAAAACGATATTAGACTGAAACAGAAGCTTTTGCATAATTACCACCAGCTAAAGTTGTTATGGTGAGCATATCAGCAAACACTTACTAAGTACGTTGTCTTGATGTTGAAAGTGCCAATAAAATGTGTGATAAGAAGCCAAAGAGATGAGAACTCCCACAAACTTTTTCTTTAACTGACTTGAAAATCAACCTCCTGTAAGAGGATTTCCAGCAGGAGAAAAGTCCACGACACGCTTGAAATCCTCTCTCGCTTGAACTTTGAGAAGTTGAGGATGATATTTTCTTCCATGCACTCGATCGATATTTTAAAGCTGACAAACGGATGGCCACAGCAGATAAGCCTTGTTTTTTTGTACTTTACCACTCACGGTGTTGTACTGTACCCGCAGGAGACCACTCTTCACCCACACCACCCCCTGCCTCGACCTTTCCCCCGTCACCCGAGTAAGTTCAACCCGGTGGGTGACACCAGATAAGGCTGTTATGACTCTCCGGCTTCCACGACTTCCTCCCTAGGAGCTAGAAAGACAAACAGAAAGATGGAGTTTGTTTGGAAATATTTCCATTTGACATTTCACCGTTCAACATGTACTTCATTTGAAATTCAAAAAAGTTTAGCATTGTGCCTTCACCAGTGAAGAGCTGCCAAGCATGGATGGTGCCAGAGCTGCTAATACACATGGGCCGAGTCCGATTTACACAGAGGTATAGTCAGAATTAGTTTGCTGCACGTTTGCTGATTTATCTGCCTTAATAAATCATAACTAAATCACACCTGAGAGATTTTTTTTCCTCACACAACTGTCACATTTTCTAACAGACTGATCCACAGCATCTAAATAGATTTTTATTTTTTTTTTACCAGTTGAAATGACCACTTGGGAGCCAATCCAGGGAATTAATGTTTGATGAGATGGTAATCTAATACTGTGTACTACACAGATGCAATTCCTCACAGCGTGTGAATTGTGTGTTGCAGTCCCTCCCTTCTCTCCCACTGCTGATCAGATCAAAAATATGCAGTAGATTCTTCAATGCAGGGTTCAGGGCGGGGAGTGTTAAGGCCACATGTTTCTTCACATATATCTTTAATCCTTTCTAAACTAAACAAGGAGTTTGTGATTGAGGAAATTTGACAACATGCAAGCTCACACCAGCTGCAAAGGTTCAGAGCAGCATGCTGCTCTCTTTGTTGGTTTAACTCCATTACTGCATCAGCAGCATCAGGGATAAATAATCAGAGATGGCGCTTTACTGATGTGTTGTGGTGCTTTCACTCTGAATGCATCATCTTGTTGCACGCCCACGGGTTCAGTTTATCCAGTTTTTGTTACAAATTCACATTTTTAGACCAAGTATCAGTGGTGATGCTGTTGGTGTTGGCAGTGATACAGTAAATGAAAGAGAAAGGGCTGTTTATGTGAGCAAATAGTTCTTGAACTTTAGAAAGAGGGAAAAAAAACAGGACAGGAAATCATCCTGACAGGGGAATTGTTCTCCGAAAGAGCCAGAAAGAGAGATGGAGGTGAATAAAACGTGATTTTAAAAACTATGGGCAGAAAAGGGGATTTTGCAACCTCTTCCTAACCCCCGAATAAGAAATAACTGTACATAGAATCAAATAAGTCACATTATGAATGTATATAAGTAATGTATAAATGTAACTTATGTATTTTGTGTAAACGAGCATGTTTAAACCTTTGACCACCAGGATTGAGATAAGTTTCTGATGTTTCTGAGCAGTGAAAGAAATATATAAAATTCACAATATAAAAAAAACTTCTTTACTTAAAACCCTAATAAAGAAATAATGTATGTTCATGTATGTTATCTTGTTGCACAAAAACCTTTCCCTATCTGTGGTGATTTATCACAGTAGTTCAACATTCATTAAATATTTATGACCATTAACAGCTTACAGGACTGAGCTACGCTGTATCATTCTCATGGGATGAAGGTGCGTTCAGTTTTTGGAGTGACATCGCACCCGAGGATCATGTTAAGAACATTAAAGTGCTGTGAGCGTCCGTCTCCCCGAGATGAAAACAACTCGCCTTCTCACACTTGCTGAAGTGAAATGAGAAAATGCATTTGACCAACATGAGAGCAGCACAGCAGCTCTGATGTGGAGTGAAAACTGGGGGTTACCATAGAGGTGGACCAGGGAGGGAGTGTTGTTACCATGGGCGACGGGCCGAGATGACCCAGATGGCATAAAAGCAGCTGAGCCTATTGGACCACTGTGCTTTGACAGGTACACTTAGTCGGCGTGATATAATCCAGTAAAATGCAGCGACACCCCATCAAATCACTAATTGACTGTTCTGTGTTTAAATTATGCAGAAAAAATAAAATAGCATCAGTGTTTACCTTTTACACAGCCTCTCCAAACACTGTGCTGCATTAGCTGTGCACGTGTGTTTGCAACAGATACATGTGGCTGCACAGGAGAAGGCAAACATTGTGGAAACACAGATGTGACTGCTGCTGTGGTGTTTGTTCAATAAAAGGCGACCGCAGACGTTTGATAAAGATTTTATACAACTAACTTTGTCCTGTTTTTATGCTGTTAGCATGAAATAAAAAGTGAACTATGAGGCACGATGAGGAAATGTGATGTTAGTACTGCAGACTACTATAGTCTTATGCATTTAAACATGCAGGGGTACAGATGAGTACCAAACTGCATGGATAATTCATGTTTTGGTTTAACTGCTTTCACAGATTATCCTACCTTCATATTTAACATGATATCAAGTCACACAAACAGTAGCACACTTCTTTGTTTCAATTTCATGACCAGAATCCAAACAAGCATCTGCTTTTAAAATGGCTTTTCCATCAATCTAATCGCACTTTGACAGGAATGTTTAGCAGTCTTTGCTTTTAAAGACTTCCTCTGCTTCCCCAGAGAGGGTAAGAGTGGGCGATGCCGGCTCAAAATAGCTCTCACAAAGAAAGGATGAATCAATGTTGCACCTTATGCTTAATTAAAGATTAAAGAGAAATTGCTTGCTGGTGTGGAGGTTTCTCAAAGCCTCACTTTACTTTTCTGATTGGGGTTACGTAACACTTGTTAATACTGCATGGGCCACTCTAAAAACGTCATGACATCTGCCCCGGCGTTGAAGCATCAATTCTGCCACGCCGGGGCTGCAAAATGCGAAGCTTGTGCGCTGCCAACACATTGATAGTTTACTGATAAATTGGCTGCTCATAGCTGCTAAATCACTTGAATCACACCGATTTGTGAGAAATGCGAATTAATGATGAGACTCTGCATGAAAAGTTCTGAGAAGTGGACCTCCATTAGTCATAGGTTTGTTTGAAGCACTGGCAGATGGTTTTCTTGACTGAAGCACAGTGCTAATGCCATTCTGCAGAGCTCCCTGGTTTACATGCTAAAGAATCAAACGATTTATAGTAGTAGTACTTTTTGGCAGAGGAGCACACTTCCTACATCTTTGCACTGCACAATCCTCCTGTACACCTAACCTATGCTGGTCTTCGTGACTCATGCGACCTGTTTAGCACGAGTTGCCATATTGCAGCTCATGCTTGTTCTCTATGTTGAAGCAGCTGTTTCTGGATGGTGGCTGTTCTTGGGGAGTCTTGTCATTAAGACCGATGCGGTTGCAGTAAAGGTTAGATGAGGATGAGCGAGAGCGGAGGACAAACTGCTCCCATTGGGATTTAGCTTTCAGTCTGTGTTTTATGCTGAGAGAAAGAAGAAAATAGGCAGCTAGAGAGGACTGAGAGTCAATGCTGAGACTGTGTTTACTATGGCACAGGGCTGGAGCACAGGGTGACAACCTATGAAACTATAAGTAGATATCGTACATTCACTGGCGGTGGAGAAAATGTAAAGGTGGCAAAGCAACTTCATTCTTCTGTAGGTGTTAGTTTCCACAAACTAAAGATCCTCAGAGTCAGAGCTGATGCAAACAGATGGATATGTTTTGTGGATATATAATAAATAAATAAAGAAGAAAAAACCATAGTATCGCGGTTAACTCTTCCATAATTCTAACACAAGCCTGTTCAGCTGCTCAGCTTAAATAAAATGAAAAGAGAGACTCATTTTAATTTTCGTGGTTGCTCAGGTTGGAGGATTTGTTGACTCACGAAACGAGAGAAATGAAATGCTGCTGGTATTGGACGTAACACTGTGTCAGGTTGCAGATGAGTCAGCTGACATGATATGCTAATCGCTAATATGTGAGCACAGCTATTACACACTGTTTTATTACTCACTATTTATCGATTCTCGATGTTGCTTTTGTGTTTTTGGTTCTGCAGTCATCGTAAAACTTCTTTATACACACAAAGTATTATTTTACTGCTCATCATGTCCAAATAAAACCTGCTGCATGTTTAGAAATGCACCAATAACCCTTGTCCAATTTCTCAGGTTGAAAAAACAAGCAGGTTTCACCCAACAGCAGAAATGAATAACAATGAATCTTAGCCATTTAGCAGCTCTAATGCTCACCATGAAATCCATCTATGTCACTCAATAATGGTATAATGGCACAGTGTAATTGTAGAGGATCATTAAACTGTGGGGTTTTGTTATGGATGTCAGTGATGGGTTTATTATTGGTCACAGCGATGGATAATGTAGCTGCATCATACATATAGTACCCAATGCGGGGCACCATGTGGAGGGACTCCACTCTTACAGAGGGTGGTGCACAATATGTGGCACTGGTGAGCTGATCTTCTTCATTACTAGTGATCTTTAGGCGTTAACTTTTCCTTAGATGGTGAAGTTTTTCTAACTGACTGATAACCCCAACAAAACACTCTTAAATGATATTTTCCTCACACATACGCTCGAATACTTTCGTAACATGTTGCAGCTTCAGCGAGCACAGCTTTAAATATTTAGTGGTACACGGGTTGTATCTCAGAAAGCAGCTGTGATGTCTGCACAGCATCATTTCTGAAAGGCCCCGGCTGCTCATTACACCCTCCCTGTTAAGTAGCCTTTTCTTCATCACTGTACCTGCACGTTTTGTGAAGCTGTTGCAGGACCTGTAATGCTCCGTCACGTGCCTGCTGGCCTGCTCTGTCTGCCCACTGGAGCCCCGGCTGGCTTCAAAGCACTCCTGTCGCCTAACGATAATGAATGCAGTGTGTCTGCTCAATGCGCCCGGTGGCTCCCTGTCAATCTGCTCCACTCAGACTCAGGTTACACTCTGCTCTCTCCGCAAGAGAAACCGCTGCCAACAAAGACAGTTTTTCATGGTTTGTTCTCTCGCTGTGGTCACGAACCCTCTGCAACAATGTGTTTGTGGACTTGCGGTTCAAACGAAAGGAATGCTCTTTGAATCCTAGTCAAATGCTGCACTCAGCAGTTTCTAACAATGCTGAACTGTTCTTTGCCTTATCTTTCAACAAAGGCATCCAGGAATCATGTGTAATATATTCTCAAGCTTCATAAAGACAGTTTATGACTGTGTGAAAGGACTGATGAAGAAATCAATGAACAGGCTGGGCATAGCCTGCTAGATCATTAATAAAACACTAAAGGAGTCCTTTCAAATGTGGCTTTATGTGGTCTCTTCTCATTGGGTCAAAGCAGTCTATTTACGCTTCTTCCTCACCCCTGCCATCTCCCCGTGCACTCCTTTAGGTCTCCAGATAAAAGAGGGCTCGTTGTGAACAAAGCAAAAGGTTTGACAGGGCTTCGGACACCTGCGGAGGACCAAACCGTGCTGTTGCTCAGGTTCGAGAAAACAGAGGCTAAGGAAGGTGGGACAGACTGTTCGGTTACGGGAGAGATGAAAAGGGACGGCGAGCTTGTGATCGCCCACACGACTTGACCAACGTTTAAGTCACTTCATGTCTTTCTTTTGATGTCTGCTTAAAAAAGGCAGCAGAGGCTTCGTAATCTCCTTATGACAACAACAACGCCCCATGTTAAATGACATTTACATCCACATCCAGAGCGTGTGCTGCCAGAGATGGTGCGATAGCTTCTCAGACTGAGGTGTTGCTATGGGAACGTGACTCAACAAGTCTTCCTGCTTCACCTGTGGCAGGTTACACGGGGGCTCATGAAAGCTACTTCAGGCTCCTTTTGTTTGCCAACCAGCAGTGCTCGACCTCGGCTTTCAATATCATCTCACATTAGAAGCCTGGAAAAACAGAATGAAGCAGAATGAAATAAAATAATTAAAAAAGGCTTTTGTTCTTGAGGAGAGCGTCTTTATTTTCACAGCAGGTGTGTGTATTAACATGATTTGAGGGCATGAGTTGAGCTTGAGGAGAGTGAAATGTCACACAACATAACTCATACAATGCAGTTATAAGCTCATGATGAACTCTTGGTGTTTTATCATGTAATTAAGTAGAAAGATCATGTTTTACACTTTACATCTTTGCTTCATCCATATATTAATATATAAATGATGCACTAATTATCCATATATCAAGCCAATATGGCAAATGCTACCATAATATTTATCAATTATAAAAATCAGATCACCAGTTCATGAAGAATTACACATAATGTAACTCATGAATTGTTTTTGTAGAAATAAAACTGCAGTTGCTAATTAAAAGCATTTTAATTGAACAGATTTAATGTCTAACGTGCAACATGCATGCTGTAAATCCTGCAACCACCATACCCGCATGACAGATGTTTGTTTCCGTGTGGGGCTTCAGGTACGTCGCCATGCAGTCTGAGGAGTGTGCAGGAGGTCCATCTGTCGCCACACTATGAACCCTGAGCTGTCATTCACAGCAGGCCCATGTCTTTCTATCCTCGCTGGCTCTGTCCCAGCATGCAGCACCGGTGAAGGTAGAGTGCATCAGCAATAGGCACAACATGTGGTGCCAATTGTAGCAGAAAATGTAAGGTGGGTGCTATAGTACGATACTTTTGTTCAGCATTTTCATAAGAAAGATGGGTTGATTCTGCAGATGGGTTAGAATCACTGACCTGGAGATCAAATATTGATCTGTACATGGTGGATCAGTGGAGTATGAGTGTGAGCACAGCAGCCGCTAAAGGTTAATGACTTCTGACCTTGTTTCTAACCCTATTTGTGTCTCCATTCTGACACTGGCTTGCCCTATGACAATATGAACACGGTCTCAAATATTTACACCCTCAATCAGCTGGGAAACGTTAAATCGGGTCCACAAAAGTAGAAAAGAGCTTAGGTCACCCTGTGTGTGCAAACAACAGCCATTAAAGATGCAGCTTTGTAGCTGTGAGAGTCCTGTGGATATATGTGAAATAACCAGCAACATACAGGATCATATACACTTATGCACATATACAGTAACTGAGTCTTTACAAATATGCCCTTTACGTAATAACTTCCATACAATAGAATAAATAGCACATATATTATATATTTTTTAAAGATGGTGCAGGTTGTTGTCCATAAGTGCAGACTCCAAACACGTGATCACTTCCTGTACATTTCACAAAGAGCCAACAGAATCTAGACTCCTGCCAGATTTATATGAGGATCTGTTTATAGTTTGGCATCAGATGTATTGGTGTTGTGAATATTACACAGCATGGTTTTCTTCAGAGGGAAGGAACCCGATTGAACTATTCTGGCATTTTCTATATATACAGTGTACAGATAAAGACATTGAAGGTAGCGACAGTGTGTTGATTTTGTGCTCTCTGCAAACCTGCAGTCTGACTAAGCTATTTATATGCACACCTGGAAGCAACTGAGCAGAGAAACAGGTTGACAAAGCGTATGTTAAATTAGGACCATACGGTAGCTCTGCATGTTTTATGTCATTTTTCACAACATTGCAAATAGATTTTAAATGTATCACCTGCACCCCAGGCAGCTAGTGGTTTCATTAATTGAATTTGATTAAATTAACCTCACATTTTAATGTGGGTTATTCAACATGTTTCCCCATAAGTCCACAAATTATGTCTTCTAATGCTGTTTCCTGCCACCCAGTGCCCAAATAACTTTAACTCCATCATGAAAAAGTCAAATGAAAAACAGATGCGTACAGGACAGTAACGCAAATGATGCACAATTAGTAGTTGTAAAATGTGCAAAACACCTGACGTCTGATGAATCTTTCACACAATAAAGAGCAGTAAGGATCTGTGCACTGCTCGAGACTCTATTCCACAAACCTGTCCGGAGGCATCGTGTTACCCACGACTGTATCTTGTGCTGTGACTCTGGAACTAGACCTACACATCGCTGAGTTGTCTCTAATGCATGACCTGAGATCCTCCCCTCCTCCCTCCTGGCCTCAGGCTCTTCTCCGCACTCTTGGGACACTGTAAAGGTAGTGAGTTTAAAAAAGGAGCAGCACAGGAACAAGCTCCGAGTGACATCCTCGGTACCCTAAAAGCCGCGGGGGGATTGTGGTACTATGCTGAGATCACACTTTTTTTTTATCTAAGGCACAATTCTCTCGCTGCTTAAAGGTGATTGGGGATGTTGGTTTGTGTGAAGGTCAGATGCTGTTTTATAAGATCACTGGTTAAAGCTGAAAACTTTCTGTTCCATTGCTTGAAAACCACAAAAATGAATTGCTACCCTGAACTATGTTGATTTAATGGAGATTTAGATACATCTTGTTTCATCAGTGAGTAATCTGTTTGACTATTTTCACTGGTTGAAACATCTGCAAAATATGTATTTTGTTAAATTTTGATCAAACAACAACAACGTCCAATTAAATAAAAGCAGCCTATTCCTCCTAGAATTCAGCAAATAAATACAATTTGCACCTAAACCATTGTGTTGGTATTTCAACAATTAGTTTATACCCAAATGCCTGAAAAACCATCAGCTTCAGCTCTCCTTTAATTACTCTTAGCATGCTAAGATGCTAAGCTACTCCAATGTACTTTGGTGCAACATCAAGGTATTTATTCTTATTGCACCTACAGCCCACAGCTCTCTTATCCACTTCCTTTCTTTCCCTCTGTGCTTCACTGTGACTCATAATGAATTGCCATTTTTTGCATTGTGTCCAAACTCAGCGCTGAAGATCACTCTGTTAACCCTTTGTTCTCGTTACCTTATAAACCGATGCGCAGAGCATCTGCACAGCCACTCCAGGCTGAACGTAGGTCCATGAGGCTTTTTGGAGGATACCTAAAAACAACAGTGGCTGATTACTCAACTCACATAAAAGCATCCACTAAAAGCAATCTCATTTGTGGCTGTAACACTGTGTTCAGTGCTTCTCTGCGATTCCTCTGTTAGGTAATACACGGCGCTGGGAGTTATATTGGAGGTGACGTCCCATCAGACCTATAAATAGCGTTGCACTTTTCCTCCGTGAGCCCAGCTGTAGCTTTCTCCCAGGCATTTGATCGCTTGTTTTGTTGGGGACTGACATCACCCACTGCGCCTTTGTCTCTCTAACTCCTGCACACAAACACACGCACAGGAAAACACACACCTAGAAACACACTGGCACACACACCCTTAGAGCTGTAGCAGCTTCATTCCAGCTGTTTGTGAGAAAGACTCTCATCAGCTGCTCGGATGGTGATTGCGTCTACGAGATATCCCACCTCAGGCTTTCCCAAAACTATATTTAATGATGACTCACATGATAACTTTAAATGCTGCGAGTAAGACAGCGGGCCCAGAGCAAACGGAGTTCTTTGATACTGTTTCACTCTTAAGTAAATGAAACCGTGCACTTAATTGGAGGAAATGGGGATTCAGGCCCAGGCCTCATAACAAGTGGGAGTATGGACGACTGAAAACGAGAAGAGAGATGTACAAAAAACCCTGCAGGCTGTGTCTGGCCCCCGTGAGTCACTGTCTACACAAGCTTCCCCAGAACTGGGCATGACTCAGTGAATGAGCACTAACGTTTCTGGAGTGAGCTTCTGTTGCTGGCTACAGTAACAGTACTCTAATTTGGACCGGGTACAGTTTTAATGCTCAGTGTTTTATGGCATGAATCAACACAAGCAGCGATGGTTGGCACTTCCTAGAACACATTTTGGTGATACTTTCTAACTAGGCTCACTTTTTAATAGGTTATATGTTGTAACTAATGGTTTTAGTAATGCTAATAATCCATTTGACAGCGCTTTGTAGATCAGTTATAAGTCATAATAAGAAAAACCTTGGCACAGTGTTTGTCTGCTGCTACCACCTTATTTATGATAGTGTTTATATTATGGGTTATTAGTGGTTAATAAAACATCAACTAATGCATTATATGTTAGTTACTAGCCAATAATAGGAGGAAAACTCAAGGCTACCAGTTATACCATTATCATTATCATGGCCAAAGTCCATTAATTAACAACCTGAAGTGTAATTACAGATGTATTAGGAAACTTCTGAGGAATTTATTAATGGATAGTCAACATTTATAAATGCCATATTATGTGTTAGAAAACAAACCATTCATGACCCGAACCCTGCCACAGCTCCTCTTACAGGTGGCTTATTGGTCTGTAAAACACTACAAGTAAATGATTAAATTACAATAATAATAATAATAATGATGATGTAACACTCTTGTTTGTGTAAAATTGTTTACACAGCTCATTTTCCACTGCTGGAAAAGGCACAGACGGTCTTATTGGCTCCATGAATGTATGTCTGCCAACATCAGCATGCGACATAAGACACTGAACATAAAACAAACCAGGAGCTACAAGAATAAATGCAACTAATTACTAAGTTGTGGAAGTGACTTTTATTTTTTCTTTGGAAAAATAATAATTGTGTGTTATGCAGGAGTAGATCATTTAATTATTAAAATGTTCACTGTTAAATTTTAGATATTAGTATTAAAATCTCATTCAATTCTGTGTAATTCAAACTCATTTGATCCCACAAATAGCGGCACTCTCTTGTAACTACAGTCCTGTTGTTTATACATTTGCAGACCAGTCCCAAAATTATAATACTCCACACATCTCCTGTAGCCATGGAGCTATAAATAATTCATTTCAGGAACAGGATCTGTTTGCCCCCGTGTCTCACAGGCGCTTGTGTGCACCTGGTGCCATTTGGTCACGGCAGAAGCGTCTCCAATTCTCCAGGAGCACATCCCTGGATTTCTCTGCGCCCTCTGTATCCTCAGCTCCGCGTGTGTCTGAACTCTGCGGGATGACACAACTTTGGGTTCGTGCGCCAGTTTACGCGCAGAAACCAACCTTTACGCGCGTCAACAGTTGGGCAATCTCATGTGCAACTTTGGATGTTTTTGTGACCAGGACAACACGTCCCCATGGATGTGAGCGCGATGATCGTTTCACTCCATGCTGCTCAGCCCTCTGTTTCTGCCTGGTGAGAGGGCCGCCTGCGCATCTTTGAAACGATCGGAGCTGCTGTCACACACACACACACACACACTCTCTCTCTCTCTCTCTCACACACACACACACGCCCTGCTTTACTTTGCGGAGCTGCTGTCATCGGGTGATTATGGGAAATAACCGGTAAGTTGGAGGAGGGATGGTGGCGGCTGCTCGGTTCAGCACGCTGGACAGCGCTCGCGTAAAACAGGAGAGGACGGAGGCGCGCGGGCGCACGAGGATTTAATTGAAATGAATGTGGAGGAGCTGCTGGAGAGACGGGGGACCATGGTGGATTGGAAGTGTTTATTATCGGCAGCAGGCGCAGGTAACCTGAGAGCGGACTTCCCGGAGTGAGACATGGACTTGGCTGAAATCATTGTCGCTTTGTTCATCGTCGTTGTCGCGGTCGTCTCGCTCTTGTCCAACTTGTTGGTGCTGCTATGTTTCGTGCACAGCACCGAGATACGCCGCCAGGTGCCCGGTGTCTTCACCATGAACCTGTCCTTCTGCAACATACTCATCACTGTTTTGAACATGCCGGCCACTTTGGTGGGGATTATCAGGAACCAGCAGCCTTTCGCGGATTGCATCTGCCACACGGTGAGCTTTCTGGAGACGTTTCTGACCGCGAACACCATGTTGAGCATGGCAGCGCTCAGCATAGACCGGTGGATAGCGGTGGTCTTCCCGCTCAGCTACTCCACTAAAATGCGCTACAAGGACGCGCTGATCATGGTGTGCTACTCCTGGCTCCACTCCTTCACCTTCTCCCTGACGGCGCTGCTCTTCTCCTGGGTCGACTACAGCGACGTTTACGCGTCCTGCACCTTGCAGCCGAGCCGGGAAGGCAGCGACAGGATTAAGTTTACAATCTTCACTGTCGTTTTCCACGCCACTAGTTTCATACTCTCCCTGCTCATCTTGTGTTTCACCTACTTGAAGGTGTTGAAAGTCGCCAGGTTTCACTGCAAGAGGATCGACATCATCACCATGCAGACGCTTTTCCTGCTGGTGGACATTCACCCGAGGTAGTTCACCCTATGCGTTCCTACTTTCTAAACATGTTTTCCCACAGACATTAAAAGCTGTCATTTATAGTCTTGTTGCTATTTTTGCTAAATACTAAACGTCCTTTGCTGTTTCCAGCGTGAAACAGAGATGTTTAGCTGAGCAAAAGAGGAGAAAGCAGAGAGCCACAAAGAAGATCAGCATCTTCATCGGCTCATTCATCATCTGCTTTGCTCCTTATGTCATCACAAGGTAAGTTGAATTAGTAAGTAGTAGTCATTTAATTTACTGCAAAACATTTGTACAAATCTTTCAAAACAATTGATCTTATATCATAAGACAGTTTGAGCAGGAACCTTGTGTTTAATCTGAATATAATTACCATATAACGGTATCACTGCAAACTGTAGATGAGAGATTTTGATCTCTCTCATTATGACAATTCAACAACAAACCGCACAACCACACCACAGCACTGTACTTTATGTCCTTACCTGACACCACACTGCTTATTTTAACCTGACACCCTGAGAGCAAACTGGTAGCCTAAAGGTTTTTGCTTATGCTATGACCTTTGTTGCAAGTCACTCTTTCTCACTCTATATATACCAATACCAATAAAAACTAAAATAAAAAATACATAACTTAATAAAACTTAAATTGCTTTGAATTGTTATAATGTCTCTGAACCGTGACACGGCTCTTCAGTTACTTGTAAACATGTGGCCTGCTCTGCTGCTTCCAGTGAAATACAGACAAACTACTGTACGCGCAGTACAGACAACACAAAGTGGCTCCCGGAGAATAGAAGACACGCTTCAAAGGCCCACAAAAAAACACTTGTTAGCCAGATGTGACGCTGATGATCCATCAGTGTGATATCTGCGGTACGCGCACACACATGGGAGGGAAAGAGAAGACACATTAACAGGGAAAACATGTCTGAGTAATTGGAGCAACCTCCTGACCAAGTCTGCCCACTGCGAGTAGCCTGGGAAGACAAAACATGTAATTATGGTAATTTCTGTGTGTGTCATCAGTTCTGCTCTTAAATTAGGGTTTAAACACATCATCTGGCAGTGAAAATGTAATACCCTTTGAACATATATCTGTATATTTCATAACATTACAGTACCTTCATTAAGGGACAGTAGATAAATTATTGTGATCTGAATTCAGGGCTGAACGTCAGGGTTCCTCTTGAACCGATGAAAGCTATGGAAGATTAAAAGTGCCTGAACAAAAAAACTAATCAAACAAAGACACACAGCTAAATATTATTTACACTGTTGTTTTAAAAGTGTGAGATAATTGGAAACAAAGGGATCAATTAGCCTTTTAAATTAACTTTATTAGCAAACACAATATGCTACTGTTTGCTGATGATGTTGGTGTTTCCAGCTACGGTGGTCATGATGTTATAAAAGCTTTTCTTTCTAAAACAAGGACATTTCACAGTAATCACAAAGTTTAGAACACCAGTAAATGTATGAAACACACATTAAAGCCAAAAAGATGAATAATTGTTGTTCAAACTTTTGTTTTAACATAAAAATACATATCACAATGGGCCATTTATTTCACGTCATATGTATACCGCTTCCAAAAAATGTGTTTTTATTGTAAAAACTTTGGTGACAGTATTTTAAACTGGTGGTTAGTGGAGCAACAGCTTATTAAATATTCCAGCTAGTCAGTTTTTAACAATGACTGTGTGCAGCACAGAGGATGGCTAAAACAAACTGTACATCTTTAAAATATTCACTACTAATTGTTCCAAAAGTTTTCCTCTTTAAACTCTCTCTCTCTTTTGATCTCTCTTTTTGATTCTCTAATCTCATAAAGGCTCTACTGTCTCGGTTTCACCTAATCATGACAATAACATTTAAAGAAAGCTCTAAATGGCACTTTTGACCAAAATGTACTTTGTTTAGTCATGTTTCTGCTGCCACCCCTTCAGGTTGGCTGAACTTCTACCTTTCGTGGACATCAACCGCCACTGGGGAATCATCAGTAAGTGCCTGACATACAGCAAGGCTGCGTCCGACCCCTTCGCCTACTCCCTCCTACGTCAGCAGTACAGGAAGGTCCTGGTGACTGTCGTCAACAGGCTGCTCCGTCGTGACCTGTACCCCTCGTCTGGCCATAACAGCTCTTTAGATACAGAAAACGACTACTGTCTCCAGAGGATCAGCTAATGGCAAGCGAACGGACATGACAGATACCCACCACAGGCCAAAAATAAGGGTTGCCTCTTGGAAGAAGGAGGTGGGTGGAGGAAAAGAACGAGGAACGAGACAGGGAGGACAGGATATTGTTAGGAAGGGAAGAGATAGAAGGGACAGATTGTGGGTGAGGGGTGAAGAGAGAGCAAAAATATGGAAGAAAGTGGGTGGAGAAGATTGAAAAGACAGCATTGAGGGGGTGGATGAACAGGTGAAGAGATGAACACAAAGAGGAGGAAGACAGGAAGGGAATAATGAGGGACAATGTGGAGACTCTGGCTTCAGACAGTATTGGCAAACAAGGGATCTGTGATTCATCGACGACGGCAAAACACACAAAACCACACAGACGCCCACCCAGATCCGAAGAATCAGTTTCATCAAATGGGTTCAGATCAATCTCACGCTCTCACCTTTGGGAGATAAGAAGGAGCCTTTTGTACTGTGCCAACCACTTTGTAACGATGTTGGCAAATCCACATGCAGTGACCTTTCCTCTGCCACGAAACACGGGGACAAACTCGGACAGTCGATAGGCAGCAGAGCGAAGATGTGAAAAGAAGGAAACACTGAGGCGTTCCTGCTTTTGGATAATGTACCTCCAATGAATGGATGAACTTTCAGATGGAGAGACTCAGCTGCTGCACATTGCTGCCATGTTCTGTGTTAGAGTACTTTGCAGTGTCATGTCAGTCGCCGAATATTGATGCACTTTGTCTAATTCTCTCAGAGCTACTATAGTCACAGGAGCCAAAGGCAAATGACATTCACACCATAACATTAAGAGATAAGGCTGGTGATATTCTGAGTATTTGTTATTGTCAGTAAGCGCCATAAAAAGACAAAAAAATCGATAATGTTGTTTTTTAAATTCCCCAGTCTCACAGCTCAGGCTTTAAAAATGCTATATTTGACTGAGTGGGTTTGACTGGAAAAGTACAGCACTCATGTTTTTGGTAATAACAAACATGTCACCCACATTTTGAATATTATTACCTCATTAAATGGCTTATTACTCCCTTAATTATGGTCCAGAGAGGGCAAACTGCACCTACCAGTAGGCCGGGAGGTGCATATCATCAATATGTGCTATAATTAAGTGACCTTTAGTGCTTGTGGCAATTATGTAGTAATGGTGTCAGGAGTAAAAGTCAGATGATGTCTAGACATTTGGAATTTGTTTCCTGTTTCTACCTGATGTTAAATTAATTTTGTCGAGCTCGTAAGTTGTTATTGTGTTATTTTAGACAACACTCTCTTCCTAAACATAACCAGGGTTAGGATGCTCAAACTGATAATGGCCTTTGAATGGAGTGATCACCAACAAAGACCGCTCTATATACCCAGACAGTAGACAGACAGTGTGTGTTTTATCAGGCTCCAACTTCTTGAGCAACTTAATCTGCAGAGAATAGTTTCTTTTCAAACATGTGTATTCAAGTAAAGACAAATGTTTGTACGTCAAACCAGTGCGCTCACAGTTTGAAGGGGAAAGTGTGACTGAGAGTTTATTTGAAGATTGAGATCACAGCTGCAGGTGACTGTTCCCCAACGCTTCCATCTTTGTCAGGTCCAACCAGGTGTTTTATTTTTAATTACACAGTATTACACTTTAGAAACTCGATGACGTGGTTGATCCAAAATTCACAGACTTCTTGACGTCTTTCTGTGATTATGTTGTTCTTTAACACATTTGAACACAGCTCAGTAAAGTTGCTGGTTACCTGCTGAAATAATACACATTTCTGTAATTTTGTTCTAGCATATAAGAATAATAACAAATATACATCACTTAACTGTTCTGTTGTGCAGTTGTTTGACATTAAGAAAAACATAGATTGTCACCAGACTCATCTTTTAACGCATTCATTAGTGAGTGAACATTTTTGAGATAGCCCACTTTGAAATAAAATGCATTTGCACAGCAGTGCTTTGTTTTGCCAGCTGATGGGAGATGATGTTTCTATGGATATTTACATGATGTTATATATTTTACACTGTACAGGAGTAACCTTTTGTCTAGAGAACAGAGGGAGCAATGTGACGTAGCACACAGGAATGCTTTTAAAGTGCTTTAAAACAATGTTTTCTGTTTGTGCCAGATTTGAATTTGTGACTTCTTCAGCTATTCGATTCTTTAACCAGAATAGCTGCTTTATTATAGAAGATAAAAAAAAAAAAAACATTCTGGATGTATTTTATGCACATGTATTTTTCCTCCTGTGAGCCACTTGCTGTTCTTTGGCAGTGTGAGTAGCTATTAGTTGAAAATGTGCAATAAAAGCTGTCAGTCATAAAGCTATTAGAAATATCAATGTTTTCCAAGTAATGCTATTGAATCTAGATAATGCCCTTTGATTTAATATTGAAAGTTTGTAAATTAAATTCAGGCAGTGAAGACCAAAGTCTTGGACACTAAACGGCAAACAGTACATTTGTTTAAATGATTACATGAGGATTATGAAAACGTTTTTGGCAATATTCAACATCTGAAATGGATGAATACAGGTATATTTGAAGGGAAATGTCTGAGGAATTTCATTTAACAACATGTTGTGGTTCCTTGTTTACCACCAGCTACTCGTCCTCTTCTGTATCGCATTATTTTGCAACCATCTGCCCTGTGGCCCTAATTATATTACAGACAATATGCGACATAGAAAACGACAGTGGTGTCGCATGAGCAGTGTCTGTTGCAGCAGAAAAGTGTAATTAAAGAGACAGGTCAATAATTTTTGCTGATTTGTTATTCTGATATATTCTGACTCTGTAATGACTCTAATTATTTGCAGCATTAGGTGAGGGAATCTACATTTCTGGGGCAAATTCAACCACCAGCACCTCTGAATTCAGTGCTCTTCCTAAAAGGTTGCACTCGGCTATATTAATACATCTTTCTAATTAACTCCAATCATCAGAAACCGATAGAGGAGAAGCTACTAATTATAACTGCACATATGGAAGATGTATTCATGAAAAAGTTGTTATTTCACAGCTGCTTTAGTTCAATAGGATAACAGTCAACTGAGGATGTTACTATAAATATGTTAAAAGTTACCACTCTTGAAATTATATTATCTATTAATGTAAATATAAGGAGGGTAGTTTACCCACAACAAACACAAAAGGACAATGATTACTACGATCAAATTTACTGGTGAGAAAACAAATGTTTATCATCTTACTTTAGCATGCTAATAAGCACTGAGCACAAATTACAGCTGCAGCGAATGTGAATTGGTTTTACTGGTTTTATTGGGATGCCTCATTAGCTTCCATGTAAGGAATCAAGTTAAATCATACACATAAAGTTAAAACAGTTACCATAAGAAAGAAATCAAAATCAATTCACATTTTAGAAACTTACATTTCTGAATTAAAAACATTTAAATTCTAATTCTGTACACACACACACACACACACACACACACACACACACAGATAGAAAGTCAGGCCAACACCAGAGTTATTACTATTCATCCTGAGAGTCTCACAACTTTGTACCAAATTTCATGGCCACTCAATCAATAGCTGTGACATTACACCACAAATGTCAGGCTCATGCTAGAGAAAACATCAGGGGATCACCAACGTCGTTAAAATTCGCACCACAAAATGAAAACATCCATGTCATTGGAACATTTAAGTCTGAATTTAAGTGACTGACGGAGTGACAGTAACATCCGTGCAGCCATACTGGAATGAGTATGATGTATTCTGGTGTTCCAGCCTGTTTCTTGGATCAATATCTTTTTAACAATAGTACAGTTCCAGTCTCTGTCTTCAACTGTGTTTTGTCAAATAATACATTTAAACTTCATTTATGACACTTTACTGCCTATCATTTCATACGTTCTCTCAGCCTGAGCACACCTGTGCCACTTTTCTGCACGTCAGGTCGTGCAGTCTTTCTCCAAAACGATCCTTTTAGGTTAAAGAACTTTCTTTGTAATAGTTACTTCACTGGTCACAGAGATCAGATGCATGGGCCCCGTATGTGCTTGTTCATACATATTTCCCTTCCAGAAGGTGCTGTGCAGTAACCTGCGTAATAAATTAAACTGTATACCCTACAAGTCTTTCTGATTTAGCTGAAGGATACAATAATATTTCATCTTAACTCCCAACGTGCACCACCCTAAACTCCGTCTACTCATTACAACCAGACGGCTGAGCTCACTCTCCAGATACTTTATCCAGTGTTGAACCCAGGGGTCCTGTGCCTGCCTGCATGATTAATGATCATGATTCCCATTATGCTAATTTAGATCAGCTCAGCTTGAAGGAGAGAAGAGCCTATAATTAGATGAATGAGTAAAAACAAGTTCACTTAGAAAATGTAGGTGTAGCCATGATCCAACATGCTCCGTGCTGCTCTCCAGGATGAGCTGTGTTGTGTGTGGAAAAAAAACAAAGCTGCAGACACTGAGTTGCACTGGATGAAATCAGGCCAACAAAATATAATACAATAAAATAACATCTAAAATATTTACCCCACCCTCAACTGTGCCACGTCCTCTCCACCCCATGAGTTTTCTAAGCAGCTGCAAGGTTGTTTCTGTGAATCTGACTTCTCACCTCTGCACTTATTTCCACTGATTAAAATCCAAAGTTGCATAAGTTTAGCCCACTTTAAAGAAAGAAAGAGGATCTCTGCGCGCCGCCCGTCAGTTTCATTTTTCTCTTATTGGTAAAATCGAAATGTGACATTTTTACGCATGTCCCTACTTCACCTCGGAGCTATTTCCTCTGTAACTCGATATGTGGCCGTACCAGAGTGTGAAGTCTCTTTAAGGGAAGTTCAGAGGGAAATTTCTGCAGACTTGGGAAGTTCAAACACAAACACACACCCTCTGGCTGCGTGTGTGAGGTGCCACATCGAAACTGGATTATAAAGGCTGGAAAATGCGCATCACGCTGCTGATCCCGCTGCAGCTCCTGGTCGCTGTCTCGTCTGCTTCTCCACGGTGTGACCCCGCGTTTCGAGGTAAAGCTGGCGACATTATTAGCTGTACTCTTATGCGTTGCATGAATTGAACCCCTGCATATTCCCATGTGCAGTTTTTGGACTTCTCCAGATCCAGAAACTGATTCGTGTGCAGCGGAACCTGTGGAAAAAAAAACAACTATTAGAAACTTAAAGCCACACAGTGATTGTGACTGATTGGATGCGGGTGTCAGATGATGTTAATGTTCTGGTTGAGAGCACATGTTTCAACCTCAATGATCAAGGTTTATAATCCTCAATAACAGGCAAAGTCTAGACATATAGGGATAGTTTGTGGACGTGTTTGTGGCACATCACAAAGCTGCTAAAGCAAGACCAGAGCTTTGATTAGCAGAGGACAGGCCACAGCAAATGCATTTCTAGAAACCATTCTGCCATCTAGTGTCTGCCAGAGTGTCAGCTAACAGCACACTGATGTGTTTTGCAGGAGTTTGCAAGCCAACAGTGGAAGAAAAACGTAAGTACCCCGGGGGCTTGAAGGAGGAGTGTTGTTTGGCATCCATCTTTCCTGATGTTGTTCATGCTGGATCCCTGTCTTTGCACTTTTATTTGACTCTTCATCCTGGAAGTCACTCGGTTTCTTATGTGTGACAGCAGAGGAAGAGCAGCCTCCACAACAGGTCTCTGCACAGTTCCTCCTCCGTGGGTTTGGTTTGAGTCATTGTTTTTAACAACACACGGGATGAGCTCATAAGTCACGCTGGGTGTAGTCTTAATGGAATCTGGCCCCAAAAGCCATAAAACCATCGTGTATTTTTAGATGATCAATGGCTCTATGAAATATTAAAATTTTAATTTCCAGAGATAATAGAAATATTAAAGAGCAGAGAGGCTGAGAATGAAGCGTGGGACAGATGGAGATACATGTTCTCATCCCTCAAGGCGAAACCGATGGATAAGTTAAGATTAATGCTGAGCTGTAACATTTTCTACATTTTCTCATGCGTCTGAGTAGTTAAGTCCTTACAAATCTAACTGTTAATGTGTATCTGAATACTTTTAACCTCAGCCAAATGCACAGATGTCTTACTGTCCTACTGCGAAGACATGGCCTACACTCAGACCATGTTCCCCAACATCGTTGGCCACAAGACTCGAGAAGATGCCGAGGCCGGTGCCGAGTACCTCCTCTTGAGCGTGTCTGAATCCCTGCTCAGCGAGTGCCATCCTGACATCCGCATGTTGGGTTGCTCTGTGTTGGCCCCGCGCTGTGAGCAGGAGAAGGTGCTGAAGCCCTGTCGCACCACCTGCGAGGCGGTGCAGAAAAAGTGCATCCACGTTTTCGAGGCGATAGACATGGCTTGGCCCTACTTCATGGACTGTGATCGCTTCTTCGTGAGTGACCAAGAGGGCTGTTACGACCCATTGGAGGGCCTCACAGGTGAGACAGAGGTACTGTGACCTCATGACCTCACTTTAGCTTTGGCTTTGACTGTGTGCAGCTTTGACCTCTGAAAAGCCACAGTCCTAGTTTCTATGAACATTTTTCCCCACTAAATGCATTTAATGTGACACAACGCCTTATTTCTGCACATAAACTCTTGCTAACACTGTTTTTATGTCATTTAATGAGGTGCTTTTCTTTACAAACAGCGCACCACAGAGACAAACAGCATTTTCTAAGAACTTGAAATGATTAATATGAAAAACACTTTTCTAACATTGAGAAACGAAAGAAGCATTAACATGTGTGAACCAGATGAGAAACAGCAGTGATTCCTGCACAGACATAATTTGATTTGAGCTTTTAGTCACATCGTTTTAGCATTTGTGTACAGTAAAACTTAAGTCAGTGAAATAAACTGCAGTGTCTTCGCTTCTGCCGTTGTATTAAAGTGGCTCCGTTTTTATGGTCCCGCAAAACTTTTACTGCCAAGTAGAATGTGGTTCAAATGTCTGGCAGCATGTTTCACACCGGTAATTATTTCCGTATCCATATTAATTTCAAACTGATGTTCCTGCTGTGCTACCACGTGACTCAGAGCTCGTCACACAGTTATGCTGCACAGTGGTTCTTATTTGGAGACCAAATCCAGGCAGGCAGTTTGAGGATGCCACATTATGCCACGGAGCATTTTAGCCTCTTTAAGTTTGTTGTTTTGCTTTTTATGGCCCATAGCTCCTTTCTGTCTTCAGTCTGCAGCTCTTATCAGGTACAGATGAATAAATGTCTGTCAGGAGAGGATGGGAACATGAGAATACACAGGACTGTAATTCTGATTGCAAATATCAGCATGCAGAATTGATTATGTCGACACATTCGTCTCTTCTTGGTGTTGTATCGTCTCTCCATGCATTCTTTTTGGCTTCTGCTGCACATACCAGAGTCTACAAACATCCTATTTATATCCTAGCACACAAACAGAAGCAACATTTTTGTCTGGAGCGTCTTCAATGTGGTCGCTCACTACAGCTAAAGACACATTCTTGACAGGAGAGCAGAATGCAGAGTTCACCGACAGCATGGAAGGCCTTCTTCTTGAGGAGCCTGCGACCACAACGCACTACACCTATCACTCCAATGCTCGGATGAACAGCATCTTGAAGGAAACTGAGGAGCAGTGCTCCGACATCGCCAGAACCTACAGCATCGGCCGCAGCATGGAGGGCAGGGAGCTGCTCGTGATCGAGTTCTCAAACAACCCTGGACAACATGAACTGCGTAAGTACAGCTCATTAAAGTCTCTGTGGAGAGTTTTCTTTTAAACTATCTATGAACTTAGACTGCACATGTGACCCTCCGTAGTCGAGCCAGAGATGAAGTATGTTGGCAACATGCATGGAAACGAAGTCCTAGGCCGCCAGCTGCTCATCTACCTGGCTCAGTACCTGTGCTCAGAGTATCAGCAAGGTAACGAGCGCATCCAGACCCTCATCAACACCACCCGCATCCACATTCTGCCCTCCATGAACCCTGACGGATACGAAGTGGCTGTCGCTGGAGTCCAGGATAATATCTACGGTGATGATGATGAGGTCAGTTGAGTTACAGTCACAAATGTACGTACAACAAACTCCAATCAAACGAGTCTCTGATTGCAAATTTGAGGAAGTGCTTGAGTTTCGTGTTTTTGCTCTTGGAACTTGTAATTATTAACTTTTCTTTCAACTTTTAGACTCAACAAACATTGGATTAATTAAAGATTAAAGGATTATTTCTTAGTCTTAGTCAACTGAAATCAAACTGGACACATACACTGAGGATGCTGGGAAAATAATAATAAAAATAAAACCAAGAGTTTACACCAAAAGTTCACATACTTTTTCTTGCCACTGTACTTATCTTGGGACAGTATGTAAGTGATGTACGTGCTTTGCTGAACTATTTGAATAAACAACACTTGAACGATCAACATTTGTCATCCGCTCATGTTCATTGTTTCAGGGTCGCAGATATGACACCTCGACCATTGGTCGAAACAATGCCCAGAACATAGACCTGAACAGAAACTTTCCTGACCTGACTTCCATCGTTTACAGCCGACGCAGACAGAAGGGCTACAGCACCGACCACATCCCAATCCCAGACTATTACTGGTTTGGTAAGGTACAGTAAGAGTCCTTATCGATATGCTGTATATTAATCAGTGTTTTTTTTTTTTTTACTTATGATTTGTTTCATTTCATCGTCCAAATAAGTTTTAATGCTGCAATCCAGGTTGCACCAGAGACATACGCTGTCATGAAATGGATCCGCTCCATCCCGTTTGTGCTCTCTGCTAACTTCCATGGTGGAGATCTGGTGGTGTCCTACCCTTACGACCTGTCCAAACACCCACTAGAACGCAACATGTTCTCCCCAACACCAGATGATCAGGTAAACAACAGGTGATCAGGGAAACAGAGTCCAACATTAATCATTTTTACAAATAAGGGGGCAGAAATAACACACTGCTTTTAATTTGTAGGTTTTCAAGCTCCTTGCAGGAACATATGCAAATGCCCACGAAACAATGTCCTATGAAAGCACTCAGTGTGGACCGTCTCATACCCAAAGTCAGAAAGGAACTGTTAATGGAGCACAGTGGTCCAGCTTCGCAGGCGGTGAGTAAAAATAAGAAATATCACATGGTGCCACTAGATGTCGCTGGAAGGCCAGTTGTTTAAGAAGGAGCTGGAGGACGGCTTCTCACGCTTGTGTCTCGTCTCTGATCAGGAATGCAAGACTTCAACTATCTTCACACCAACTGTTTTGAGGTGACTGTGGAGCTGGGCTGTGATAGATTCCCCCCTGAAGAGGATTTGTTAACCAGCTGGCATGAAAACCACGAGGCCTTGATCAAATTTATGGAGACGGTGAGTAACAGCTCTGAACAGAGTGAGCATTTTCATTGAAACTACAGCCAAACCTAAATATATGTTATGTCAGCTGACCCGTGCGGTATTGTTGTCCCTCAGGCTCATCAAGGAATCAAGGGCATCGTTAAAGATGAGGAGGGAAACAGCATCAAAGGTGCACGGATATCAGTCAGAGGAATACGCCATGACGTCACCACTGGTAATAATAATTATTAATAAGTAATCAGTAAATTATCTCAGTATTTCAGCTAAGCTGACTTTGTTCTGTTAAAGGCCCATTCATCCATTTAATATCACACTTAGCATTAAATTCAAGAGACTAATTGTATGAATTGTTACGTCACATCACTGCAGGAAGTACTGTAATCACCATTTCCAAACATTTAAGCACCATTCACTTCAACATTCAAAATCCTAACTACAAACAAGGAGGCTCTTCATGTGCCCAAATCTTTTAAACACCAATCTCTGATCTACAAACGTCTGTTTGAAGCTACAATATGCTTAATCTTAAACTTAATCTTGGTATATCAGCTGTAAAATCAAAACACTCTGCCTCTCTGTCCAGCTGAAAACGGAGACTACTGGCGCCTCCTCACTCCTGGCATCCACATCGTGAGTGCCTCGGCTCCGGGTTTCACCAGAGCCACAAAGAAAATCCACCTGCCCCCTCGCATGCTCACGGCAGGCCGAGTGGACTTTGTGTTGAAGAAAGCTGTGCTGGAGCCGGACGCTCAGGAGGAGGGCGACACCATCCACTCCACGGGCACCTACGATCGCTTTGACCCTTACAACCAGTACGAGCGATACACCCTGATGACTGACTTGAGCCAGAACCGCGAGGAGAGAGCAGAGAAGCCCTGGTGGTGGAACTACTTTGCTGCGTCGGGTGGGGCTGCCCCCACCTGGCTGCTAAAACACTATTAGAGCTTTGATACGAGAGGTAGAAAAGAAATGATGCTCTGCCTTTCATTGTAGCCACACAGCAGACTACTGTAGAGCTGGCTGGCCTTCAGGTTTGCATTCACACTTGTACTGATGTGCTCATGAAATCGTACTCCAAGCACCTTTTTTAAGTCTGTAAGCTTTTTCCTCGACAATCAAACAGCTTTCACATGCAGCTATGATGAAATTAAAAGACTTATATTCGTATTTTCCAACCATTATCCTACATAAATAAAAAACTTTTACACTGTCATGGTTCCCTCCAGTTACATCCAGCATCACATTTCTTTTAAATGACCCACTGTGAAATCTGGGTTCACACTAAATGGGTAATGAAGCCAGGCAGCCACCAGGGGGCAGGCTGAATCAAGTTACCATAATCTGTTAGGTTTACTCTGAGGGGGTCCCAGTCCTGGTCCTAAGGACCCACTGTCCTGGTGTTTTCCAACTATCCCTGCCCTACGCACTGCAGATTATCTGGCTCAGGTTATCAAGATTTTAGATGAGAGTGGAGAGAAGGAAGACATGAAATAGTATCATCCAGCTGTCAGTACTACATGACGTGTTATCCATTTACACTCCTTTATCAGCTGCAACAGTACTGATACACATTAATGCATTAGTTTGTGTAATCCAGGAATATCATTCTATGCAATTAGTGCTTTTCGTTACTACTTTTTACATAATGCACAGTTCTAGTTCTACACTGTGGCAGGGATTTACTTGAGTCCAACTTCCTCCACCTCTGAGCAGTACTGTACAAAGTACCTTGCATTAGTTATAAACCTAAATGATCGTGTAGCCTACACTATAGGTTTCACACATATACACACAACAGATAATAAATACCACTGCTACTGGAGCCACTTAGAGAAGTCTCAACGCCAATCTGAAATACAGACTGTAGCACACTTATTACATGGTTTGATTTGGTTCCTGCTCTACATCTGTAGTGAAGTAAATGAAATAGTGACAGACAAGAGAAAGGAGCAGAATATGTCAAAGCATCAACATAAATAATCTGTGCAGCGGCTGAACAAGAAGGTGAAGTAGTGTTTCATAGAAGAGAGCCTAAACTGCAGGAATAAATAAAGGGATAGAGAAACTATTTGTCACCCCTACGACAGATATAATCATATTAAAACATCAAATGGACACAACATTAGCAATGAAAAATAAGACAAAGTGGAGTAAAGCACGCAATAGCATTGTCAGCCTCGGGGTTTTTAGTGTAGTCCCTGATCTCATAAACAAACAGCTCTTAAGATTTTTTGTGTAAGGTCATGAAAGAAGCATGGGAAAACCAAATTACCCCAAGATAAAGGTCGAAGAATACTATTACAGAATCATTGAGAAACGTCTGCTTAGTGAACTACTTGACCCATGACAAGTCAGTGAAAAAAAATACCCGGCTTCTCAGGGGATTTACAAAACACAAACACATGATTTGGCACCAAACTCGGTCCGGCGAGCATGCAGAGGAGAGACCTCTATCTTTAGTACTGTACAACGTCACAGGAACACGGACTGTGGAAAGGTATCTACAACGTCTGTTTACATTTAGTCTGCTTCAAATACTGGGATTCATTACACACACTGCAGTGAGGACGCCCTAAGTCTATACTAATGAAAGTAATATTACGAATGCCAAGTAACTTATTGTACACCTTACCCAGATAGACTGGCATCCTGTCCAGTGTGGACCCCGCCTCTAACCCAGTGACAGCTGATATAGGCCCCAGCAGCCTCACAACTCTTACCAGGAGAAGCGATTGGGATAATGAATGGATGAATTTATGGCATTATTACTTAGACGGTTTCCATTCAACACCTAAATTGGAAAGAAATGCCCAAGTTTTTCATAAACATGAAGAAAATAAACACATTTGAATCAAAATTTGAGTCAGAACTTTGTTTTTCTTCTTTTCCTCACTTCCGTTGAAGGAGGCTGATTATTAGACTGGGAAGCACTAAACTGAACTACCCGACTGTACATAGAGTATATTGATCACCATCGGGCAGATGCAGCAGTAAAAAGTGTTCGTTAGCAGCATTAATACTTTATTTTTCTGCATTACAGTACAGTTTGTTTAGAATACTTCTAATACTAATATTGTACTTTTTCTTGTGTGGGCTTTGAAAGTAGGGCCTTTATTTGTAAAGGTGTACTGATACTTCTAGTTGAGTATCTTCTTCCACCGCTGCCTGTACTGTATATACACATCAAATGTTTAGGTCAAGTCAAGGCAAAGTCCACCTGCTGATGAAAATCATGTGACACTGAGAAGACGCTGAGATGAGATATTTTTGTCAACTTACTGAAAACTGTTGAGCTAGATATAACATATAAATATAGGACGATGACGCTTTTCAACAGCTGGTTTTGAGAGCAAACCTCATCACTTATAGATGTTGATACATTAGATAAGAAGACCATATTAGCAGATCTTATCTATCAGTCACAGATACACTACAACAACAGAAAACACCCACTGGACTAGAAACAGGCTACAAAGAAATGCTAACAAATGATGTAAAAATGTAAATGTCCTGTTCTCGAATATAAACTTTTCAAACTGAATTTCCAGAAAAACACATCGTCTTATATTCTGTCCAGGACTGGAAACGTAGGGACAACAGTTAGATACTTCTCAAGTGCCCTCTTTTCTTCAGGGGTCACATGAACATTAACTCACTTTTGTAATGTTTTTTTCTAGATTACGTTTGTTGTTTTGTTGCTGACTTTCATGCTTATATCTTACATTACAGATTTAGTTTGAGAATATCCAAGTTAATGTTTTAATGTTCAGTCAGTCAGCTGCCAGTCTGTAACTGTTAATCTGACAGCAAAGAAAAACCTGCTCCACAAATTTGCCACATTTTAGGAATGTTGAAACTTGACATTAATGCCGCAGTAATCCCGTCTCACAGAGAGTACAGAATGACGGCACTGAGGTCTAAACCAAACCAAACACCGAGTCCGATAGACTGATCTGTGTGAGCCAAAGACTGATTTCACTTGTCACAGGCTTTTCAGGGAACATACAACAATATGACCCCATTTGCCTTTCTGGGACCAGTTCCTTGAGCCTCCCATGTCAGGTGGGGTGCTTGGTCGCTAATTACTTGGTGAGGCTGAGAAAGTAGCAGAGAGCTGCCCTAAGCTGCCATGTTGTATTATCATCACGCCGCTGGCAAGTAGGTAAGTAACGCCTCATTTCAGTTCAGTGAACCTGCTCTCTGTTCTCAAAGGAGCTCTAATACGCTTATGTCCCTCCTCCAGATCAGTTTGTAACTATGACTATTTATGAACCAACTATGTTGGTGTAGAGCCACTAGGTCACTCCTATTGTTTCACTAAATGTTTAATCCTGAATTTATTCCATGACAACACTTAAATATAAGATTATGATACAATTCTATATTTCCATTATTTGCACTCACTATTAAAATAAAATGACTCCGCTATGATTTTCCCAATGAAAAACGGTCTCTCTTGTTCTCTCTTGTTAAACTTGTCACCACTTTATTTAAAGGGATCACCTGCCAAAACCTTGTGCTGTAAAACATTAAAGGACCCTGTTGTCCTCACAGCCAGAAACAAACTCAGCGGAGAGGGTCCACTTTAATGTTCAGCTCCTGTAATTGGATTTTTTTTTTAAATTTCATATTATATCCAAAGGAACAAAAAACGATCCACTTGAGAATCTACCTTTATTCTACCAAGTGCAGGAGCAAAGAGCATCAGCTAATGTCCTGCAGCACTGACACGTTTTCCAGAGACAAATGCATTTCAGTGGATCTCATAATACAGTACTTCTCTCTCTCTGTGCATGTAACTGTATTCTTCTTTACTGTCCTCACATGGGAGCTTCACTAAGCTCTGCAAAACTCCCCAAACTGCAAAAACAGCATTTCATTGACTAATAATGACTCAACGTCAGGTCCAATTCGGTCTGCTTGTTAAGCACCAGCAATTACCAAATCATACATGTGCAGACAACTCCTGCAGTGGGTGATAATAAGCCACTTTCTTTATTACAGACCCTGAACAAACTCGAGGGGGGGGAAACACGTGAAGCAAAGATAATGCAACCAGTTGAGCGTGAGTGTATACAAAACCCCACAGATCGTTCCTGTAGAAAACCCCTCAGCTACGACAAAAGCCCGTCCAACTGGGTTAAGGTGATTCCACTTTAATAGTGTTGGGATCCCTAACCACAACAGAGTACAACAATAGAAAATGCAGCTGCTCGTTTGTGAAAGTCACTTTCTTCTGAAAATAAGAGGCTGTGTCCGGGTTGGCTGGTGTTTTTGAACTGAGGAGGTGCGGAGAGGATTGGAGAGTTTCTTTGTGGTGGTTTTCTGTTGGTTTATTTGGGGTTTCTCCTTCAGCGTGACGGTCAGAGGTTACTACACAACAAAGCCGCACAGGATTTACTACAGACTCTGATAAAGAATCATGTTTGTTGTCATGTTCCTCCAAAGTTTGATTGTGTTCATCTGTTTTAATTTATTTCTGCAACGCTCTGATACTTTGGGGATGAAAGGAGAGGCGATATCTGCTCCTTCAGGTCAACGGCCTGGTGAAATAGAGGAAGCGCAAACCTTTTGTTAGTTTCAGCACACAATATTAAAGAAGAAGCAATAAGAAAAGTTGAAATGATGTGTTTACAAGATATCTTACTTGTTATAATTGAGTCTACAGCCGTGCTAGTAGTTCTTTGAGGCTAAGAAAACGCCAGCAACCATCAGAGCCTTAGTGTGTTAGCCTGTTAGCATGCTAACATCAGGATGTTAAGTACGTCTGAGCTGATGAGCGCGTTGTTACATCTGCAGATATTTATCCATAAATCAAAGCACTGGACTGGACCATGGTGCCAGATGAAAATTTAAAGAATCAATCATTAGCTCATCCCAAAGGAAGCTTCCCCTTTTCCTTAACCTGACGTCAGCATTAACCAGTTGCCTCTGGCTACTCCCAAGCTCAGGGAACTAACTGTTCCCCAACTGTTTGGCACCACTGGTTGTTTTTTCTGCTTTCCAGCCTCAGGGGGCAGTAATGAGCCCCGATCTGCTTGGCACACAGCAGTGAGTGGAAAAGAAGGAGACAGTAAACTGACGCGACACAGAGAGATTTATGCTTTAGTAGTGTTTTCCAAACAGGATTTGTTTTTTTTTTGTTGTTTTTTTTTAGGAGAAAAAGACGTTAAGGGTGAGCACTAAGTGGTTCATTGGGCGAACGTGCATCTGGATAGGGGCAGAGCACAGCTGGACGCCTGGAGCTCTTCTCTGGGACCTTCTCCCACGTGGTCGGTGAGAAATCACCAGAGTTAGTCAATGAACATCTGTAGAAATTTCATGACATTTAAGGGTTGTTTAGATATTTCTGCATCAAACAAAGTGGTGGAGAAACCTCCTGACGGAGCCATCCACGATATCGAGGTTTAAAAAGCGTTATCTAATCAGTTTAGTACACAATTCAGTTCAGACAAATGTAAAGCAATCATACCAACGTCAGCTAAAAATGAGCTGTCTGAGAGCACTTCTTTCCTCATTGCAGGGACCTGCGACACTCTCAGTCTCCTACAGTCATTTCCAATCTGCTCTGCTTCACTGTGCCTCTTTGGAGTTTTAATGGAAACCATGCTTTCTTTGCAGTGTTTATAACTAACTTGCCATAAAAAAGCAGCCACAAAAAGTGTAAATATACACTCACAATATTTTGTTATCATAGTTAAATTTACATTACATTTTCTCATTCACCCTAACAGCACTGACAATGACCAATACAAGTAGCAGATGGATCAGTTGCATCAAATTCAATGTGTTGTAGCTAAATATAACTTCACTGTCTCTAGTTAGTGTATTTATGCCGGATAAAATGATTTATTAGTTTGGGTTTCTCTGACCCCACACTGTGACTTATTGGAGGGAGTGAATTCATCATCCTGTCAAAACAAATTCTGCTAATGTGAATTAAAGGAGACAAAGTTCAGATGCACTCTCACAGCTAGTGAAACATTATAGCAGCTGATTGTGGATGGAGAGAGGGGTAACAAGCTCCAGCAGATTGAATTACACACACATATATTTGCAAAAAGCTCTGAAAACGGTACACTTCATTGCTTTTTCATTTCCTCCATGTTGAAAAACAGCTGGTGGTTATTTTGTGATGTGTCTGTGAGAGCAAACAAACATTATCTTAATTTTTCTTCTATTTAACTATAAGTCAGTTTATCCTTAATTCTTTTTCTATTCTTTCTATTTTCTTTATTTTATTTTAATGGCTTAATTAGTTGGACTTCCTGTTTCCACCCACCTGCTCAGGAAGTAAGAGCTTTCCAAGAAGTTAAAGAGTTCAACTCTTGGGATCTTTCATTTAAAAACAAAGGTCTTTCTGCATTTGTCTCCTAACACCTCAGGTAAGATTCTGCTGTCTTTAATTTATGATTTGAACGGTTTTATTCCCGTTTCCTGCTGTGTTCAGGCTGCACTTTGGGCCTTGGCTAACAAGCACATGGATGGACTGCAGTGCTGGTTGTTTAGCTGTTTAGTCACCAGCTGGTTGTAACTATAACTTAAGTCTGGTTTGGTTTATGGTTATATGGATGAATGAGCTGATTCTATTATCACATATTGCTCTGCACCATAGAAAAACGCATTATAAGCCGAAGGTCTGTGACATGTTCCTTCATCATGTAGTGTGCTTGGAGCTGATTGCTCATGCACCTTGCAGCTGCTGTAAATATTCACTTATCCACCAAATCTGCAACTAACAATATTAAAAATTACACTATTCACCCCTGAGTAATCTACAGCACCTACGGTAGTTTAAAAAAACACTTGAAGTAGTAGTAGAACAAACAGACTGAGTGTCACATTGAGGCTGGGGAAGTGTTGACAGCCTCGCTCTGTGGTCCTTTGACTTGTACAAAAGAAGATGAATACTGCATAACATTGTTAACTAGCACTGATCTGATTTTATTAAGATACTGAAGTTGTCACCATATCATATATTCAAGCTAATGAAATATAAAGGGTAAATCCTTTATGGTAGCATAATAATGGAGAAAACTAACTTTAGCATACTTAATGCCAACTCTTCTCACAGTAGGGGGACCTCCCGTGTGAGCTATTCTCAGCAAAGTACAGTCTAGACAGTGTTGAATTTAAGGTCACAATAAAACATAAAGCACAATTGAAATAAGTGTTCTTGATCTTAATGCACATTACTGCTGTGTCCCAGGGATACAACACTTAAAAAGTCAGTCATGAAGAAGAGAAAGCCTCAGGGCTCTTTGGGCTGGGTACATGTCTGCGATGCACCCAGCTACTTTAGCTGTCACGGAGCAATATCTCACAGCCTTTGCAGAGTGCACTGATGCTTGGCTTAAGCCATTTAGCAGCGCCCTGGTTAAGTGAAACCGACAAAACTTCTGATTCCACCCTGATCTTAGAATAATACCCCATAGCGATTGTGAAGCTGTCTTTGCCCGTTTTATCCAGTGGGGTCCCACAACTGCATTTGTAGCTGACAGGAGACGCAGAAGAAGATGCCTTGTGATGTTACAACTGTTCCCCAGAGAATTAAATTCAGTGGAAAACATTAAAAAGAGAAATCAGATGTGGCTGACAGTTGTGGAAAGGAAAAGGGGTGAGACTTGTATTATTGCTTGAAGAGAGTGCCAGACTAAAGGGCTCAGAAGTGCAGTAACATAAATAAAATAAGATGGCATTTCACCATTTAAAGCCAGTGGGTGCTCCAAAGGGTAAAGTGTTGATGATTACATTCGAACATTTGCCAAGAGTTGCTCTTTGCACAAAGTATTTGCCCAGAATCATGGAGAGCAACAGCACTGGAGGATGAGATGTTTACAGCTCAGTAGACATATGAACACTGGGCATGTGAGGAGTCAAATCTGCTCATGACACTGAACTAAATCTCACTGAACATCGCAAATACAATGTTAAGCGAATATGGAGCTTGAATATTGCTGCTTAAGTTAAACTTAATGGATCTATGAGTGGATATTTAGTACATTACTGTAGCTTTAGCAGATGATGTATTTATGCAACAAATAGTAAGAAGTACACTTCATGGTGTCATGAAAGCAGCAACAACAACATTCACTTTATTATTATTAAATGAGTTGATGAGTGTGTGCCCCACTAATATTTGCACATAAACAGTTAAATGAAATGATTAGAAACCGTTAAGGACACAAATTTACATTGTTTCACTACAGCCGCCTATTTAACACAATGCAGCGTTTTTATAAATGCATGTACCATCCTGCGGAAATCAGACATCACAGTGCAGCGCAGCACCCAGACAATCTGTAAAACAAATGTAATTTATAAAGGGCAGTGTTTTTGTCACAGCATGCTCATGCTAACAAGTTAATTAAGCATACCCCTGTGCACATGAAATTTAAGCTTGTATTATTATTAGTCAAAAGATCTGCCGTTAGGTGCACTGAGCTAATTATGTGATGATAAATCTTCCGTGGCATGAGGTAATTTCTCAGTGCTCTTTAAAGATAGTAGAGAATATGGCAGATAACTGCTTGGAGCCTTTGCGAGTCAGCAGCAGCTAAGCTAAATGTGGCAGCAAGTGTCAGGCCAAATCAATACACGCTTCCCAGGATTCCTTTGGTGCTATAATCCAGGCTGTGGTGGGCACTGACCCTGGGGAGGCCTGGCCTCTTGTTTTCTTGCCCTGTTTTTTCAAAAGCAGCTGCACTTATGGATATGACAGCACTGAGCACAAGCTAATTACCTTTAAAAAAGAGCAGATTTTGTGCTATATATGGCTTTGCTCATATCTCAGACACGTTGAAACCTCTCTTCCCAGCTACAGACGCTAGGTCTTATGAAGAGGGATGTGTAGAATTTAAAAGAAGCTATTTGTGGATGACCTTAAGCTCAACAGTTGTACAGTATTCACTTGCTCTTAATGTGTGGTGTTGGGATGGAGAGTGTTGGTCAACTATTTAACCTCACCTCACTGGTATGAACAGCATTTTTAAGAAAGGGGCCCCCCGGTGTGTTCCAGCTGATTTCACAGATCCCATTAAGTCGTAATCTTGCATTATCTGCCTTAAAATAACAAGAGCTAATCCTGGCATCAGGATAATCAGCCATGAAATTGAGGAATCTCTGTGAATAACTGGATTCCACTACAGCAAGTTAACATATGACACGTAGTGCGCAACACTAGAGTAGAAAAAAGTGCTGTGTTTTATGTAAATGTGTCCCATTCTTTTATTATTTTGTTTATTTTAACAGCACAGTCTTACCTCCATCCTTCACTCACAATCATCAGTCCAGGATGAGGAGGTGGTGGAGGTTTTCCAGAACATCACATCCTCTCTTGTAAGTGTTACTCACTTTCTTAGGCCATCAGCCGCTCATTAAAAATGTAAAATTAACGTTTTTAAAGTGGAACATGACTCTGGTCTGAGCTCAGGAGGCAGCGAAGCGTGAAGTTTGCACATGAAATGCATTTGGTCATCCCCCTGGCAACAGGGAAAGGAAAAGGTGCATTGAGTGAAATGAGAGCAGATTGCTTTTATTCTTTATTTAGAGAGTTATTCTAGACACTGAGTCACAGATGCTCTCTGCCTGGGTGAAAATCCTCCCTGCTCAATTGGAGGAAAAGGCTTTGGTCTCTGTGGGGAAAATATGAAAAGCAATCGTGGATTTGTATTTTCCTCAAAACTGTTTATTTTATTATATTTATTTCTAAATATGTCACAGCTTTAGACTGTTGACATTATATCCTCCCTGAGAGAGTTCATACAAAAATAAGTGAGGCAGCAACATAAAGCATACTGTATGAAATTTAGCTAATTTGTTAACGGGCAGCATCCTTTATGAATTGACCAGATGAAAAGATGATAAAACTACATGTACTTGCACTAATATGTTACACATTGACAATATTTTGTCTTATTACAGAAGTGAAGAGAAAAAAATTCTTGATCCCCTGCAGATTTTGTATGTTTGCCGACTGACGTAGGAATGATCAGTCTATGATTTTAATTGTACGTTTATTTTAACAGTGAGAGACAAACAAACAAACAAACAAACAAACAAAACAAATCCAGAAAAAAGACATTAAAAAAAGTTATAAATTGATTTGCATTTTAATGAGTGAAATAAGTATTTGATTCCTCAATCAGCAAGATTTCTGGCTCCCAGGTGTCTATTATACAGGCAATGAGCTGAAATTAGGAACAGTAACTTTAAGACCAGAGAGCTGTCCAAGGATGTCTGCGACAAGATTGTAGACCTACACAAGGCTGGAACTGGCTACAAGACCATTGCCAAGCAGCTTGGTGAGAAGGTGACAACAGTTGGTGCGATTATTCGCAAATGGAAGAAACACAAAATAACTGTCAGTCCCCCTAGGTCCGGGACTCCATGCAAGATCTCACCTTGGGGAGTTTCAATGATCATGAAAATGATGAGAAATCAGTCCAGAACTACACGGAAGATCTTCTCAAAGATATCAAGACTGCTGGGACCACAGTCACCAAGAAAACAATTGGCAACACACTACGCTGTGAAGAACTGAAATCTTGCAGCAACGTCCCCTTATTCAAGCACACCTACAAACACGAGAACATCTGAACGAATCGAAGGAGAACCAGGTGAAAGAGCACTTTGGTATCAAATCAACTTGTTGTGTTTGTTGTGGGAGAAACGCTGCCTATGACCCTAAGAACACCATCCCCACATTTAAACACGGTGGTGGAAACATTATGCTTTGGGCATGTTTTTTTGTTAAGGGCACAGGACAACTGCCCCTCATCGAAGGGACGATAGACGGGGCCATGTACCGTCTAATCCTAGGTGAGAACCTCCTTCCCTCAGCTAGGGCATTGGGTCATTCCAGCATGACCATGACCATGACCCAAAACATACGGCCAAAGCAACAAAGGAGTGGCTCAAGAAGAAGCACATAAAGGTCCTGGAGTGGCCCAGCCAATCCCTAGTCTTAATCCCATAGAAGGAGCTGAAAGTTTGAGTTGCTAAACGTCAGCCTCAAAACCTTTAATGAGTTGAAGAGGATCTGCAAACGAGTGGGACAAAATCCCTCCTTACATATGTGCAAACCTGGAGGACAACTACAAGAAACGTCTGACCTCTGTGATTGCCAACAAGGATTTTGCCACCAAGTACTAAGCCATGTTTTGGAAAGGGGTCAAATACTTATTTCACTCATTAAAATGCACATCAATTTATAATTATTTTTTTTTTAAGTTTTTATTTTGATATTCTGTCTCGCTGTTAAAATAAACCTACCATTAAAATTATTGACTGATAATTTCTTTGTGAGTGGGCAAACTTACAAAATCAGGAGGGGATTAAATTTTTTTTTTTCTTTACTGTATATATCTGCACCTATCAACTCATAGAAAACAAGAAATTACACAGAGATGCCAAAAATATGCTATTGAGTAAAACAACACAGTCATGTTTTGTGCTAATTAGCATGCTAACATGCTAATCTTACATTGTCATCATCCTCACAACTGCTGAACTAGCTTGTGAACTTGTTAACATGTTAGCAATCTGACGTTAGTATCAAATGTTCTGCTCTGATCACAAATAAGCAAACAAGTACAAGTACAAGCAAACAAGTTGGCCTAACAATAAAGTGTTTTTAAAAAAATAATAAATAAAAATAAAAATACTGACCCACCAGTGCTCTGGTTAAGTAAAACAATTTGTATCTAGAGGGAGTTGTAGCTCTATTTTAGCCACTAATCAGCTGAATCCTCATGTTTCATTACAGCTTCCTGAAGCTCCTACTGTGGAGCCTTAAATCAGGAACAACTTTCACACTGAGAATTTAAAGGCACAAATCATTTCCCCTTCTTGTCATCATCAATCATAATTACACAACAATTTCTTCACCTTGGACCAATTTGTGCCACTGAGATCAAACAGCCGCGCTAATGGGCGCCCTGATTTCTCTAAAGGTAATCTATATCATGTGGTGTGAGCAGCAGCCTTTCAAGCCTCAAGTCCGCTCATGCTGTTTATTGTTTGTCACCAAAACAGTTTTCACCCTGCAGCGAACATGTAAATATGTTCTTCTGCGCCTTCTGCACAGTTGATCACCTTCTTGTCATTTAGACAGCTAAAAATATGCAAATAACTTTTATTACTATATTTGGATATATCCAATGCTGCATGTCTTGATTTGTAAAATTAAACATTATTAACCTGATCGGTATTATTAAACGTAATATTTTAAAACAGGATGCGAAGCTCTTATTGATATAAAGATCTGCTTTTGATGCGTGTTCGCTCTCCTAATGACTTTTGACATGTGAACACGCTCTAATCATCATTGTTTCAGTCACAACACAAACTGGGTCTTCAAAGGTTTGAGCCATGGTGCAATTACACCAAATTACTCTCACCAGTGGAGTCGGGGCCTCGGTTTTCAACTCCCTCTGCCTGTAAACAGGATGTTTGAAAATGTTATGAATGGAACATGGAAAGAACTACTGTAGCACATCATGCCGTTCATACCAGCAAGACAAAAGGGCTGGAGGCTTCATATAAGAAGACACCAGATCACAGCATAGGCAACCATGTCGGATTAGACACTGGTAAAGCCATTCAATTCTGTGTCATTTTTCTTTACATCAAATGTGTTTTCTATAAAGGGAAAATGGAAATAAGCATCAGAATACAGCTGGATGTCCAGTTGGTCAATTTGAGCGTTTTTTTCTGTGGACAAAACAAAATATCAGTTGTTGCACTCCTCGGCCTACTATTTCACTTTATTCCAAATGAGTTTGAACCACATCATAAAGTCACAGTGCTTAAAAGGCATTAGCGCACATACCCAGGAGGTGTAACACTATAGTGTTGGGAAATACTGTAAGAAACAGATGAAAGGGCATGAGCCCATCACCATTCCTTACATAATGTGTTTGCAGTTAGCAAGAGCCAGTTGTTTCTTACCCCCGCGTACTGTAGTTTAAGCACCCTGTCACTTTAAACTAGTGAGATGTGAAATTTTGCGGGGTGACTGCTGGGAATGCTAATGCTTTGGAAGCTGTATCCTGTGGCTCTTTGGCTCAAATCAAACCCAGAGAGGCACAAGGAAGAGCCAAGCAGCAGCCATGCCCTCTCCACACAGGCTGGTAATATAATCCTTCAACAAGTTGGTTTGGGATCACACAGTGAGTAACACAGGCCTGACACTCCACTGTTCATGCTTTTATTTGTAACTAAGAGCTCTACTAAATATCAAAGACATGAACGCTGCTGATGTTTGGGATTAAGAACCGCAGAGTCTTAGTGGTGGATATAGCAACTTGTTTACTTCTTGCTGAAACTGGCTGTAAAGCTGCGAGCTTTTTTTCTTTCTCAGGTCTGTCCAGATAAAATCATAGAGTATGTCACATAAAACTTTAAATTTTAACTCAGATCTCGTTGCTGTCAGTCATTTTCTTAAAGCTATATTTAAAACCCGTTGGACATTTGTGGCAGACGTAAGGAGTAACAAACAATCCTTACTGTTAGTGCGGTTAGTCCAGCGTTTGTAGGTTTAGGCTTCATCTTCAGAGTTTGTGCCGGACTTTATCTGTTTGTCACAAGGTCAACCAAACTGTAACTGTGACAAACAATGCAACTCCATATTGAGTGGTGGGATTTTAATACTTTTCAATACAGCACATACCGAAAGAACTGTGGCTCTAACATGAAATCTTGACGGCATACTCCATAAATGTCCTCACCCTGAATACGCTGCCGTTTACCACACTATTTGGTTTATTGTCATTGTCTCCTGCAACAATCACAAAGGTCAGCATCCCTTTGAACATGCTCAAATGCTAAATCAGACCCTGGCAACATAACTCAGAGAAATATTTGTGTTTTTATGTGACTAGTTTTTCCTTACAGCTTGTTAGAAGTATTAAAACACATATTTCTACTTGAACCTGCAACTGCGCCGTGATCATATCTGTTCTTTTAGGAATCACCTAAACATTTCCTGATCTTTTCATCAAGGATGTAAATGTAAATTGATGTGAAGTATGTTCAAGCACAGGCTTGAGCTGTAGATAGAGAAAGAGAGAGATAGACTACATTTTCCATATGACCACAGTTGCTGCCCTGAAATGTACCAGCTGACAGTGAAGATTTTTTTTTTATTAATTTAACAACTGGTAAAATGTTCATGAGCAGACGAGTAAAGTTTGGGCCCCATATTCAGGATATTCCTTAAAAATATGAGGCGCATTAACATAGCAGCATGCCTCATATTTCACAGTGTGTTCACATACAAAGCAAAAAAACACAACTGCTCTGTTAGCTCCTGGCAATAAAATAAATAAATAAATAAAAAAATCAGGACAGCTTGAGTGTTTTACAGCTCTGTGGAAACACATGAGTTTTATACACAAGATTGTCACTGTTTATCACAATCACTATTATGGCACAATCTCTATATAAGACCAGACTGCACTGGAATTTCTTTTTTTAAATTTTAATGTGTCCATCCACTTCTTCACAGGTTATGCACACACCCTTTCCACCAAGCGGCCCATCCTTTTGAGCTTTTAAACAGCTAGAGACACTTAACTCTGCTACCCGTGCTCCTATCTCAATGATGAATAACTGGTTTCTAATTTCCAAATGTGTGGGCGTTTAATGAGGCCTAAAACATTTTGTTCTCCTGCTATAACGCTGTCGACAAAATTGCGCGCCGCTGAGTGTATTCATGCAATGCTATCTGGCACGGACGCTCTCTGGCAGCAGCGAGGCAAAACCTGCAGCCCAGAACTGCTCCACTTAAGGGAGGCTGATGTGAAAGGAGCAGACAGGCGAGAGTGGAAGGCCCTCCAGTCATGCAAAATGCAAAAGAAATATGACTTTATTACAGCTCCCTAATGGTGACATAACAATCTGTTCAGCCACTTCCCTCCAAATCTCAAAGCATTTTGGGAGAGTGCTTCAGTCCAGAGGATGGGATGGATTTGAGAATCTCAATGTGATTGAGTTTAAAACGCAGATTTCACCAGATCCTTTAGTTATTTGTTCATTTACTCATTTGCAAATCCTCCTTTATTAAAATTCAAAATTAATGCTACAACCATTTAAAGGAACAGTCCGACATATTTGGCATCCGTATCTTGGTCGCTTGGAGGCTTCAAAGATACATCTTACTAACATGTAGCTGAATACAGTAGCTGAATATCTATCAAGAAAATAACGAGAAAGAAGAGCGGCTTAATCATGGCTGGATTATTCGCTACAATAAAACTGGTTAGCAGAAAATAATTTATCCTCTTAATAAGATGTTGATCAACATGAACAAAATCAAAAGACGAAATTAAATGAAACAAGGTGACAGATTGATTACAGTTGTTCACCAAGAAATGACTACAACGAGTAAATCTCCAAACCACAAGCTGACATTTTTACCGTCAGTAAGATGTGTATGGATTAAACAGATGTTAAACAATGTGTGAGCTTGACTAGAGTTTGGGTTTCTTCTTCTTCAGTTCATATTTAAGCTCTCTGTCTGTCTCTCTCTCAGGAGACCACTGCTTATAATGCTGCAGCAACAACCACAGCCACTAAAACTACAGCTCGTACAGCAACTAGTGTGTGTTTTTAAACCGTTTTTACTATTTAAATACCAAAAAAAACGCTTTAAGATTAAAAAACACAGATATTGGTCATAAACCTTTCAGGGCAGCAGCACCACAGGTTCACTGTTTGATGCCTGGTGATAAATCTTTAACCACAAACATTTTGCAGATATCTATTTGTGGATTGAAGAAATAAATAAAATAAACACACACAGCTCTCTTTTATACTCTTTCTCTGTTATAGGTTGTGGAATTAAAGTGGTGAATAATACATGGCTGAAAGAACCGGCCTCTGAGCTTCCTCTTTTTTCTCGGACACCAGGGATCTGAAGGTAGGTAAGCACAGATATTTATGAAGTGTTGTGTGATTTGAGAACAAATAGCTGCTGGAAAGTCGAGAATCATCTTTTGGCTTCTGCAGCTTTCAACTGCAGCATAAACTAAATGTCCCGTTAGGTTGCATTATGGGAAATGTAGGCTCTAGTGATTTTGGAGCGTGACACAAACCAGTGTGTGTCTGTGCATGTGATATTTCAAACAGGCTTAATTATTCTTATCTGCCTTTTACTAAAAGAACATGAAATGAAAAAATGCACATGAAAGTCAGTTTAATATTTATTTATTTATTTATTTGATGTACAGCTGATCTGACACAGACGTTTGTTGACAGTGTGAAATGGTTTTGAACTGTGACCTTTGCGACACATCATTCATCTCAGCTGATGAGCAGTGCTGACGGCCTCCTTATCAGTAACTTGTACAGCAGATGACGGGTGGTGTGAGAGTCTTTTGAGCGTCGGATGTTGATGAGAGGTAAACCTCAGGCTGCTGTCAGGATGGATCCACTTGTTGTCTGAAACGTAGAGTGGACACGCCCCTCAAGCCTTGATCACCAATCTGAACAGATACAGTATTTTTTTTGTTTGTTTAGTCTTTTAAGAAATCAGCTGGTTTTCTATTCCTAATGCCGACAATGATGAAAGCTTTTCTACAAGAAGGATGCTTGTAGCTCAGTTCCCATCATGCAGTAATTAACAGAACACTTAGTTCTGTTGCACCATCTGTATCCGTATATTGCTCAGGGTCACTGGATTTGTTTCAGATGAGTGATTTGGACAGAAATAGTTGCACTGTTACTCACTGTGCTTCACTTGATTCCAGCCAGATCCAAAGAGCTGGTGAACGGCTCTGATACAGCGGCAACGTCAGCTTTGAGCTCCGATTTGACCAAACATCACCTCACAGGGCACGAGGTGTGGCTTTCTGTACAGAGCAGGAAGGAGCTCCAATAATAGGTAAATAAATACACATAAGATAAGGCAGTGAAACAGACGTTTCCAGCTGTTGACGGTCATGAGAAATCACAGCTATAACAATATAGTTATAGTTTTTAATTGTAATTTATGGTGCATCTGTAAATACACAGGATTTTACTAAAGTGTTCGTGTAAAATTGTGGAGTCGGGGTTAAACTGGGCTGAGATGAGATGTGATCTTCTCCTCTTTGCAATTAGTTTGGCTGGAGGGGGGAGGAAATGATCGAATGTCTAATAGATGGACTGCATTTAATTTAACACAGTGGAGGTTTACAGAGAATATTTCATCACACGTTCAAGGAGAATCTTATCTCTGCAGCTTCAATCAACACAAGGAAGCAATTGCAATCATTGCCCCAGACTTCACTGATTTAAGTCTCATTGCTCTCATGTGTAATTTCTAGCTGTGGCAAACAGCTGTTTTCATGGAAAAAGCTCTGATAGATTACTCTGTGCTGCATCTTTAGCACCAAGCAGCACACAGACAGTAGTTAGTTGCTAGCTAGTGAAGATAAAGTGATGTTTGTCTGTATGTAACCTAAAATGACTCAGATTATAACATGTCATGTTTGAATTTTCAGCTTGTTCTGCAGCTTCAAAGTGACCAAAAACATAATTGAATGCTTCTTTAATTGATGTTTAAATCATGGGAGGATACAAACCCATTTTTTAACATGATCACAGTAGGTATAATCAGGACCATGTCTTGCTGGTTCCTCAGTGGCTGTCTCATGTTTTTGTGCTGTTGAGAGTAAAGGTTGTTTCTCAGCAGCTGTTGTTTAATGGTACTCTTGGTGCTCTGAAGCCATATGTTAATGGTTTAACTGCAGTGATGACACTGCCTGCTTAAGAGCCGCAGGTGCATCTACCTGGCAGGCAGCCACTCAGGATATTAGCCCACAATCCAGTGATCCCTATTTGGGGAGTAGTTGTCCTTTTCACTGCATCGTCTGCAGCTCGACTTGTATTCCGCTCAGTCGCTGATTGCTTAGTGATATGTGTGTTTACTGATTATAAATTCCCATGACTGGGCTGTTGCACTTGTGATTTCGGGCTGTCACACTGGATGAGCTGAGCAATGCACAGCTGCTCAGCCCTCGGGGAGAACCGAGCTGGGAACACAAGACCGCCAATTCAGAAGGAAGCAAAAATGGTTTCAGCGCAGATTATTACATTTTTGTGGTGAGAGATGTGGGTCAGGTTACTGTCCTGTCGCCAAATTGCCTGGAAGAGGAGGGTAAATCAGCAGGAAATACACCAGCTGTCAATTAACAGTCACTTTAACACTACACTTTCATATTGAGTGAGCAATATGTGTTTTCTGTTTGAGACACTGTGCACTGTGTGCAAACTACTGACGAGGGAGGCGATGTGCAGGATGCTGTTTCTCTTAGCATGTTTCCCATTAGGTCTGTTCTTTGTGGCCATAAGTTACACTGCAGAACATAATGTAAGACATTGTGAAAGGGGCATGGGGGATGATTAATGGGTCAGGAAAGAGAAGTAAACAACTTTGTATTGTTTTCTGAAGTTTTGAGGGAAATCACTCTTTGTTGTAAAGTAATTACTAACGAAAAGCAGCAATCTTCATATTTGGTAATTCGGCGTTTTTGTTGGTGTTGTTTTTGTTTTAGATTGTGGTTTAGGGATATTTTTCCATTTCTTACTAATCATAATGAGGCCTGTTGGGTTATATGAAAATTGCATCGTCACTAAGCTGAGAAGAGAGATCTTTGCCATTTCTGGAGATGATGATCGTTATGCTGCTTTAGAGAGCTAACAAATGCAAGTCAAAATAGATGGCTCTTGAGGTGCTTTAGGTGCTTTTAAGAGGAGTTACAACCTCCAAAGTACAGTTCACTTTTAAGGCTGGAGCGAGGGGGCGCCTGATGAGCTCTGATCTGTGGACTGGATTCTGAATTTGACTGGAAGCCCAGTGTAAATAATTTAAAACAGAAGTGACAATACACCTTTTGGAAGAAGAGCTTGGCTGCAGCATTTTGAACCACCTGTAAGGCAGGTGAGCAGGGCGTTCCAAGATGGGATGAAATGAAAGCATGAGACTTGTGGCAATGTTTCTAAGCTGGGAAAAACTGCAACAAGCAACGTATGGTTGCATCTCAAAGCCTGGTCCACTTAGACCCTGAAATTATACAGGGTGGACGACTTCATTTCACCTTTTGGACAAAACCAGCGGAGACATTAATAAGGACTTGTGGTTTTGCGAAATCCTTGGGGTGAAACAAGGGTGCCATCTTTTGAAGACGCCTCACATCGCCACCATTCAGTGCAAAGTGTCACAGAAAAGATGCAGTTGAACAAAAAAATAGTTTTCGGACTTGTGAAAGTTGGAGCAGTTCAAAAACTTGTTGTTAGATCCGACACAGAGGACTGTGTGGGCGTGTTTAGATTGACCGTCATTGTTTTTCTGGCAGCTTTGCCTTGAATTTCTGCTTCATTTATGAAAACACTTTCAAGATCATTGTAAGAAATTGCATTAAAACAGCTTTAAATAGTGTAATACAGGAGAGCTATTATAAAAGCATGATTAACGTTACAGATTTTAAATCCAGCCCTTAAGCAGAAAAAGATACTACTGAACAACTAATAACTTGCTATTGATTCGAACGAGAATCCCCAAAGACCGCTCGGAAACCGATATGCCTACAGTCACACATGTAAAAAGAGCATGTGTACAAGCGCCCGTACAGACACATTTATTTCAGTGTGCACATTCACAGACTCTGTGCCTCCTGGTAACATGTAAGTCACAGACGCTCCTTCCCAATTCAGTCGATAGGCTTCCATTAAGAGGGGGTAGACTGTCAAAGCAACCTGTGACCTCCTCTCGCCCCCTTGGAGCCCACTGGCCTGTGAAGTCCGTATCAATATGAATTTCAACCCTTTGCGCTCATAAGCCACAATTCCCAGTCTCCATTAGTCTCAAGTATCTGTTTCCTCCAACTTGTAATATTGATTTCGGTGTGTCTTTTGTTCAGAGCATGTACACTGATCTGAACAGATCATCACAATAGGTTCTGTCAATCAGGCATCAAAGTCCCTCAATGTTCAGCTTTTTAAATGATTTTCAGAACTTCTGTCACTTCGAGTGGCTCTTCGACTTTCGTCCCTCGTCGTGATTGTCCGGACCAGCTGACATCTGATCTCGGATCGGATGACACGTAGTTTGAAGTTGACCTCCACACCAGTGCCCTCGAAGGTCGGGACTTTTCATCTCACAGGCCACAATGAAATGACCTGTCTTCACACACACACACACACACACACACACACACACACACACACACACACACACACACACACACACACACACACACACACACACACACAGATATCACAGCTAATATCAAAGAACAACATGGTCCTATGTCCCTGGAGGTGACGTTTTTCAAAAACTTGCCCACATCTGTTGCTGAAAATCTGGCCTGATAGTCAAGTCAAACGTCACCTTCCTTCATAGGAACGACTGAGTCAAAGGAAAAATATCTTATCTTATCTATAAAATCTTGGCTTGTTTGCCCATCTCAGTCTTTTGTTTATATTGGCCAGTCTAAGATGCAACTTTTTCTTGGTAATTCTGCCATAAAGTCCAGCATCCTGAAGTCTCCTCTTCACTGTTGATGCCGACACTGGTGTTTGACGTGTATTATTTAGTGCAGCTGCCAGGTGAGGACCTGTGATGAGTCTTTGTCTTGAACTCCACACTCTCAGATATTTGTCTTCTTCAGGGCCTCCCACTCCTTTTTCTCTAACAATTAACAAATTGTTAGTCAGTTTATGCTGCTTTGAAGGGAGTGGTTTACAGCATGATAAGAAATTTTAAGTTTCCTCACAATTCCTAGCATTGAGTAGACTTCCTTTCTAAGGAAAAAATAAACTGACAGGTCTCTAGTGTAAGTTCTTTCTCTCTGGCTCTTGGTACCTATTGAAACCTGTAAACAAATAAACAACTGCTGATGTTCAAATACTAAAGTAACCAATAAAATGCCATATTCCCTTGTTAGCTAAATTAGTACAGATGTTCTCAGTTGAGCAACACAATTGCAAAAGGGTTTTCCCATAATCAATTAGCATTTTAAATTAATGACCATGAATTAGCAGCCACACCAGGAGATTGAACCAGAGGACTGACAATTGCTTATAATAGGCCTCTATCCAAAAATGTAGCTCATTCTTTAAAAATAATCTAAATAATTTTAATAGTTTGTGAAATTGATAAAATTGTCTGTGAATTGCATAAAAATGTGTTTTGGAAAACAAATGTGTTCTAGTCATTTAAACACTTTTCAAATGCAGTGTCTGTGCAGGACACCTTTTTCAACATATGAAATGTAGGTAAATATAGAATTTAACAGTATTTAGATACATTTCTTAAACCCAACTTATTTTATTGATAAAATACCAAAAATTATCAATCTAAATCTGTTTTATCAACATATAAGCACACACATAAGATACAGGTTCTTATACAGTGGCAAAAAAAAGTTTGTGAACCACTGTATTTTGCATTTGTCACAAAATGTGATCCGATCTTCATCTACGTCAAGACTATTAACAAATATATTGTGTAATGAATATCAAATAACTGCACAAAAAATTCTAACCTTTATCTTTATTGAGAACAACCATAGAAATCTCATAGTGCAACTGGAAAAAGTACGTGAACTAACTGGAGTCAGGTGTTAGCATATGTTAGGAAAATTATTTTGAGTGTTGACTAGAGCTACTTTGACTGACAAAAACCGCACAAGAAGAATACACTTATGTGAGCCACGCCTCTCCAAAAAAGAGCTTTCAGAGGATCTCTACAATCAAATACTGTTGATTTACATAAAGCTGGAAAGGGTTATAAAGTGATGTCAGAGACTTTTGAAATTCACCAGTCTAGAGGTAAACAATCTACAAATGGAGACACTTTGGGACTGTGGCTACCTAGAAGTGGGAGGCCAGTTAAAATAACCTCAAGAGCACAACAAACACTCATCAATGAGGTGAAGCAAAATCTAAATTTTAATGATTAAACATGTTTAATGTTTAATGCAGAAAACGACAACATAAAACATTACTATACGTTTCATGTTGGGTCATGTGATGACCCATGATCCAGAGCCACCCTAGAACCCTTGAACATATTATATTTGATTACAAAAACCGAAAAACTTTAGATCATCACTGATCTTCCTCGTGGCAGACGTTGAGGGATTATTGAACAGAACTACTGGGCACAGTGGGTCAGAGAGGTCAGGTGGCCCCTGGGACAAAGTCTCAGTTTGAAGAAGAGACACCTCACAAGGAGGGGTGGGTGGGGTCTCATAATCTGTTTATGACTTACATGCCCTAAAAAAACAACAAAAAAAATAAGTCTACTCCTCTACTCCCCAGTTCAGTGCCCTCAGTGTAAAGAGCCTATGATGACGTGTGGCTGCTTTTCACTGCTGCAACAAATTTGCCAGTAGGGGGCCTTCAGGGATGAGATGAGATGTTCCTTGACAGAGCAGACGGCTCCTGGGAGAGTAAGGTGTATGAACTTTGGCTTTATTTATGCCGTCGCCACTCGTGCAGGACCTTTTCATCAGATATGGTCACTGAAATCCCTCAGCCCCCATTCAATTTACAGAGGCACTCTGTCACTGCAGACCACAACATTAATGGATCAATAGGTCCTCTGAAGGCCTGATGGGAGGGTCCAGATCCCTCTGGTTGCTATCAAGTTACGAGTCATAATGAATGGGGTGTTGTTTATGTTGTAAAGTCCAGCGTCAAAGACTCCGCTGAACAAACCACCTTCTTCGTTAGAGCTTACACCACTAAAAGATTTAAGAGATCTGATGAGAACATGATAGTGTAGGAAATGTAAAGCTAATTTCTTTAGTAATGGTTAACAAATCTTTACAGAATCACATATAAGTCTTTAAGTAAAAATGTGTGTTGTGAATCAAAACTGTTATTGGTGTTTATCCTGACTCAGCATTACAGATAATGACTTTCTCTGTAGAAAGAGCCTGTATAGAATAAATTATAAAATAAACAAATAATAAATACTTTATTTTAATCTTTTCTAAACATAAAAACACATAACATAAAAGACAAAAAGACAAAAGAAAAAACACAGGTAGCCCAACAACAGCAAACAGTGGAGAGAAATAACTCCCCTTAGAGGAGGAAACCTCCAGCAGAACCAGGCTCAAGTTAGTCGGCCATCTGCCGCGACCGGTTGGGGTGCAGGACTGCAATATATAGATGGGGGAAACTCAACCACATTCAATTATGATACCTTTCATTGACATTTTGTGAACTTACTATAGAAACACCTCATGATGATTTTTTCATGATGATACATAAAAGTAAAAAAAATATATAAATTGACTATAAAGATTTAACAAAACTATAATATCCATTAAGTGTGTATTGAAGGTCCACAGCAGGAAACAAGCTTCATATTTCAGTGATTTGATGGCTGGACATGCTGCAAATAAACTAACATGCTCAACAAATGTGCCAAATCTGAAAAACCTTTTAATTCATATTAATACAGTGCATTGATGCGTTAAACGTGGCTCATTAATATAGGTCAGGTCATCATATTTTAAACTGTACAATGTAAAAACAAAAGTGATGAACTGAGTTTGAAATAATGGAAATTGTTTTTTATAAGTGAAAGAAACGGATCCACCCCAACACTAGAAGATGTCCCTCAGCCGGTGCTCGACAATAAGCTTCATGAAAAAGAAGCAAAAATACAGAAAACTACTTATAACACTGTAGTTTTAACATTAATTTAGTGTGTTGGGACATCTGAAGTTTCATAAGAGCCTCTGCTGAACTTTGGTGTTCATTTTGCACAGAATCAGGTCTTATTGCGTTACATGCTGTAGCTGTAGCAACCAATAGCTGCTGTTGTGTTAATATAATCAGCTCGACATTGTATTTAGACCATCCTCGTGAATCCTGAACCATGTCGTTTAAATGGTTTCCTACTTTCTTGGTAATCTGTTTAATCAGATGTTGGTTTTATGTTCTATAAATGTTCTGTTTCGGTTCAGTCTCAGCCTGTGTCATCCATTTTCAGCAGGATAAATACTGTAATTGTTATGATCAGCACTAAATGACAAAGGTAACGACTAGCTGATGAACATACTGGATGACCTACAGCAGCATCTGATGTTTCCATCAGTAGTTGGAGACCAAACTTAGAGTAAAATAAGACTGAATATATATATATATATATATATATATAAACTTACAACTGTTGAGTAGCCATAAACATGACAAACACAAATAGAAATTACAGTGTTGACAGTAAACTGCAGGCTCTACTTTTTAAAATTCAACATTTGCCTAATGACCTTTTAACTGGTCTTGCAAAACACGCTCTACTTTAAAACTACTGTATCGTTGTCTCAGTTTCCTGTCGCGCTGGAGGTTTTACTGCTGCTTTATGTGCCAAGGTCAGACTTAAAAAGCAGCTACAGCTCGGTTTTAATGCGTCATGTTAAAATTAAACTCAGTCATCACAGTTAGTGGCCACGGCTGTGTCAGATCCAGCCTATCTCGAGGCGACTCTAACAGTAATTGGTACTAATTATAAAGCCCATTTAAAAATGCACAGTGAAAGCTCAGGGCAAAACAGGCCTGTTCTTTAGTGTAGAGTGCCAAGTAGTGTGCACGTAGATTAACGGCTCATTATCAGGGTTATTAAACCGCGATTCAGACGTTTGGGTCCAGTTACGAACAAGGCCTGTGGTGAATGCCTGATATGGAAATCTCAAAGTTGCCACTCTGTGCTGAGGAGATGAAACGAGATGTGACAACACGTCGACTTCTCTGAGATGAAGACAAGATGATGATCAGTTAGCTAAACACACAAACACAAGCCCACCTTTCTCTCTGTGTACTACACAGGATGTGCAAACACTGGTCTCCATTTACTTCCTCTGTGTTTTCAAGGTGATTTAAAACGACTCATCCAAACTTTGCAGGTATGTTTTTATTGGGAACTCTGTTGGTAAAATGAAGCCATAGCACTCGGGTCACATTCTCTGCATTTGCATGCAAGTGGCATGAGAGAAACACACACCACAATCATTCAGTGTGACCACATCATCACTTGCAATTTGGGATCAATGATTGAACAATAGCGCTCAGCATTCATACATTTAACACTGAATAGGAACCATGTGCTGTGTGGGTTACTGATGGTCAAACTGGAGAAATGTGCTGACAGCTCTAGATGGCCTTGAGGTGCACATCAGCCTGGAATAACTCTGCCAAACTTGCAGCTCTATTTCTTTGTGTAGGAAAACAGTCTCTGTTGCCACTGTTGGCAGTAAGTCAATCGCATGTATTAAACTACCCCACAATGCACGCCAGTCATTGATAGCCCTAAATGAGTGCATATGGTGGCTTGGCTTTGGGCGTCGTTTTGATCAGGTTGAGTTTTAATGGATTTTTCTTCGCCTCTGACAGACGAGGCTGGGAGGGGTTCAGCTCGGCTCAGGGACGACTTCGGGCAGCCGATGGGGGTCATTTGAACCTTGTGGTTGCAGAGCAGAGTGCTGAGATGTAAAGAGCCAACGCTGCGTTCACAAGTGTCCGACAGCAGGAGAGTCAGGAAGTCTGGCGACTGTAAACCCCACCCAAGCCCACTTCCCCTCCCCCTCCTTAGACACACTCCAAGATGAGCCAGGCACTATACCGGTGATTTGATCTGTATTCACTTACAGTCATTCTCTACGTTCATTTTAGCCATAATTCCTACATGTTCAACCCCAACCCTCACTGCAGCCTTAATCTTAACTTTAAAGAAGACTTTAAAGATACTGTATGTCATCAAAATGTAAACAAAAGTGTCACCGCTCCGCAAAACAACACAGAATTACAATGAAATGACAAAAAACAGATGACTAATAATATTTTACACTGAAATAAGTCTTCTATTTTAAATTACAATCAAATTAAAAGTACGCACAGACCTTAAATGTGGGTTTACAAATAGGAGTCCGTCTGTCCATATATGGAAAATATGGATAATTGCTTAGAGTCAAACTTTGAAAATAATGTACACAGTAAGGAATTATTTTTGGTTCCAACGTTGAGTTGTAGTGTTAATGTTGGAGCTACAGATGATTTGATAGGATTCTGGAAACACAGGTACAAACACAAATTTAACACAAAATAGTACAAAAAACATTGCAGGTTGTATTTACAGCTGCTGACACATGTTTATTTATGTGTAATAATAAAATTATAATTACACTAATTAAAAATGTTATACCTCCATTGGCTTTATACAACCAACATGCATACTTATAATATATATTTATTGTCTTTGTTAGTTCTTACATTCTTCAAAATAAGTTTTTGATTTTTTCTATGAATGGATTTCCTTTATATATTAAAATATATATAAATATAATAAGTAATAAATCTGTTAACAATAAAAAGATATCCTTAACATGACATCAGAACAACATCTCCCCACGTCCTCTGTGCAAAACAACATTCCCGTGCTTTGTGGGAATAGTGGGATACAGTACAACTCTACATGCGCAGCAAAGGTAGACAGGAATTTAGCAGAGAAAACAACAGATTTGCAGGCAGTCTAAGTGGTTGAGTGAACAGGTTAACAGCGACAGGGCCTTGAATTGCTGTGACAGGGAGAAAGCAGTGAGAGGCTCCAGCAGTGAAAGGGGAAGTGACCCGGAAACGGCGCGTAAGTGCTGGGGCCTTTAGGAGAAAATCCCTCCAGAAGCACTGATGCAGGTCCACCTAAATACACATTTCTCTGCTTTCTCATGCTCTTTGTGCAGAGGTGCATTACTCCTCTACAATCTGACTGCAAATAAAAATGCATAATGTGGAATTCTACTCACATTAAGATGCATTTTTTTAACCTACTATGCAACATCTGAGTTTTAAATCAAGGTTACTTTTTGCAAGTCTCATGTTAAAGTTTCAACTATTTGTCTGAACTTAAAGTAAACTCACGTTGTCCCAAATAGCCTGACCGTTATGATAATAACTACATCTTTAGCAGTCGCTTCTTTCTTTTATGGAATGACCGTGACCGTTTACAGCTACGTTTGTACATGCAAATGTTTTAAATACACCTTTAAAAGCTGTTAATTGAAATAACTACACTACATGTCTAATTTTTGTTGTCACTCAAGAATACATTTCAAAATAACCCTCTGCTGCCTTTATAGATACAGATATATTTGAATTGTATAAATTATTTTAATTATTTATGTTTGATTCAGGTATAAAAAAAAAACAATTTCCCATTCAACAAATTCTAATAATTAATAAACATAATGGCTTTAATTTTAGAATTAAAATACATTTTTCAACCTACTAAATCAGTCTGAATAAAGTCACTCATGAATCAAAACAATAAAAAAAAAAATGTGTGAAGGCGTGTAAAGGTCTGCTTTTAAGAGACAATCAGAGACCAGAGTCTGCAACTTTATGACCCAAAACTCTTTAAAACACAACAACAACAAAAAAAAAAAACATATTAAAGTATTTGAGCTAACTAACAATAAAGAATCAGACAGGGAGCAAAATTCACTTTTTGTGGCTCAGTAAGAAAAAAAAAAAAAACAAACTTATAGAAGCTGATGTTTTTCTAAATTCAGTTTCTGTGTAAGAAATGATCTTGATGTCTCAGCGTTGTTTCACTAGTTTTTAAAGTAAGTTGTCAGAGTCAACTTTTCTCTGACCAATGTACAAAATATAATAAAGTTATCAACTGTGGCTTTTAAATAAATACTTGTGAGGTTGACGCTGCAAAATAAATATCTAAATTGTAGCTTTATCTACTATAATGACAGAAAATGTATGTACTACTCATAAAACAATAAACAGCACAGAAACATGATAAAAAGAATTTTGAATTGTCTGATCCAGTTAACACACTGACAAAAATGCAAATATTAACACTTTATTTATTGCAAAACTCATGATTTTCATAATATAATGTATTCACGGTTCAAGACTCGTATGAAATGTCAAGTGGAAACAAATGACGCGTTTAATTTACAACAACAATAATATAATAAGGCCATATAAATAGAAATGAAGTGGTGCTCCACTGAAAGTTATTAAAGATTCAAAAACAAACAAACAAACAAAAAAAAAACACAAGAAGTATTATTGCGGAAAGTTGTTGCAGCATTACTCCGAAAGACACGTACATTCATGAAGATGGTATTAGTGCGCAAAGTAAAACTGCTCAGAGGAACTTGAATGCATCATGCACAGTTTATTCTAACGAACCTTCTGTTTTAAATGTACAAATAATAATAATAATAATAATAATAATAATATTAATAATAATAGCCTAGTATTTGAGGGGGTAAAAAGTGGCACATGCATGTCTCTGGTTAGTTGAATTTTCTTGTTGAACTCAAAAAAACAAACAAAAAAAGAAAAAAGGTGACTGGCTTGTTTAAAGCCAAAATAAGGGTGACTGACTGACTGTCCGACTGTCCTCACACTTAATCATGATCCCAAACAGAGGAAACCATCAGTCTGCATCAAACAGGCCAAAATATTTGCCAGTGTTGGAGAAGTAAATGTAAGGCGCAGAGTTTGTAGTCGGGTACACCACAGGAAAAGGCATGGGTAACAAACATCCACCCAAGAGGCTGCTGTCTTGGTAAAAAGTCGGTAATTGCACATTTTTTCCTGCCTCTGAGTAGTGCTCTGCGGCCGGCTGGCCCTCCATGTCCGTCGATAGCTGCCTCTTCAGCTTGTTGCGGCGGTTCTGAAACCAGATCTTAACCTGGGTCTCGGTGAGCTGCAGGGAGCTGGCGAGACACGCTCTCTCCGAGCTGCTCAGATACCGCTTCATGTCAAAAGTGGCCTCCAGCTGAAATATCTGTCTCTTGGAGAAGATGGTGCGCGTCTTCTTCTTCACCATGGCTTTGGTGTCGGCAGTGGCCTGTTGCTGCTCGGACGCCTCCTCGCCGTGCGCGCTTTGCGCGTCGGGACAGGAGGCGGCGGTCGGCGGCGGCGTGTTTCCCCCGAGGTCCCCGCGGTGGGTTCTGGTCTTTACTGTGAATGAAGCGACAAGACCAGTTTGGATGCAGCTGTCGAGTCAATAACACACTCTTTTCACTCCAATCCACATGCAAACAGGCTGCGTAAACATGGAGTTGAGTCATAAAAATAAAATAACCTCTACACGCTTAGTGAAAATGTGCATTACTTTTTAAAAAGCAGGTCTTTATTCTCTGTAACTCCTTAAAAGTCATTGCACATACAGGGAGACACTTCAGTTACCTGTGTCCTCTGATCCGCTGCCGTGACTCCTCCGGACGCCCCGCTCCGCCTCCTGCCGCGCTGGAAAGTCTTTCTTCCATCCACCGTCCCTCTGACCCTTTGAACCAAAGTCTCCGCCGTCCTGCTGCTTCAGGTTGAGGATGCTGTCGATGGTGAACGTCAAAGAAGCGCTCCGGCTCGGGGCGTCCTCTTTGCTCATATTCCCCGGCATCTCATCTGCGCCCGCGAGGTTCCCGAAACACCGACGTCCCCGGACGGTCCGAGCAGCATCGCTCCTCGGCTGCGACTAGCGCACAGAGGAGTCGGCGCGACACTCTTCAACGACCCGGAAGACTGCGGTTTAGCTGCTTTTGATTGGTGAGGTTGTGGGGCAGATGAGGGCGGGATGCAGATTTACGTCTGGCTGCCATATTGTTGCTTCAAACTCTTCTGTCATAGGAATTCATGTGCACTGTTAATGCTGAGCGAATTTAAGAGCGGTGTGATTCCTGCTTGAGGCAGTCTTCAAAGCTTGGAGAGAGTGTGTGTGTGTGTGTGTGTGTGAGAGAGAGGGAGGGGTGTGTACTCATCAGCATTTGCAGGATGATCAAAAAAAATGATCCAGGGGCCACATCTCCTTAACACAAACATCAGGTGCTTCTTTCTGCTCAGCTCACTCTGAAGGTATCCTCCAATCTCCATCAAGTCTGTAGTTATATTTATTTTAGCTACTGCTTCATTAAACACATTAAGATGCACTTAAAAAGTTTAACACTACCACAAGTCAACTTACAAGTACGTTTTATTCATGTGAATAATCAGTGTACAAAATCTGTATTAAAATCCTCTTAAATAAGAAAACGTGTGAAAGAATGCTGCTTATAATACGCTGACAGCCATCAAAAGATCAAATGTCACAAACACACAACTGACTTTTCATTATTGAACAAGTTTATACAGATTAAAGTCCAATGATACAGTGCAAAGGTTTCCCAAGTTATGAGTATGGGCTCAAAAAATGGTCAAAAAGATTTAGAGCATGAAGGAAGAGGGAAATAAACATTTAACTCTGTGGCAAATTGAGAATATAATAAAACAGAACGTGTACTTTAAAGTTAATATTTGTAAAGTAAACGTGAATGTGGAATACTTCAGTTCTGTACTGGCACATTCACAGTATCTTTTTTTATTTTTTGTGTGTAATCTTCATCTGAACACGTTATTAAACCATAATCTTTTATCTCTAATTCACACTTTGAGTTCACAGCTTTACAAGGCTGGCTCACCCATTATAGGATATTTATTGTGCCAGAACTTCGTAACAAAATAGATCTATACTCTAAACCCGTGTCACTTTAGATAAGAGAAGATAAGATAAAGCTTTATTGTCATTATATGTCAGTTATCTCCACAACACAGCCCAGAGGAGTGGGAGCTGCTTAAAATGTCTAAAAACACCCGTCATAGTTCCCACATCTAGCACAGAGTCTTAAAATGACTTGTGATTCAAAGAAATTGGAGAAAAATATAATTAGGTTGTGAAATGGTCTAAGTTTTAAAGTAGCCCAAAGATGAGTGATCCTCATTAATCTACATCTGGTTTTATTTATCAAGGTGGACACATGATGACTTCTCCTGAATATTTCTAACTTTTCAACGTCTCTGCAGCGTCTTTATTGAAATATTTGGCGTCAAGAGTCGCAAATACTCTGGGTAACATGAGGTCACACCAGTCCGGTCATCTCTGGCGTTATAAACGACACCGGACGAGTGAAGTGAGCAGTCAGTGGGTAGTTGATGGAGTTAGAGAAGCCAACCACAGGTGGAGATGCTGGAGGCAGGTTGGCCAGCGACACAGGCGCAGAGGTGTTCTCGCGATACAACACGGGGACTCTGACGATCCTCTGGGTGGTGTAGGAGACGGTGCCCGCCTCAATGTCCGCGGCAATCTGCCTCTTCCACTTGTTCCTGCGGTTCTGAAACCAGATCTTCACCTGGGTCTCTGTGAGCTGCAGCGAGGCGGCCAGTCCGGCGCGCTCCGAGCTGCTCAGGTAGCGTTTCACGTCGAAGGTGGACTCCAGCTGGAAGACCTGGCTCCGGCTGAACACGGTGCGGGTCTTCTTCTTCCTGGTAACGTTCATGTGACCTAAGGAAGCAGGGAGGGATATTACTGAGGGTTGATGCTAGAATAGATATCATTTCATAAATGGAACTGAAATATGTCTGAAAGTCTGATTTTGTTCTGTCAGACAGTACAATTAACAATTAATAGTTTTATTTTAATCAATGCGTAAGTTTATAAGTGCATAGAAGATGTGGGCTCAGCAGGATTAAGACAATATATATATATAAGACTATATATATATATATATATATATATATATATATCTCCTGCACAGGGGTCCAGGACTCCTAGCTACGCCCCTGCTCTTAAATGTAAAACTTATAACACTTAATGTGTGTGAATTTCAGAAACCATTTATCATTCACACTGCGAACACTGGAGGAACAAAAACACGCCACGCCAAAAAAACAAACAAACAAACAAACAAACAAAAAACCACATCAGTTAAAGTTTGTGACCTGACTTCATGGCGGCAGGCGTTTCGGAAGAACGGCGCATGCGTGGTGACAATTCTCGCCTGTGCAGCCCACAGTACAAGGTGGACTTGTTCATTTTGAGGATGTGCCCTGTATCTGCTTGCTGCTCCTCACCTGTATCACAGCTGTCCTCTCTAGAGCGCGCATCGTCGTCCTCTCTGTCGTCTGTCAAACTCTCGTCCCCCTTCTCCTCCGGTTCATCGTTCTCCTCCTCTCGTCTGGGTAAAGTGGAAGAATCCCGGTCAGCTGTTGGCACAGGGCTTGTGTGTTCATCCTGTTCATACTGTGAACCTATGAAGAACGTGAAAAAACACAGTTTCGGCTATTTTGCGCACACCCAAATCAAGAAATCTGACTGTTTTTTTTTTTTTTTTTTTACATTTTCTATTGCATCAAATAACAAACATTCGAGCCTCGCGTCCTTTCCAAGAGTCCACAAGCACCGACTCTCCTCTGCTGATCTATTTGAAGCACCACAGTGTGATTCTGTGTGGATGCCAAACATTTTTTGGCTCGTACGAGGCTCATAATTGGGGACTTGGGGTGTTTTACGCACGGAGGCAGAGGCAGTAAAACGTGCTTCGTCCCGTGCGTCACGTCCACTTGTGGCCTGTTGAAGCGACAGAGCCAGAGGGTCCAGGCGACTATTTCACCCGGTTACGCACAGCATGAGTGGTTTAGATGTAATTTAGGTCGTTACACAAGCGGCAATTTGATCATATGCCGAGTTGTTGGTGAGATCATAAAACACTTTTCAAAATAAGAGCGAGCAAAAAATAAAAAGCAACAACCAGATCCACTCACGTCTCGAGCCGTCAGCACTGGCTGACGTCCTCCTCCAGTTCAGACGCGTTGTGTCCAGTCCAGGAAAGACCCCCGAGCCGTGCACCGTAACTTTGTGGAGCCGCTCCTCAGCTGATGCGCCTCTGTGTGAGGGTGCCAGCAAATTGTCAATGTAGAAAGACGAACCTTTCCGCGGAGGAGCGAGCTTCAACAGCGGCGCTTGATCGTCCAGCATTTTCACTTTTCTATTCTCTTTTCCAAATCCTTTAAAAAGATACGGATATTATAAAACCATATTCCTTACGATCGTTTTCCGAAGTGTTTTCGTCCAATCCACCCGGACGCAGTCCATGAGAGGAGAGGAGCGGAGCCTCCTGCCGTTGTAGGATATCCTGACAAAGATTTCGTTTTGGTTCAGGAAACGAGCAGGAATTTACTCCATTGAAAAAAGAAAACAGCTTCGCTCAGAGCTGCTCTTGCAGGCTGTGTGAGGTTCTTTCTGCCTTGAGGGAGCACAGAGATGCTGGATTTAGGTCAATTAGGGAACAAACCGAAGCGGAGATCCAGTGTTGTCCTCAGGGCTGGAGATGGAGAAAGCTTCATGAAGAGACACACACACACACACACACACACACACACACACACACACACACACACACACACACAGTACCGCCTACTGGTAACATTTGTCCATGCACACTTTATATTTACAGAACACTTTAAATCATTTTTTTTTAAATCAAATTGTTTTTAATTTAATGTGATATTTTCCCAGAAACCTGCGCTTTCACGTTTTCTGGATTTTCTTTTTTATTGATCACATAATAAGAATTGAAGTATTTTATTTCTACTAGAGACAATTCACACGTTTACATCAGACCCTTTTATTATCACCTTTACACAGTTTGAGGTTGTTTCGATCGTGCAAGTGCTGAGAACATGATGCAGCCTTAAACAGGTTTCTTTAACCTGAACACGACAAGTCAGGAGGTAAAAATGTATGAAGTATAGCATTATAATAGTAGAACTAATAATAACAATAATACTGATTCTAATACTCCACTACTACTAATAATAATACTAATACTGTTGTTAAGACAGGTGATATGTAGATGGTTCAATATTAGACCGAGGTTTAGCTAAATATTTGTTTAATGTTTACACTATAGAAAGTGTTAAATGGAAAAGTTCCTGTGTGTCAGACTTTTAACCCTTTAAATCTGACAAACAGTGTTATTCTACAGGTCGTGGGATTTTTCTTTATTTGTTTGTTTTTAAGCTCTTTTTGGTCCGTGTGTGGTAGGTTACTATCTCTTTTTATGTCCCAAAAAACAAAACAAAACAAAACAAAACCAAATAAAAAACATATATTATTTATTTAATGTATCTAATCATTTGTTTGTGTTTTCGCCCAGTGATCAACACAGTCAGTAAATTCAAGTTACATCAATTCTGTCTCCATTAGATAAATTAAAATCTCTGATTACACCTAATTGACCCAGAAGGAGGAAAACAACAAGACTTCACTGAAATGTCCAAAGTTAAGGTTTTAAGTAGAGACTCCTCTAAAGTGTAGATTATCCACAGAGAATAATGTTTTTTTTTTTCTTTCTTGGAAATAGGCTGTGCCACCGTAAATGCCCGTAGATGGACTGACAGCATGTTCCAGCTTAACATGACTTAATTAATGCTGAAGGTGGAAAATGTTTAGGAGAAACTGTGAACACTGGAGTAAAACACCACTGCGTTTGGAGTGGTAATAGGATTTAAACACTATGAAAAGCTCACTTTCATCTGTAAGTAGGCTTGAACACTTGCTCGGGACATTCCAGGCTGCAGGTTTTCAGGCTACATGTTGATCAATATCAATCTTTTTCTGTTTATTTCTTGCATTAAAACTGCCGAACAACACTACGTGGACTTATTAGCAAACCCAATTAGAAAGAAGCAAAGTGACCAGGGCAGAGGGGTAAAATAAAATCAGTGTGTAGGTGTGAGCAGCAAAGAGAAGCAGAGAACAACAAAGTGTTTGTTCTCGGATGAATCCTACTCCCAGTTGTTCTCCGTGTGCCACTAAATTGACTTTATTAAAGCCTCTTTGCAAGTAATAACCTGCCAGCATAATACTCTGCATTCAGGCTGGAGTGGAGCACCCACCAGAGTTTTACATCAAGGTTAAGACACGTACAATTGATCAAACTCATTAACAGTTATATATATTGGATAATAATCTTTTTGTCCATGTTTAACATTGTGACATCTAAATGCTCCTGCAGCTTGAACGTATGAATAAATACGTGAACACATGTTCATGCTGAAGAAAATGACGCAGTGAGGGTCGACTATTTAACGTCAGTTTCAAGAAATAAAGAAGTGACCTCATGCCTCTTCCCTGTAGCGCTGACACGGCGCTTCCTCTCCTGCCTCGCGTCATCGTTAAGCATCACACCGCGGCGTGTTCAGGATCTCCTAATCACTGATGGCACTGCTGCCTTAAAAGGTGGATATATGTGGTGGGACATATGCAGTGGCGAGCTTGACCTCTGGATTTCCTCCTGAATGGACTATCACAGTACTCACTGTGTGTTAATTAACAAGGAATAAAGACGTGTTCGTTATGATGTTTCTATTTTAATGTACTGAAAGTAGCACGACCACAATTGTTGCACTCAAGTCCTTCATTCACACCAAAATGTACTTAAAAGCAGTAGAATGATACCTGATACATGTAGTTTCGGCTGCTGTGATGTGAGTGTATCTCATCCTGATCTCAGCACTGACTATTTGATTCTTATTTTCTCTTTTTCCTGCTGGTTACTTTGACTTATCTGAGTTTATAATCCAGATTTCCAGAGGCTTTAATCCAGGATCGTTATGGGTGTATATGTTGGTCATGATGAGAATCCCTTTATTGGTAGTCTGAGGGGGGAATCCTCCACATCATTACTTCTGGCACTATAGGTCCAGACATCTTAGGTCGGCCTTAAAGAGGGGCAGTGAACCAAAGGGGCCCTTTATGTCACACTGAGCGAGGAGCTATTGACCAATTTGTCTGATTTTTAGTCTCCCCTGCAACCTCTGCTCTCCGTCTGTGATGCTGAGCTTTTTTTTTTTTTTTTTTAACCAGGACTCCCTTTGTTTTTCATATTCAAACCATTTAACCTATACCCACCGGATGAGATTTTAAGCATGCTGTTTCCCTGGCAGCTGATGGAAGTTAGGTCAAGGTCGGAGCCTGCGTGAAAACAGACCCCCGGTCCTCCTGCGGTTTTCAGAAATGCTTCTTAATCTGCATTTTATACCTGCTCAGAAACTCCAAAAAGAACACTCCAGATTACGACCATCGAAACTGACACATACTTCTCCTGCTTAATCCCTATTAGGCCTCAGCTCGCTGCACCCAGAGCCCAATTCGACAGGGGACAAAGCAAAAGGCATTGTGGGAGCTGTTTGGTTTATTGCAAAAGCTTTTTGCAGCCTTGTCCTGTTAGCAAAAATCGCCTTCTTGCTTTTGGTTTTGTTAGTTTGGGTTTTCATCTCTCAACTCTCTAATCTAAACGCGATCGAGGCTCAGCTGGAATAAACTATTAATGCCTGTTTGTTTAACCCTTGAATGGCGAGTTAACCCCTGTTAGAGCCAGCTTGTCGGTTCGGCACAAAGAAGAGAAATCCTTGATATTTTAATCACATTATGGCCTAAACCCCCCCTCACCCCTTGTTCACTACAGGTCTGAAAGACAAAGGCGATGCTAGAAAACACGATGTAAAAGAACTGAAATGTTGCAAAATGACATTTGACATCATTTTCCTGCACGTTTCTTTTTAATTTAGTTATTTACTTCTATTTTTAAAACACCTATGTCTCCAACAATCATTGGCTCCCTCCTCTGCACATTAAAGCGATTAAGTCAATCACATGAGATAAGTGCAGCCGCCAGCAGGTACAAAACACACAGGAAACATGTTTTATACCTCTGGGTGGGGGTGGGAAAGATGAAGCACTTGTGATGGATTACAGGCCTGCTACAAAAATCGAGGCTTATGGGACATCAGATCAATGAGAAAACATCAGCTTCCTTGTAACACAGCTAATGTCTGAGCTGTGCCAGGAACTGGGGTCAAATGTTAATGTTGCACTTGATAATTCCAACTTATTATAGGGAGAGTTGTTGCTCAATGCTCAAAGTTTTTAATCTCTTAAAGCAAAGCTATACCTAAAATGAAGCACTCTCTTCCCTGTATGTCTTCCTTCCTTCAAACTGTGTCCTTAGCACACTCTGTCTGACCCAGGACTTTGGAGGTTCAGGTTGTTTTTACATGCAGACTCGACGAAAGATTTGCGAAAAGCTTAAAAGACAGACATGGAGCTGAAGACCCTGAAATGGAGGAATCGCGTGAGGAAGAAGCAGAGTACTCAAGGTAGCAGCAGAGTGCACTGCCCCCGAGGTCAAAGCACTTCTGTCATATTAGCTTATACACATGGTCCACATTTTTCAATAAATCATGTCCCTGAAGGACAGCTGGGACTCTCAGAGCAGCCTTCAGTCCTATAAGCTGCATCTAATGAGGCCTGGTCAGCTTCTAATTGTGAAAATATCAACTTCAGAGCTGCAGTAAACTCCTAAAAACATTATTAGTACAGAAATATCTTAGTGTATAGAAGTAGAACTGAGTATACATTTACGTAATTCAACCTAATAATAATAATATTAATAGTCATAATAATACTTTTCGTGTTTGTGTTTTATTTTTTATTTTTGTCTGAGTCTCCGTGGAGTCTGAAGACCATCTCATATGATTAAACATACATGCGAAAGGGGCAGGGCAAGAAAAAAACCATGAAAGATGAAAGAGTCCACTTTTAATGTTTGCCTCCAGGACACATTTCGACACAAAGTCCTGGTTTCTCTCCTCTTGTCACGCAAGCGCCGCCACTCTGGGAATCCAGTCCGCAACCCGGACTGCGCTCCGATAAGGCGACTTTTAAAAGTTAGGGGCCAATAAAACAACCTAGATTATACATATTTATTTATTATTTAAATCATACTCTGTCGTGTTTAGGTCCTTTAACGTGTTTACTGTTCAAACTGTTCAAACATGGAGAAGATTCAATAAACGTGCGCAAACGATCAAATAGCTTTTGCGTAAAAGTCGCAGATGAGGGTGAATGTTGTCCACATAAGATCGTAAGTTAAAGATCAAGTTCTTATCTACTTATGTTTGTAACAGCAAAGTGCTGCTGCGGCCATTTATTATTATTAATATTCTTAATTTAATTAAAAAAGTAGACGCCTATTTCTTATCAAAGACTCCATACGCTGAACATTTTGAGAAACCTGTTTATTTTATTTAGTTAATAGACCTTTATAACATAGTTAATTTAACGTTTTTATATTTTAAGGACGCAGTTGATGTTGTTTTAAACTCGGATCTTTGATTCACCTTCATCTAAAAGTGTAATAAAGTTTGATAAAGCCCGATTTCAGAAGCCTTTATTATTATTATTATTATTATTATTATTATTATTATTATTATTATTATTATTATTATTATTATTATTATTGCATATTTACACCGGGTTGTATGAGTATTATTAGTTTGCTTAAAATATTTTAGTGCGTCAGTAAATACAGTATCATAATTATTATTATATAATTTTTTTTTATTTGTATTTATTTATTTATTTTTAAACTTTTTGTTAAAATAAAACTATTAGCGGTCGTTACGTAATTTGATAAAAAAAAACTTTTTACCTACGTATCTAATAAATAGGAATCAGTTTGTATTTAAATCTGACATAAAACAACTTATAGCAAGTGGGAATTACCCAGTCGACAAAACACAGTGAGGTGTGTGTTTAAATAAGTTAATGGACATTTCTTTACGAACTCGACTCTCTGCATGTTGTTTAATTCCCACATCTTAATTCAGCACGTTTGTATCTTGGTGTTAATTTGAAGCAAATAATTCAAACAGATTCCTTTCTGAAAATAAAAATGACTTTTTTACACCTCCTCTATTATTAACAAATTTTAAACAAGGCTGAACATTTCTAATTATAGGCAATTTTATTTTATTAACTTTATTTTAATATTTACTCAATTTAAATCGAGGATAAATACAGGAATTTTATTATTTACATTATTAACATAATGTAAATATTGAACTTTTAACATTTCAAGCTTATTCGACAACAGATTTCTACTTTTTGTTGTGAGAACATGTATTAAATTACGTTTTTAAAAGATTTAATAAATATTTAATCTGGTGCCTAACTCCAGACATGTGAACTTGTCTCAACTTAATTTTTTACATCAAGTTAACAAATTAAAATTGTTATTCTAACACAACTAAATGTGATCTTGATTAAATATATTGTCTGCTGTGTAATTGTATGTATTAGTTTGGTTGATTTAGATTAATGAGTTCATTGAACAATAGCTGTTTTGACTTAATCTAGTTTTATTTCTTGTGCTAGCATCCCTGTTTAATCTAATATATATAATACTTGTAGGTTTATTAACTTACACATCTTAAGTTAACACCAACCTTTAGTTTATACTAGTATGAGAATAAACAATCGTGATCTAATATATGTACGTGTTAAAGACACATAACAAGTTTCCACCATTACTCTTGTGTTTAAAGAACTAAAAAGAACAATATTAACTCAACAAAAGAGAGAATTAATTAAAAAACGCATGCTGGGAAGACTTATATGCTAATTTGTTTTGAATTTTGTCAACTTATGCAACGAGTTGAGTGAACTCAAGTGAATCAATTAATTAAAAAAAATTTGTTTGAAAATATAAAAGTAGAATATTTAGGTAAACTTAATTAAACAGAAGTCCTGAATAAGAATTTAGAGTAATAATAATAATAATATAGAATAAGTGTAAGCAGTGAGTAAGAAAAGCCTCACATGTTATGTTTTTGGTATAAAATGACACCGACAGCTGCGGCTGCGAGTTCTTCATGACTAGAAATGTGAAAGGAAATATGTTATGTTATAATATGCTGATCATGAGCAACGGCTCCAACTATAAACCTGATCTGTCTACTGCCTCCAGTTGTGGTTCTGTGTTAATACAAGTGGAGCTGCTGAGTTTCACCATGTGAAAATAAATAAATAAACAAATAAATAAAAGCAGCAGGTTTCCACACAAGTTTCTAGTGAAGCCAAAAAATTCAGCATGATGGTGATGGTCATAATAAAAACACCATCCTCACTCATTCCTCATGTGACGTTGGTTTCTGTGATCGACCTCCTGACACTGGATGATATAAAATAGGAGATATACCGCTCACAACTTGGGCCAAATGTGGTTCATTGTAAGAAGAAAAGTCATGTCAGGTTCACAAAGACATTTACTGTTCATGTGTCACCAGTTAGAACAAATGTAACAGTTGTTTTTTTAATGAAACTGGAAATACACACATTTATTTACATTCCCAGGGCTGTTGCAGTATGTGTGTGCTAATAATTTAGATTCTGACGACGACTAATTCTAAGTTGTTTCAGAGGGAGGTCACTTTAACGCCTGGAGCCTGGGAGGCCTGAAACCCAGCTTATTGTAGCGAGCAGTTTGAGTTCAGATGTGGAAAAAAATGCAAAAACCCACTTTCATCTGCAGGCTTGTTTGTGGTCAGTGTTATTCTGCTATATGTCGCTGCACATTCTGCGTGTTTGATGAGTTTAATGCGTGTTTGCACAATGAGTGATGATTAGAAAAACGTCAAGAGCCGAAGAAACAGGAACACAGCTGAAAACCATTAATACAAACATAAAGTAAGTCATAGCTCACACAGAGTACAGACACACATTCACATGTTCAACATCCAAAGTGACAGTATTTTCCTACCACAGTCAGCCGACTGAGGGCAGCACAGCTCAGCTTCCAACCAGGCACAGGACACGCTGCTCGTGAGGTCGTAGTGATAGTAGATGGTAGATCACGTGCAGCTCAGTGTAGGTCTCAGATCTGAGAGTCCTGCAGACTGACCGTCTGTGCTTCAGTTGTTACGCTTCTGACTGTACCTGCTAGTTCATGGTGGTTAAACAGCTGTATGCACCTCTGTATCCTATTGGAGCTCTTAAATGCATCTTTCATTATGTCCCCTAATATATCCATTGTTGTGTAACGGCAGTGACAGTGTCTTAACTTATACATGACCTGACTGGACTGTTTGGATCATACGGATTCATTAGTCTGATCCACAGACATAGTTAAAGTCCAGTCTCTTTAGGGATCTAACAGACCAGATCTCCAGGCCGTACCCGGTTTTCACCCGGGGACAGCTGGCATCAGCTCTGGCATCTCCAGTTACCGACAGTATACTTCACCATAACAGTGTATGTAACCTGATTTGGACATGTTACAGCATGATAGTCAGGTGGACACAGTTAACAGAGCCTGTAAGCGTCTCTGCTGAGGCTGATGATGGTTAAATTAAACTGTATGATCATCTCGGTGGAGTTATAATCAGAGCTGCAGATCACCTGCAGCTACAGTGAACTGTCGGTCACCGGGGTCCTGGAGCTGATCCCAGCTGTCCCTGGATGAAGGGGGGTGAACTGTACAGGTTACTGCACATCTCCTTTCTGCCTAGCGATTCATATAGTTTTTAACCTTGTTGAGCTATGTGAACAATGAGAATCACAATAACTAGTGCAAAGATACGACTACGACTATTTTGTCTCCATCGGCCTCAGCAGTGCTGGTTATATCCTCCGTTAACTAACTGTCACCATCTCTCTGAGTTACAGTGATACTTGCTGCTGAGGGTGAACCCACTCTCTGTGGCCACATGATATATATATTATCATTATACTATCAGAATAAGTCGCTATAGACCAGAGATGATGCAACAGTAGCTCTGAAAAAACCTCACAACACTTAATTTTTAGTATTTTAAAGTATTTGCTTACTACTGCCACCTAAAAGAAAGATTTTATTTTATTTTTGCTCCAGTCCCTGGAGGATTTCATGTTTGTAACATTGTTCTTTACACACTAGAGGGCAGTGTTACACTCTCACTTCTGTCACAGTGACTCAGTTATGATTCTCTTCATGTATTAGTATTTCGGCTGGAATCGAAGTAACAGTATTAAATAACAGAAATACTATAAACATTACTAAAATTTGAAGAAGTTTAACTTTAGCTACTGATCAATCGGCTGAGCAGCCATATAGATACTGTACACAAAGAGGCATTGTTAAATAAATCACAGTACGTGTTCCAATACTTTTGCAATCCTCCGTTATTTAACATGTTAAGGTGTCTTCAGTCTTCAGTGCACAGCAAAAATAGTGATTATTAATGCATGAACCAACATGCCAAACGACAAATGGCTTCAATTTGGAGATTTTGCTGATAAATGTTTCATGAATCGTCAGCACTTGAGGTCAGTGTTGTTCAACCCAAGTTGCAGCAGTGAGAGTTACACTTTGCTCCTCGCCGCTCTAACAGGATCAAATGAAGAGCCAGTTTCTAGGGCCCTGAGCTGTCACTGAAATCAACAGAAGACGACAAACGGCGGCAGTCAGATATCGACTGAAGCTGCGTTTCGCTCAGTGGAATCAACACCTGCTTGGACTGAAAATGAAGACGAGCACCAATAATAATGCACGGCAGCCTGGAAGAACAGTGAGTGCATGTCTGAGGCTGTGTCTAGACCCTTGTGCATAATGTACACGTTAATTTGTTAGAAGGAGATGGAGGGCTCCTTCTCACACACACACACACACACACAGCACCTATCAAATCAAATTAGTCCTTCAGAGGAGCTTAGATGGAGAATATTGCCTGTCACGAGGTTCTTGTGCTGAGAGACTAACATAGGGGAAAAAATGAATAATTACATAAGGCCATCTCTTGTAAGAGAAAAACACTTTCATCATAATGCAAATTAGTGTTACTGGGCTTTCATATCAACAGATTTATTTTTTTTAAATCTGTGTGCGGGTGGCATGGGCTCTGTGAGGAGGCAGTTTCCTGGGAGTCCAGTAAGACTCGGTCATTTGCATTGCCTCCAGCTGCCTTTCTTCCCCAGCAGCCCAGGCACCATCATGCATTAGAAAATCATGTCAACGTAAAAAATCTTATTTAATAAGACACAAATGCATTAAGCGCAGAGCCGCACAGAGAAGGCTCTGCAGAGAGTAGAGTTACACAGTTATCTGCTCTCTGGATGGAAGACTTACGGTGTGTACAACTCATTTTACAAACCAAGAGGTATTGAATTTGATGCACGTTAAAGCACTCCTGTGCTTTACCGTTTTTCTAATTAATCCCAGCTTTAGTCAAATATGCATCTTTTTTGGGACCTTAATTGCCTAGTTTTCTTTCCACAACTGCAGAGCTATTTTAATTAAACAAAGCAATAATAATATAATGTAATAATAGATCTGTGATGAATGAGTGTTTGAGCTGAAGCGCTGGGAGGAAGAATGGTCCTGGATGTTGTGCAGATCTGATCCACTGCTACAGGTGCTTGCTTGAGATTTTTGCTGCCAAAGGTGGTTCCAGAAGTTATTAACGACTGTTTCACTTACTTTGTTCATGGTTTTTATTGTAATTTGATTAGCGTTAAAAACATAATTATAATTATTGAGAGTAAAGCAGAGTACTGGAGCAGTCTGCAGAACAAAGATCAGCAACTACTGCACTTCCCAGGGAAGTTTCATCAAAACAGTTTCATCGGTTCTGTTTTAACGCTGTCTACAATATCTGGTTCTAGCTGGAACATTTTGCACCACATGGTTACTACATAACAACACAAATTAGCATGTGGGAAGATGGCATTAAACCATGAATGAGACCCAGTGCAAAGGCTTGAGCCATCTTCCGCCCTCTGGACAGAGGTTCAGAGTAGCTTTAACTTATGTAACAGCTAACATGTTCAGTTATCATCCCACAAAGGTCAACAGACCTTTATATGTTTCATGTTCTTTATACACCATCACTCCTTGTGTGTTATTTGCATAGTGAGGAGCTAAACTGGAGACGTGTCACTGTGCATTACCACTAGTTCAGTTTCCTCCTCTCTTGATGTTCAGGGAGCACAATACCACCGTGCCCTTTACCTCCTCATCAGCCTCCTAGATGGTGCAGCGTCTCGGCTCTCAGCCTAACTATGCTCTGTCTCCCAGCTTTCTCCTGCTAATGGAGCGAGTTACTCTGCCAGCTGCAGATGTGTGTTGCCCTCCACCTGGGTCTGACAGTGCAGCGCGGCCACAGGTGTCCATCGTACCTGTCACAGACCTAAACCTTAATGACAGGTGCTCAGTAAGGCCACAGATGTCTTCTGTTTCTATTCAGTTGTGACTGCAGAGTGTTGTTATGTGCAACATCAGTCATAATAGGATTAATGAGCAGTGAAAGGAAAAATGGAATAGGTGTGAAGATGCTATCTGCTAATGCTAACATTGCAGCATTCACCGCTTTTGAGATATCTTAACAACTAAGAGTGGATTTCAATAGTAGTACTAGTAATACTAGTAGTAGTATAATTTTTGATGACACTGTAACACCTGAATTTCACGCCGGTTAAGTGAAACATTAGCATATTAGCATTGTAACTGTGAATGTTATAGCATGCCGAAATTAGTATTCAGCTCAGTCCCAACTGACTGAACTTTGACCTTTGCTGCACTGACCTTTATGGATGCAGCCAATCAGTGTTGACCACTGCTGGAAAATAATTAGCCTACTTGAATCTCTGAATTTCCTCTGTGAATAATGTACAATTATGGATTGCCCTCACATTACGATTAGATGAACACAGGCTTCTAATTGGAGAAAAATTAGCACGCAGATACAGATACTGTACAGGCTGTTGAAAAACAGCTTGAGTCTCAGAAACGTAGCTGCTAGCAACATTAGCATTGTGGCTAAGATGATGCCTGACCCTCATTCTTTCGCAATAGCATGAACACACCTTATTAATTTTTAAATGTTAAATGTGCTGTCCATGAGGATTCAACAAAAAGTTATGAGTTTTAAAGTGTTTGATCCAGCATAAGTTTTTAGAAGCGATTAAGATGCTAATTGCAGTTAGCTGGATGTGACTTTCCGTCTTTGTAGTACTGTGTATTTGGCCATGAAAACTGGTTTTGTCCATCTGTGTCATCAGTCATGTGTTGTCATCTATCTCCACCTGGACTTTAACTTTTCTTATCCAAGCTGCTTAACTTATAAGTTGCCCTTCTGACATGACACTGACTGTGTGAGTGTGGCTATTGTATTATGCATAAGGTAAATAAATGCTTTCTTGAGAGACGATGACATTGTGGATAAAACAGCTGCAAAGTCAAGAAGTCCAAATTGACGAACATAAACAAAATACAGCGGGTGTCAAAATCTGTGGCAAATATATTCTTGTTTCTGATCAACAATCTGTTCCTTCTTCTAAGCCATATTTATGCTTTAATTAACCCTTAGTTGACCCCAGCAGGAAGCAGGAAGCGAGGATTGTGGAATTGCAGAGGTTGCACACAGTGAAGGCAGGAATACCAGCTGGTCTCCAGAGGCTGTATAAAGTCCCTGACAGTGATATTTTCCTGCACTGCACAGTACCAAAGACTCCACATAAACAGCCAGGTTACATTTTTTTAGAGACAATGAAAGGCTTAGAGTCATTAAAGTTTACTGTTGATTGACAAGTCCATCTCATTAATTAATCATCCAGAGCTTTTGTAGCCGTGGTCGTCCGTCTCTTAATCTCCTCCTAATGAGATATAGTAGAGAACCTGCAGCAAGACAAACCCTCTGGTTGTGTGTCTTCTTTGGGGGAATTAACTTGTAACATTTACGTGATTGAGTCAGAAAGCAGCACAATCACCCGATGGGCCGCTTTGATCAGTCTAATGAAGACAATTCATTCCAGCTGACAGGAAATGACAAATCAGAGGCCTGAGCAGGAAACAAACACTTGCTGAATTAGAGATTTTTGTTTTCTCAGAGCTGGAAACTGGAGATACTGTACGTGTTAACAAGGACAAATTGCATTATCACAGTCAACAAGATGTATTTGATTGTTGAGCACTTCATGTCAGAGGTTTTAAAGGAGGAAATGAATCATTTTCAGCTGTAAATTGCTGCAATTTCAGGTAATATCACAGTTGTAAATGGGTTTATTGCCCATCTCATTCATAGTCCACATCAGCCTAGTTTTTAAACACATTTTCCTTTATTAGATTAATAATAATAAAGTGATCATTTTGTAGGTCTTTCTTTCTAACTTTCTAAATTGCGCTGTCGCTTGTTGATGCTTCACTCTTTGCCGTTTGTCTATGAGTCATGAACCTCCATCCCTTTTGTCTGCGTAAGAACAATGATTGGAAATCTACTCAGCCATGTGTTTGTGGTTTTCGTTCTTGTATGTTGAGCAATCGGCTATCAGCAGACTAATTGTTTTAGTTGAATATACTTGAATATTCACACCTCAGAGTAGTAGAATCAGTTTCTGCAGCATCGTGTTGCACATACTGTACACATTCAGCAAAGAAAGTAGTTTTCTGTCAATATGATGTCACATTATCAAAAAGTGTTGCTAATCCAATTGTAGATTCTTACTTTTTAGTTTTTAAATTGTACAAATTAACAAAGATGACTAGCTTACATTTGAAAAAACATGCCGAAGTTAATGTATTATCCTTACAAAGATGTAGTTTGCACCACCACCCACCACTCATCCTGGACAGGTCACAGATCTATCAGAGGGCTGAAACAGACAAACGCTCACACTCATGCCACCAATTAACCTGCATGTTTTTGGATTGTGGGAAGGAGCAGATTAAACCCTTCAAACTGTAACGTTTGATTTTTCTATCAAAATCGTTGGTTGTGACAGAATTAATGTTGAGGTTTTCCAAATCTCTCCTCCCACGCACCGTCTCCACTTGACTGCTTCAGTGGCCGCTAACAGGTTAGGGCACCTCTGACAGCCGTGACCTCTTGAAATCGAGTTCCCATATTACTGAAATGTTTTCCAAGCTTCACTGTAATGACAAACTGACAAATGTTTTTTTGAAGTGATATGTTTACGTTACAGCATGAGTGCTCCCAGAGCTTGTACCATAACCTTATGAGCAGGAAGTTCAGTAACGCCGTGGTGGTTGTTAATTTGTAACTTACCAGGTACTTTAGCATTTTCTATGCTAAACTACCATCTATGTTTTGGAAAATGTGTTATGTGTAAACAGGATTTCTAAGACACAGAAGGCATTTCTTACCAAAATGAAAAAGTCAACATCTATGATTAACAAACTAATTTTCGTCCTGTGTTGAATATTTGTGAGCATTTTTAATGGTTCTGCTTCCAAACTCACAACACATTCACATTACAATGTTTTCCTCCAGCTCTGTCTGCTAAATTTCAGCCTTCCAATATAATTAAGGAGCTGCGGAGCACCGAATGCTGGCTGACCTCAGGGGTTTTCGCTCTTTAGGTGCATTTTCCCCAGAAAACTGGAACCTTTTTGAGGAACGTTAATGCATCCATTATCAAGCCCAATGCCTTCCATATGTACCCTCCCGCTTAGGATTTGTTGCCTTCTTCCTGGGAGTCCTCATATAAATTGCAATTGATATAATTATTCTTTTGAGATTTATTGAAAGTTTCAACAAATGGAAAATAACTGATAATTATTACCCGATGACACTTTCTTTGTTGCGTATAATGGCTCGGTATAACCTCAGGGTATTAATATCACATTTTTAGCCTGCAGTGGAAAAGGACATTAGAGTGCATACAGCATTATTCAGTCTTTTATTTAATATACACATAAACACATTAATCACAAGAATAATTAAGATGAGTACAATTTAATGTAATTACCTTTCAGCTGAATCCAATTTCTGCCACCTTGGCTTTGATGTAATATGTATAAAAACTGGGTCTAAGACATCAGAAGCTTCCTGCAATAAAACACGGATGTCACAAACGGGAATTTTACCATTCATTCAATGATTCATCACCGTGTGCAGGTGGAGCAGTGTGAATGGCCTCACAGAGCAGCAGGTTATGCATAAAATCTGGGAGGATCTGTACTAGAAAAGACGCAGCAGGGTCTCTTTCGATTGTTCACTGACTGACAGCTAATCAGACGTCCTGACAGCGCTAGGTTCAGAAGACAAAAACATTTTTTTTTTCTTTTAAAAGATTCAGAAATACAATTACTATCTCCCCTGCCTTGTGCCGCAGCGTGGGAGAAATGAGGAAGTGCTGCAGATAGGGCTACAACAGACAGGCGCGTTTGGAGGAGAGGCTGGGTTGCTTTTGAAATGCAGTTGAAATGTAAAAATACCTCCTTGCATTGCACCCAACCCATTATGAGAAAGGTTAAGTTGGGGCTAATTACTACCTGGGTGGAATATGAATTGCATGAGCAGAATATATCTCTATATACAAAATAACATAAAATAACCATGTGTATCACTAGTGACACGATGGGGCATGTAGAACCTTCAGAAAGCAACCAAACATTTAAAAAGACACACGTTAGAGTCTCACTAATAATTCAGGATGATGGTCTTCTTCTTTTTACCCCTAGGCTGACATGAAGGTAGCCGCATCCACTTGCTTGTTTAACTTTTGTACAGCTCATAAAACCCTGAACATTAAGAACAATACAACAAAAAACACAGGCAGCACCTCAGTGACTGAGTCAACTTCACGTCCTTACAAACCTCCCAGACATTTTGATCTCCATCTGTGTTGTTTCAGTTTCTCCTTGAAAACGGAGGCTTCTCATAAGCTCGTGCTCTGTTTGCCCTCTGAGCTGCAGCGATGTCACAGCTGCTAAAACGTTATTTTCTTACATTTTAAGACGTTTTATTCAAATACACAATATCCAGTTTTCCTTATAGAAACCACAGATTGCCACTTTGCAAACACAGAGGAGGCACAGATAACCATTTGAACATGAATACATTAACACACTCAGTCAGTTATGTTATATTGTATGGACAGTAAATGCGTTCAAAAATTGTTGTTCACTAAATTTACTACTGTAGATTTAATAGGCTCAGATAATTATTTTAATGGAGAACCCAAGAGAACAAACTCTGACTAACGCTAGTTAAAGTCAGATTTTCAACAATTTGATGTTGTTCTTGTTGTTTATTGACTTCAAATAACTTATGTTGGACAGAGCAACCCAGCATGTATGGGAGCAGCTAAAATTAAAGTTACATATGAGTTTTTAGTATAAAAACTAAACACGAAGAAGTAAAGTCACAAGTTTGTACAAGTTTGAAGTGGATTTGTTGAGACTTCAGCCTTCGGTCTGCTGATTTCCCCGATGGCCCGGCCTGTAATATCCAACATGATATTCAATTTGGGGTGAAGCAGTTGTTTCACTAGCAATAATTCTTAATGGAAGATGAACATTCAGATGGCTGCGTGGTGCGGGATGAGGCATGAGGCACTCCATTAACTGAAAATCCCAGACCTGCCCCGAGCAGAGTTCCCATTAAAGCAGAAAGCGGTGAATTGGCAAAACTGCTGAATCAATAATTCCTCTGTACTCCCAGCTGATTTCCGACCTCGTCTTCTAAACTCATTTGCAGTTTATTTGCCCGCAAAGACTCGAGTCAACACATTTCCTTTGACGAAGCACGTTGGAAATAATCTTGGACGAACTGAGAGTACACGCAAGTCAACAAGGAAGCGATGATATAATTGGTATTTAACATTTCAGAAGTTTAAGGCTAATTTTATTTTGGTAATTCTTCAGTACATGCCCCTTTTCCTTTCTTGATCCCACTTTATTTTCCTCTTGCTGGCAAAAAGTGGGACACTAAAGCCGAATGACTGTGCCTGCAGGTGCTGAGACAAATCCAGTGATCAGACAGCCAGCTCTGTGTGCCAGCCATAGTTGGGCTTTGATTAGCTTGGGCCGTATAAGACTTCACTCTCTGTGTGTGGGTGACGGAGAGAAAGGGACCTGGCAGGAACAACAGTGGCAGCATGTAAGCGTTACTTCTTTTTTTTTTTGCAGCGATGACGTCTCTGATGGAGACCACCTCCGAGCTTTTGTTCACACAATGAAAAAGAAGTCATGTCACGGTTTTGTGATACTTGAAACGGAACTATTTTAGAAAGCTCCCATTAAAGTGCATTGTTCAATACTGTAATCATTGCACTGCATCCCATTTATCTCCTCACACTTTTTTTTACCACCACTCCCACAAGAGAGATTTTTAATTTAAAAAAAATATATATTTTTTAAGTTAAAAATATTCAGTTGTATCAAGATTGAGCATTTGTGTTGCCTGTGTGGCAAATCCAAATCCTGTGCTCATCTCTTTAAATACTCACTTGCAGATTCAGTTTGCTGGAGAATATTTTCTCAGCTAGACTTGTGCGCGCTTGTTTTTCACCGCAGCCGTTGTTGTCACTACCAATTTAACTTTTCCTGGGCTGGGTCACCTAAACTGCCTGCAGAGAGTGTGTGTGTGTGTGTGTGTGTTTGTGTGAGTGAATGAAGTTTGACCTTATTGCTGTAAAGGACTGTCTTAAGCATTGCTGCCTTGTGTTTTTAAACCGTGGCCTCGTACTTGGATAGCAATCTCTGTCTCATTGTCGTTTTTGTTTCTACTTGTACTTTAGCCCCCGTGTGTCCTTGGTAGAGAAGTTTGAGCACGGTGACTGTGCCTAACTACAGGGACCCTGGTATAACACACAGGTATTATCTTGTATCAGCTGAAGATGTCTGGGGAGGGAGCTTCTGATTTCATCTCGACTAACGCTTCACTGATTTATGTAAAGAATGCTTTACTTTTTCTTTTTTTTTTGCTGCTACTTGATTTGCAAGAGATACAGATGCATTGAAAGACAGTCGGACTGTGTGGGACATAATCCAGCTCATTTTGTATTCTCTAGCTGACAGCACAGGCAGAACTGATAACACCCATAGTCTTTCTCTACCTTTCAACAATACGTTTTACTGACCTTGGTGTCACTGGAAATTACACCTTCCTGATCAGGCTTCATTTAACTTTTTACAAGAGGCTCTGCACACGACAAAAGGCTGCACACAGTTGCTGGATGAAAAAGAGACGCAGTAATTGCCACATATAGAGATTCTGCCTTGTTTTCCAAATCAAGTCTGCGAATATTAAGTCTTAACACAACTGGAAACGAACACAGTCAGAGCAGGAAGAAGCGTCTGCTGTTTGAGATTAATCAGATTACTGGTAGTGAGTACTTGTAAAGTTGTTACTTATGCAAATGACTCAGCTGTTGTCTACACACAAAACAACTTAATCTAACTAAATAATTGTTAATAATACTACTTGATGAATGAACTTATACTTTACTTACTTATTTCAATTCAAAGCCACCGAGCTTCCTTCAAAACCCATAATCACACATGTATGGCCTGTGTGGTTGGTCAACAGGTGAACAGCTGCATCTAATGCTTTTGTTTTATAGTTTCAACGGGTGTATATGTAAAATTGAAGAATAAATACATTTTTAATGGGGTTTAATTGATTTAAATCATTGTGCTGTGTTGGGGTTTGTTGATAATATCTTACTTTAACAAATAATACAGGCGCTTAATAACATATATTAATATATACATATATTTGTTGTTTGCTTTACAGCATCCCTGGTTGTTCTCTGGACTAAAATCATACACTTGGGCACATAAAACTGTCACATAATGAGATAATAAATAAAATCTTGTTTCCTGTGCCCTCTCACCCGCTGCACTAGTAATTATCGGCAAATTTACACAGTGCCTCGGGCTTTGAGTTCCAGGCTGTAATTATAATTATGAGTTAAATTTGACAAAAAGGCTTCGCCACATTGTCGGACACTGTTACCATGGAAAAATACCTTATTATACATGATGGGATTTGAACAGCTGTAACTGGTTTTGCAATAGACTTTGTGCAGCAGAAGAGTCCATCTCAGCCACGCTGTTTGCCTTCCCCGAGGCTGGATGAGCTCGCTGATGCAAACAAAGCACTAAACATGACCTAAGGGTCTGCCTCTTCTTCTTTATCTGAGTGAAACCTATTGTTCCATACGAACACCAAACAATAGGAACAGTGCAGCCTAAATGTAAAGATGAGCAACCATTAGCTGGAGTATAGAGGACTGTGGTTAATTTGAGTCATTTGTACATAAAGATTTTAGAGGAAACTACAGTTCTTTGTTTTCAGTTATGGTTAGTGATAACTTAAATAATTAATAACACAGTTGGTCTATTAATCATAAAGCATTATAAACAAAAAGCATGAGCAATAATAACATACATTTATTATATAAAATTAAATTAAAGGATTAGGATGCATTCACTTTTTGCACAATTGAATTTCTTTAATATAAAATAATCATTAATCTGCACAAAATAACTCTTAATGATTAAGTGAAAACATTTTTTAATTTGCAAATTAATTTACAATTGAAAACCTCCATCGCTGCGTTTCAGCCAGTTCAATATGTTCAATTGGCAGAGGACCCAGAGGAAGAAGGAGATAACCCGAGAGACAGGAAGCAGCGTCACTGTACAGTTAAAATCTAAGAGACAACCTGGAGGATAAATTTGTGGCCTCTAACCAACTATCTTTAGACTTTGGTCCTGCTGCTGTTATTATGTACTAGTGCCACGAATGCATATTAATCCACAGCAGAAAATAGTTTCAACAAATGCACCCACATGAAACGATATATATTTTAACCAAGAGCTTTTTAAGTGCTTAGGGGTTTAGATGTGTTTTGTCCTTAGCTGTAAGTACACTTTAATTACTAAACATAATTTGGGCATTCCTGAAGAACTCAGAGACACCGAGTTTAATGGAAGAGAAACTCTGCAGCAGGTGTTCAGTCTGTTTCCAGACGAGTCATTCACACGTTCTCGTATCTAAGCGCCTTGACGACTCATTACACATTGATGCCGCTTCAGCAAACTCCACTGTATTACATCAAATGTTGAACACATAGCCGAGCAGGGTTTAAAGACGGAGAGGTGATTCAGTACATACTTAAACACTGTAAAAGGTGGAGCAACGCATATGTTGCTTTAAACCATGCACACTTGTAGTGGCTCCTCTTTCTCATCTCCTGATGAAGTCAGGCATCTACAGATTCTTAACTCAAGCGAGCATTTGTGCTTTTACGCCTTCACGGTTCAAAGAATGAAAAATCCCAGGGAAACTTGTTTTCCGAGGTAAACACACACATTTGGATTAAACTCATTTCTGAAGTCTTGGCCACCAAATGGCTCTTTTGGGACGGGGTTGCTGTTGCAATCTCGGGACAGCTGGCTCATATTTTACTCACTTCTGGGCGCCGATGTTCGGCTGAAAATTGAAGCCAGTCAGGTGTGGCAGCGTCATAGCCACAAGACTCTGGAGAGCCCTTTCATCTTTCACAGCATTTGCCAGCTTTAATAATGACATGGGAAACAGCATCTGCTTTTTCAGTGAAGTAGATTGAGGAGAAGGGAGAATCTGCACAGTGTTTACACTTCGTGTCTGAAAAGCAACTGGAAAACACTTAATATGCTAATGACTCCAACTAGGCCCCTGGCTTTGTTGGAAATGTGTATTTTACTGTATAATCCTTATAAAAAGGTTTACATCTGACCCTGAACGACACCAGCTAAATGCATATAAGCATATTCAGGGGCTCCCGTTCTGTTTCTGTAACTGACGTGAACGTCTTCTGCATCAATAACTTAACGTCTATTCAGATTTGACCACTCTTTGTGTGTTTAGTGTTGTTGTAGCAAGCACAAGTCACGATACTGTCCCCACTATGTTTCACAGATGCTATAAAGCCCTTACGTTGGATTACAGCGTTTGGTCATCGCCAAACATTACACTTCTCATCTCGAGCCAAGACTCTCTACTTTGGTCTCATTCAACCTCAGAACTTTCTTCCAGTAGTTGTCTGGCTAATGAACATGCCCTTGAGCTTCTTTTTGGAAAGTAGTGGCTTCCTCTTTGCATGCACACCACAGTTGTTCAATGTTTTCCTGATGGTTGAGCCATAAACACTGATATTAACCTCTTTGTCATCACACGCTTTGCTCTCAGTGAGATCTTTCTGAGAGTCCAAAATCAGAAATCTCCTTTGGTCAATACCAGGGCACACTTGTGACTTTGACACTTATTTCCCTTTTAAATGAACTAATAATCCGAGAGGTTCACTTACTTTTGCCATACACACGCAGGTGTCACATTCAATTTAATCCACCCCAGTGTGGAGTTGGTTTTCACTCAGCACCGTCTTGTCAGTTGTAAAAATCTCTATTCTTAATTTGTAATTTGGTCTACATGATGGAGCCTGGGAGGGACTGAGACACAACAGGCAAGTTATTACCAAGCCGAGCCCGAGGCCCTGTCAATCAAAATCAAATCAAACTTCTCTTTTAGAGAGTTTTAACATTGTCTTAATGGAAAAATTCAAACTTTCCAGAAATGAAGAACACCGCCAGAGTTGTTACATTTTTTTCCACAGAGCTGGAGGTGTTGAGTGCTAACAATTAGAGGCAGAATCTGCTGACACAGAAATTGACCAACAGCTGTTTATATTAATGAATTAAGTTACAGCTAGTTAATATTTTGGTTTTAACAATGGATCACGTTATACAGTAAGTGTAATTTGAGATGTGTCACTCGTAGCGATGATCCAAAAGATGATGATTTCTGCTTCAACAGCTTTCAGCTCTTTGTTTTGGTTTATGGTCTGCAGCTTCACTATTTCAGAACTGTTTTCACAGTTTTTTTTTTTTTTTTTTTGCAAAAGCAAAAACCAAAGTGGCTAAAAAAGACAGATATCTCTATCAGGAGAGTGAATATCGAGCCTACATTCAGAATAGGATCCAAAACAGGACTCCAATCCATCCTTGTGTTGCTCTGAGGATGGATGTGTAAATAAGTGTTTACAACTTGTCTTGCTGCCCCCAAGTGGCCAGAGAGAAGTTGTTGTTGTTTAATTTGACTTTTGACTGATGTGCTGGAAATGCTGAAAAATAATTCGTCTATCTCTCTATCCACTACACCACAATGAGCACACAGTAATTGTTCATTGGGCCTTATTCCAAACAGCTGAAGCTGTTTTAGCTTCAATTTTAGACTGTGTTCCTATGTCTTATGTCTCATCTTTCTTATGTTCCAGTTAAAAAAGTTTAATGTGGGGATAGGTTTAAAGAAATATGATAATATTGTATAAACTGACTGGTTTCTTGTGTCACTCTGTTACTTTTCCATATTGTAATTCCATAAATTGCCTTTTGTAAAAAAAAAAACAGTTTCACCACGTGGCACTAAAGTTTCTTTCATCTGAAGAGAAATGCGTCTCTCTGGTGAGTCTGACACCTTGGTTTCAAGCCAGGAAAGTAACGGATCACCTTCAGTCTCCATCACTTGGTCTCTCGCTGCTGACTTTTCAAAAAAGAGCACAGGCCGGACTAATTTTGAAAGCAATAAAATCTCAGCACCTGGCAAAGTTATTGTTGAGTCACAGCGATCGATCACAAACCCTATTAAACAGCAGTTTGTTTTTCGAGGGGTTGATGCGCAGCCACAAACATTTTGTTTGTGCAGGTGAGGAGGACACCGTGCTTCCCAAAACTATAAATCTGAACATTTGGCGAACAACAGGATTCATCTGATTCATTTATTTTCTTGACATTTGTTGCAAAGATTTATAAATTGGATCAAAAAGTATTTGTCTTAGTTTAGTTGATAGTTAAATAGTTTCGCACTACTTTGCTGGTATTTGTGTAAAACTATTATTTTTTAAAATGATGTACATCACTTTTTTTGTGACAATATATGACCACTTTTTGATGAGAGACACTTGTCTGCTGTCTTCCATCAACCGCTTCCTTGTTTATTCTTATTATTCCGATTATACCAGGGTAATGTTTTCTTTGTGTGTTTTTTACGACTTAAATGATGGTTGTGAACAGCATGTGGACAACAGCAGATGGACTCATAGCCCGTTACAAATGGGTTTTGGCTGTGCACACTCAGCCACAGCAGAGAAGTAGGAGGAAAAACAGCAAGAGTTTGGTGCAGGGAATTCAGTTTCACCTCAGTCCTGCCCACAGGGACTCAAGGGAATATTAGATTATGAGGCAGCCAGAACCAACATCAAACATGTTGGTCTGAAAGGTCACCAACACCCTGTTAAAGGCATGGCCACAGTCCAGCAGAAGGATTCTAGGCTTTTGTGTCCTTGTCCTGGCATCTTCACTGATTTCACAGTACAAACAGCAGAACTTATGTAACTGTGTGGACTTATGTGTCAAACTGAAGTCTTCAGACAGCGAGAGTGATGATGATCCATTTTACCATTAACAATCTGCTCATGACTGTTTTGTATTTTTACCAAATTAAGACGCTTTGCTGTTTACACCAAGGCTGCCCAACAACCACATGTTGGATGTCACTTTCTTGATTTAGATTTTAATTAGCATCTGTTTAATTTTAATTTTATGAAAGGTAATACATCCACAGATGGAGAGACTATTGTACTTACACTTTCAGGGGTTGTCAGCATTTGTGTGTATATATATATATTATAACTAGGCTCCTGATTAAAGCTGTAAATCAGTTTTACAATGACATAAAGTGCCAACATTTCATAATAGCTTTAGCAATTGGTCAACAGGGTCCATGTTCCAACAGACCACAACTGCATAAGACTTCATTTTTTATTTTTGCACGACAGCAGACAGCTTAAGCAGAGGAAAAATGTGCACTGCACTTTGCAAAATATAAATATAAAACAGCAATCGAAAGCAAACAAATATAGAGGTAGTTTTCTGAAGAAAAAACAAACAAACACAAAACAAATGCTAAACAAACGGCCACTGTGAAAATAATGACCTCATTTGCATGACATAAAAATAATTAGCTTATAGTCTCGAGCTTCAGCCCTTCTCAGTGCCATCTGTAAGTTTGAAGGTCCAGTAAGAGATCAGTGTGATTAGTCTGCTGTTGTGCTTTGCCTTTGTCCAGCTGTGTTATGAACTACAATGATGGATGCTTTGGTGGAGATACACTCAAAGCTTTACCAGGTAAATCTGAGGGGTCACGAAGGAAAATCAGAAACCTTTCTCTCTAATAATCCTCTCCTACATTTCAGGTAACGCTCAAACAACGTGAGAAAGGAAAAATCCCTTTGGTTGAACGGCTCTTGGCTCCAGGCTTATCCTGCTGTGTGTGAACTGGCTGATGCTTATTGAACTGAAAACCTTTTTCACAAATAAGCAACAAAAAAGGCTGTGGGTCTTCTTGTATTTCCTGAGGATGCTAAAGGAATAATTTAGAAAATGTATTTATTCACTTTCTTGCTAAGTGTGTCCAAAAGTAAGAAAAGCTACTAGCACTTGTTAAAGTCACTTAGTTACTCATGTCATGTTGTTCAATCTGCACAGAAACCTAAATACATCAATTCTTGGTTTTAGACGACAGAAACTTAACTGGTTTCCTAACCGCTAGTCATCAGAATATTTTCCAAAATAGGGACTAGTCATTCAAGCCTCTGTATTTCCCTGTTTTGAGTCCAGCTGTTTAATATTTCTCCTAAATCCACATGCTGGGTCATAACAAGTCTTGGATCATGTCGTGTTCTAGCAGAAAAAAAGTGGGAGAAAACGTTGGTGTGAGGACTGAGGGGGGCCCAGCAGCTGCCCCTGGTGCCCCCCAGGAGATTAATCCGGCAATGCATTTGTTGTGGATGTATAGACAGCTTGATTGACCCTACAAAGCATTACAACACACTTGACTGGGAATAACGGAACAGGAGCACTCACTAATCGTTTCAGGAAAAGCCAATAAGTAGCCTGTAATGGAAACACAGAAACTTGTGCAGACACCCAGTAGGTGAACCAGGGTGTTCACTGCCATGACTGAACGACAACAGGACAATGAGACGTAACAGCGAGTAACAGGAGGCAGTAACAGACAGAACAGGCTTCATCTTTTTACTTTTTTCTTTTTTTAAATTCACTCAATGTTTCCTTTGCGATTGTCACAATGCTGCAGCGGTTGTGCATCACAGCTAAAAGGACTTCTTCCAAGACTTGCAGAGGATCTTCTGGAAGGCACGTCTGAAGTCCCGGTTGAAGATGGTGTAGATGGCCGGGTTGAGGGAGCTGTTACAGTAGCCAATCCAGAAGAAGAACTTAAAGAGGGGGTCAGGGATCTTACAGGAGTCCCTGCACACGCTGTAAAGGCTGTAGCTAAAGAAAAACGGGAACCAGCAAACAACAAACACACCCATGACCACAGCCAGGACAAACGTGAACCTCTTCTCTCTGGCTTGAGAGACTTTTTTCCTGGCTACAGAGCTCCGGCGGCGTTTCATCCTGGAGGCGAAAAGGTCCATGGATTTGTTACTGACTCTGGAGATCTGAGTGGAGTGTTTGGAGAGGGAACCTTTCTTTTGTTTGGACCCCTTGGCTCTCTGAGAGTCCTGCTGCTGTGCCTTGTGACCTCTGCCCTCTGAGGAGGAGCTCTCCTCCATGTCAGCATCCTCCGTGTGTGGCCCGGTGGTGATGGTGCGTTGGCTGGGTGTAGGCGGGCACTCACAGTGACTGTTCTCTTTCTCGCCGTGGAAAGGGGAGGTGGCTTTGCTGAGTCCATTCTCAGTTTGTGTAACACCATCTGGCCTGGGATTCTTTCCCGACATGGTTCTAGTTCTAGTTTTGGCCACCTGGTATATTCTGATATAGACCAGGATCATGATTAAACAGGGAGCGAAGAAGGACGCGGTGCTGGAGGAGAGGATGTACCAAGTGTCATCGTTGAGCCCGCACTGAGGCAGAGAGCTCATGTCACTGTTGCCGTCTATAGATATGAGCGGAGGAGAGGAGATGAAAGCGGATATAAGCCACACGATTAAGATGATGCACTTGACGCGTTTGGGAGTCCTCTTCAGGTTGTACTCTACAGCCTGCGTAACGGACCAGTACCGATCCAGGCTTATTGCGCACAGATGCACAATAGACGAAGTGCAGAACAAAACATCCAAAGCCAGATAGATACCGCACCAAACTTTCCCAAAATACCAGTAGCCCATGAGCTCGTTCGCCAGAGAAAACGGCATCACCAAGGTGGCGACCAGGATGTCCGCGGTGGCCAGAGACACCAGGAAAAGGTTCTGGGGAGCTTTCAGCGCCCTGCTCGTTAACACAGCTATAACCACCAGTATATTTCCAACAACGGTAAAGAGGATGAGGAAACTTACAAGAGCAGCAATGCTGGCTATCGCTGCTAAAGAATATCCACTGTCCGGGCTCCAGGAGGAATTCAGGTGGATCACCGTGAACGCGTCCATTCCGCTGGCGTTGAGCGAATCCATCCCGAGTGCGTGCGCCTTTTACATGTCATGGAAATGGATGAGTGTTGGCATGAATTCACATTCAGTCTCTTAATGACAGGAGAGTTCATCAACAACGCTAATTTACCAATCTGACGACACGGACGGGCGCGCACAAGAAAAAAAAAAAAAGAGTCCTTACTTATTGGAGTCCTTGGATGCTGTTTGCAGCCAGTCGATCGACGTGTCTCAAGATAATTTACCTAAATAAAAATAACTTCCCACGCAGTCTATACATTCTAGTTTTGTCATGCGCCTCCTGTGTGCCAGGAGTTGAGTGGCGTGAAGCCGCAGCTCGCCCTCCTTCAGCGCGGTGCGCTCTTGCTCCCAATGATGCCCCATGTGTTGTTCTCATAAAATCCACCCGCTGCTGCCCCGCCCCCCGGCACACAGCATTTTTTATTTTATTTATTTTTTGTCTTATTACACAACTTGGTGAAGCAAGAGACAAGTCTGTGTTTCAGCCTAAATTATTTCAATTTCCATATTCACAATCGAGAATAGTTGCAACATCAAATAGGGCAAATTAAATGAACCCTATTTCTATTCTGTACAACTTAGTATGATGCGTCAAAATCAGTGTTTTAAGTCCCCTGGGAGGGTTTGTTTTTCCTAAATCTCAGCTGCATTCACATTTGTATTTTAAAGGTAAAATCATGCAAGTTTTCATTTATTTGAGACCAGTTTTCAGGAGAAGAGAGAGAGAAAGAGAAGAGTGAGAGTGGATGGAGGATTGACTTGAACAAAGTTGAAGATTAGAGACCGTGTTGGAAGTTTTGGAGTTGGGCTCATTATCAGATTGGATTTTCTACATTCTGCTGCGTTTCATCTCCTCCCACAGTCACATAATCACCTTTTCATTGTGTCTATTACTCATCCACTCATCTAACATCGGGCAGTACAGTTTGAGCAGCTTCAACCCTTTGTGATTTGTTTTATTTCCTACAGATGTTTTGGTGTTTTACCATCTCTGGCTTGTTCTATTATCAAGGTCGGAGCCTCTCCCATGAAAGGAAGGATACATTTCTGTTCTGGTGAACATATTTTCTTTCCATAAAGCTCCTTTAGAGAAACAAAAAGTGCACTCAGACCACTAACTAACCCAAACTGGTTCTAGGAGAACAAGCTCATACATACTGCAGCTGTACTTCACTCTGCAGAGCGACACATGCCTGTAATGGAAGTCAAGTAGCCAAATAGGTTGAGAGTTTTTTGCTGATAGAAAACTGTTGCATTTTACACCAGAGGTTTCATAACAGCATTTTTTAAATTGGCAGAGGCTTAACAAAATGTGTAACCATAAGGTTAAGCAGTCAAAATGTACACCAGAAGGTAAGTAATCTGAAACATATATAAAATAAGTCAGCAAAGTAACTGCAGCATTGAGATAAATGTGAATGAAAAGATCAGAAAAATTAAAATATTCAAGCAAAATGTGCAGCACCTATCCTAAAACCTCCTCACAGAGTACTTGTATCCAGTTTCACCTCTTCCTGAAATGTGTATATTTTGCTGTTTGTCTCATGAAAACACTATAGGCAGCTGAAAAAGTTGATTACCAAAGCACTTTATTGTTTATTTTTATAGGCAACCTGCGGATTGGCAGATGGGCAAATTTTCAGGTAATTAGCATATCTGGCTAGACACACCAGGGCAACAGTACATTGCTAGTTCAGCAGAGACGGGCGAGAGCATGACTCACTATCTTAAATTGTCCTGAGAGCTCATCCAGGGAGTTGAACCAGTGACCTTCCAAACTCAATCCTGCCTCACGCTGCTCCCCCTCAGCACCCATACCGCTGCAGCAGCACCCCCATGGTCCCAAGGTCACCTTCAAAAACTCGAGTCTTGCCAAACAAGTCCAGAAAAGTTATTATTCGTTCTCCAGGAAGTTAGTTGTGGCTTATTGTGAGCGTGTTGCTGCTGTCAGCATCCATATGAACGTTGCAATAGATAACTTGTGATGTCTGCTCCTTTATTATAGACTGATAGGAATTGGATTGGAAATCCTTCACCGTCCGGATTTAAAAACACACAATTTTCTCTCAAGATGGTTTTCAATCAACGTCCGGAAGCATGTCTGTGATGCCCGAGAGCCGAGGAGACGAGAGTGATCACGTAGCAGTGATCTGCAGGGTTTAAGATGTGTTGAGTGTTTAAACTGTTTAAACAACTCAGTAGGAAATGATGCTGTTGCTTTCAGCCATAATTACTGTGCCGCTAGTATCGGTCTCGACTGTCAGTGTGGGTATCATTACAATAAAAGCTGATGGAGTGTTGGGACTGTCATGATCTCATCTATATATGTCACATATCCTTCAACCATCTATTAGAGGTCTTTGTGCCTTGGGCTTTTGTTTTAGGAGCTCTGTAGGAGCTAAGTCACCTGGTTAGCATCCCAGCCTTAGAGGCGACCACTGCTACGTTGCATGACAAATGTGATTCAATCATCCACAAAGCACCAATAAAGTTCCATACTTTACCAAAAGAGTTGTAATCTTAAATCAACTTTACTTTCAGCTATAATGTGTAACTTACAGCTGACAATCTTTTGCACAACGGCGACCACAGTGCACAGATTACCCAGTGCTCAATCTGCATCCGCAAGGCTACCTGCATTGTGGACGACCCCACCCACCCCTCACACCCAATCTTCACACTTCTGCCATCAGGGAAGAGGTTCCGGAGCATTCGGGCCCTCACAACCAGACTTTTGAACAGTTTCTTCCCCCAAGCCATCAGGCTCCTCAACACACACACAACAAACTGAACTGAGCACACACACTCGCTAGATTTGACATGTTTCCATCCTTCAGTTGTAAATTGTATTCATTTCCGCTACTGGTCGCTGCTGTTTTGTGTTTTGTGTTCTGTTTTTGCACTGTCTTCTGACGTCTGTCTGCACTTTTTCTTTGTGTTCTTGCACTGTTTGCACTAGGTTGCACAGGATGCACTTTATGTGTTTTGCTAGGACAACTTAGCAGTCCTCAGCCCCATGTTTGTCTTGTTGCCGTTTTATGTAGCACCATGGTTCTGGAGAAACGTTGTCTCATTTCACTATGTACTGCTTCAGCTATATGTGGTTGGAATGACAATAAAGCTTCTTGACTTGACTTGACTTGTGAATAGGTTTATTTATTGTAATCTATTTGGCTATGTTGGTGGTGTTCAGGTCTCCCAGACCTGAAGGTAATAATAGTGGCAAAACTGCAGTCAAGATCAGCAAACATGATATGGATTAATACACAGATAAATAAAGAGGTGATACATTTTTTTTTTGCATGTCACCCCCACACCACCTCCACTTGGACAACTGTGCCTTTCTCCCATACATATTCACTCACACACAAACACACACACACACAGTTTTTGTAGTAAACTAATCACAGTTAAGCAACAGGTTGCATTAATGATACATTTCAAGCACATGAAACACTCTTTTCTCACTTTTTGTTCTCACAGGAACCCGTAAAGTACAGTTGCTCATTGTAAACTACAGATAAATATGTTGCCTGTTTATCTCATTATCTGTTTAGTCAGAAAGGCATGGCAAACTGATTTTCAGTTCAGGAGGCTATGTAACTGATTTTGGATGACAGATGACCTAGTTTGGAAGAAGTGTCCACTTTTCCAGAAGAGGGATCTTCTGACACTGAGGATTTTGTTCCTGCTAATTCAGAGTGTGACAGTGAATTTGATGAATGGCTGTAGCTGTTGTCTGTTGCCAGTGCAAAGACAACATCTTCATCTGCTCCTATTTAGTTTATTAGAGTCTATAGATAAGAACTGTATTCAACGAGAACCTTTATCATAGTTAGCATCATTTTTATTCATACGGAAAAAAAGTATTTAAGATGTGTTTTAACACATAGAGTTTTCATCATCATTGGTTTTTCAAACTATAAAGAGTTTGAAGTTCTATAGTTTTTCAAACTATAATAAAAAGAGTCTCTATGAAGTTTTAAATGTCAAACAATGCATGCTGGGAAGTCTGCTAGTGTTGAGTCATGAACTTGCATAAAATTTAATTTTAAACTTTAAACTAGGCAGCTGGGACTATACCACATGCCAAAATGCTTTTGAAGTGGATGCAATTGAAATGTGTTTTGCTCTTTATTCTTAATATTTTGAGTGTTTCACTTACCAATAAGTCTATGCATTGATAAAACGAGTCAAAGTTGCACCATTTTCATTTGGCTTTAGTTTTTGCTTTTATATTTGGATGCTAGTGTTGTTGTCAGATTTTACTATGACTAAATCAGTCAGTGTAATATAATTCATGTTGGGTTTTAAAACGACAGTGTCTCTTTATTATCACCATCTGATTACAGAACACTTATCTCCGGTCCACATACAATATGCATGGTACTGGGGACATAATCTTCAATTCCAACATGTAGAACTCGCCACTGGTGCAGAGAATAATGCCTCTATTGGCCTCAGTGTCATTACAGCTCGTGGTCACCAGCATTAACTGGACTTAAGCTCCGAGCGGACCAGTCAAGGAGAGCTGAACGAACAAATCTTCACTGCAGAACGCTGCTGTGGAGCGAGCAGCATGGTGCTTAATGAGCACAAAGGCACTTGTGAGGCATGACAAGAAACAATGAGGGGGAGAGCAGGCTGAGTGAAAGCTCAGCATGAACCCTTACAAGTCTTAGACATTTATTTGCAGGTTATAATTCAAAACGATTTATTAATTTACATGTTTGGTGTTGGGAAAGAGATTTTGACAGTGTTAATCATCGACATCCATATGAATTAAAAGCAAGTTTTTAGTTCCAGTGGAGCAAAACATATCCTCCATCTACGATTTATTAAAAGTAACAAGTTGATTCTGGCAGTTCCTCCTTTTAAGCAGTGAATCATTTCAGATTTATAGTTCAGTGTCTGAACTGTCATACTTGATGTAAAAGTATTTGGCTTCAGTTACAGTTCTCAGATGGATGTTTAAATCTGACTTCTGCAGGAATTAAAGTCTTAAGTAATATCCCAAATCGCTGATTCCCTCTGGAAATGTTTCAGAGTGGAGGTATTGATCTGAACGGCACATCAATCTCCACCAACAGCTCATATCGGGGATAACGACCCCTACAGGGCTAAATATGTAAACAATATTTAATATCCCTGCCACACGCTGTGAAGCGTTTTCATACATCAAAATTGCAGGAGCCAGGCAACTGGAAACAAAGAAGTCCATCAACATCAACTCAATATTCTCTGTGGTACACACACTTACTAATGTTACTTTGATTATTTATTATTATTTTACAGTGGGGAAAAAATCCCTCACAAATCAAAAGGGACGATGAGTAAAAGTGACAGGATTGAAAGCACAACTTAAAATATAAACTTTTTCTGAATTAAATGTGCTTCAATTTAGTCTAATATGGAATTCATCTGTGACTGCTTTCCACCTTTCTCACCAATATGTTTTAGCATCACCTGAAATCATTTCATTTTTTGTTAACACAGATATTTTTGGACAGTTGATATAACAACAAGGTCACTGGTTACAATATTGACGATATCAGGTGGGAATACAGACGCAAATGAAACCAGATCTACAGTTAAGTTCTCAGTAACACAACTAAACATGTTGCTTATTTTATTATTCTGAACCGTTAACACTCAAAAAGTCACACTCCTGCTGAGGGAAGTGATGTCGCACGTTGAATTAGAGACAAACAGATACAGTAGGCTATATTTATGAAAACATGCCAACCTCCAATTTATATTTATCATGCAGACAGCACAGCACACTGTAATTCCTACATCCCACAGTTTATTATGTTTGTGTTTGATAATGATAATGTTAAAACAACAGTAGACACATCCTGAAATGAATAAACAATCTAACAGGACTGTAGACTGGACTTAATTGATGAAATAGTTTTATACTCATGATAAGTTACATAATACACACACAAACAAAGTCCACATGGATTTGAGTTCATTTTCTCTAGCAAAGGCGTAAATCACACCACCACAATCCCTCTGAAATACAAGACCTTTACTTATTCAGCTCTATTGTCCAATACTATTCTAGTCCATAAAAGCATAAATAATTTAAAGCCGGCTGTGAGTATACTGCGCCATGCTTCAGTAATGAACCCAGTCATAATGATCAACGAGTCGCTCGCCCAGCAGCCAATAAAACTAATAAGAGATGGGCAATTTATTGTGTCATTACAGGGTAAAGTATTCAGGATCACACTGTACTTAAGTGGAAGTTTACTAAGACTGGAGGAACATTGAGATCAGAGGTTGGCTCCCACATACCAAGTGTCCAGTCTCATACATGCTCCAAAGGAAGTTTAACATTTTAAGGGTTGATTAGATAAATAATTGATCAATAGGCAAACAATATTAATTAGGCAAACAATATAATTATGACATATTAATTAGATATTTATTATGTAAAATGGTCTCACTGCATCATGAGGTTTATTGTACCTTCAGGTAAATATTGAGCAAATAATAATGGTTCATCTCAGTGGATATAACACTGATTACAGTGTAGGTGGTTCAATCTCTGGCTCCTCCCGTTCACATTTCTAAGTCGCTGAGAAACAAATGAGAAAAATATGTTGCTTTGCTTCTAAGGTTTCTGCCAAATGAGGCACAATGAAGTGGGTTTAAGATGATGACTGTGAACCACAGTGTATCTAGTGTGAATCCGACTGGAGACCTTAGTTGCAGCTGTTTCGATCCTTTATTTCTCTCTATAATTCTTGTCTAATACAAGCACAAAATACCCAAAGAGCTGGGCACTAACTTCTAATAAATATGTCCAGTTCAGAGAATTCAGGACGCTCTCTAGAGGTCTGATCTGGAGGTAAGGCACTGCTTTGCCCACCTTGCAAAAATACAGCATTTCCTTAAATTGGATGCAAACAGCTTCCTGAGTGTGAGCTGAAATAAGTTCATGTCAGAGATTGTAGAGTGGCTGCAGCCTTCTGGACGACGAGCGGCATGGAAGTAAGATTGGACTCAGAGAATATTGACGAGCTAGCAGACAAATGGAGGGGTTGGGGAAAATTGAGTACAGCAGGTGTTATTTTGCTTGGGCCAATAATAATCGAGACATCTTGAAAGGGAGCAGCATTTCCCAGGGAAGATGGGCAGCTCAGTTTGCACACACAGCACTCAGTCGAGTGCCCAAATGCAGCAGAAATATTGAAGAGAATCACAGGACTGGGGATGAGTGGATCACTCACATACAGTATTTATGAACATTTTCAAGCCACTTTAGTCCACTCTGTCTTTCATTTAGTCCCTTCACAAGGCAGTTGCAGACTTTGTCTGCCTTTCATTTGTTTGAAATGCCTTTAATTTTCATCATGTGATTCTGGAAGAGCTCCACAACTTAAATGAGCAATGTCCTCTTCATTAGTATAATCTTCATTCAGTAACATCTGACACAGGAAAGTCACTCCCTATTTACTGCAGCGTAGCCCCCCCCCCCCCCCCCCCCCCCCACTAAACAATGTCTTCAGTGAAGTCTCTGAAGATTTTATTTCACATGACACAGAAGCAGATGGGTATTTCCCAAGTACAGAGATCTCACAACTCAAGTACAATGTAGTACTGTTTATGAAGCTAATTCACAAGTCGCATGTAGTCAGACCTGAACCCTTTTAAACACGAGAAATAAAATCAATTGTTTCATTCTAATATAGGAAAATATCAAATCACTCAGTTGACAGTATTTGTGTGTGGCTCAAGTAAGTAAGCCATGCCTTCAGTAACTGGTGTTTCCTGTAGCTGTTTACCAGCAGGGCATAACAGGTTGGAGGGATGACTGACTTATAGTTTTAAATCCAGGATGACACTTGGTTTTGAGAAATTCCTGGTTCAGGACTTTCAAACAGCATTTACATAGTATAAAGTTCAGGACTTTGACACATTTCTGCTTTAAATGTTTTAGTTATCTTTAGATTTTCCTGTAGAATGGTCTTGTGCAAGTCATCCTGGTCTAGAGACAGCAAAGCAGCCCCAAATCATGATACTGCCACCACCATGTTTAACAGATGAGATACAGTTATTTTGCTGGAAGGCAGAGTTTGGCTCCTGGTTTAACAGCTTGGTCTTGAGAAAACTGTAGATGAGCAGTAGTGTTATTTTTGGATGGTAGTCGCTTTCTTCTTGCGATTCTGCCCCGCACACCATTGTGGACTCATGAACATTGACAGTGGCCACTGCAAGTGAAGCCTTTAGTTTCCTTTTCCAGGCTACATCAACAAATCGTATTTTAAGCCCTTTAGAAATCTGTTTTGTTCAACACACTTCTACAAACCTGTGCTGTCAAGATCAGACTTCAGCAGTGAAGACCCAGATTTCTCTTCTTTAAATAAAGCGGGTTCTCTCAGACTCTCACCTGATTGTCACTTCACCGTTTGAAACACCTGACTGTTATTTTCCTTCACATAAATTGATTATCCTTCAACCAGCATGTGTATTTTATAGTTTTAGGTTCCTTGAATTCCTTGGAAATAGAAAGAATTGTAGGATTTCCAAACACTACATTACAACACTTACATGTTGACGGATTTGCTAAATATATATTCAATGTACAAAGCAAAAGCTTTGCATCAACACACCACATATTTATGTTATAATATTTCAAGAATAAAATGATGTGTTGCCCTCTGCAAAAACATAAAGCACAGAAATTAAGTTTTAAATACCTCTTCATAAAATAAATTCCATTGGTAAATGTCATGGAATTAATCTTTTAACAGCATCTGTAGTGAATAGTTAACTCACACATTTGATCCATGTCCCTTTTCATTTTTCTACTTCCACTGCTCTTTGTTGCTTTTATTGATACAGAGCAGCTGAGATTTTTCCCTCCAGTAGCCTTTAATTGTATAAATAGAATAGACTTATTTCTTTCAGTTTAGTCTGAGATCAATTTTACTTTGGCAACATCCAGGGAGGTTAGTTCCTGTTCAGTGTGGTACATACAATGCAACTGTTTATTTAAGATTTGCATAATTTATAAATGAGTCTGTGTTTTAACTGTGACTAATATTTGTACACGAAATGTTTAATCAAGGGCTGAACATTTATATCATAATGACTACAACCTTATTTTATCGGTGTGTGACAGCACTCTGTTCTATTAGGATATATTTCAGCCACACTTGTTAAAAGGCATGCAAATGAAACATTGTCAGTTTTCATGTTTGTTAATAGCCGTTTATGAAGTAGATCAGTTCAGGCTGGTTTAGCTTTGATAAATTCATCCGTTGTCCTTCACATTGTATATTTGGTGGTTATTAAGCCAGCTATAATTATCTGGGTATTATGCATGTATTTTCTAATTCAATCTAACAGAAACAAATTGTCCTTTTTGCACAAATGTGAGTCAGGATGTCTGACTAACAGAATAAATGAAGCAGCTTTGTGGACCCTCGAGTATCAGTGTTCAGTAACAATGCAGAACTTATATGCCCCTTTCAGTTTTTTTTTTTCTAAAAACACTGTCTGTGATATTTGCAAATTATTTTCAACATTATAACTATCTACTCTTGTTTGGTTTCCTTGAGAATCTGACCTCGCTGCTGCCAAAAGAGATCTTCTCTTGTCAAGATCAATGCATTACATGAACATAATTATTTGTCAAATAATACATACACACAGACAAAGGCAGCTCTTTCACTCATACTCTATGCTTTTTTTACTTTCATCCACCTTTATATTTTTCAAAGAAATTACAAGCAATACCCAATGAATAATTGATCAGACACAGATTATTTTTTTTTACTTTGAGCAGCTGTATGCTGTGTCTGCTATTCTTTCATGACCTTCTGAAACATTCATGTCACTCATCTCAAGTCGTGCTCAGCATGGAGGCATAGCAGAGGATGCTGTGTTGAATAGCACTGGCATTGTGAAAGAGAAGACAGGATGGAAATGTATTCACTGAAGAGTAAAAAAAAAAAATCTACAAGTCATTTCACTTATAGAGCCTCAAAGTCCATCTGACGTATAATTAAAGAGGACTGCAAGTGAGGTGAGATTATTATGTGGTGGTTGTGGGTAATAATTACGACACATTTCAACATGTTTATTTAAAATATATGTAGGTGCGCTTTTTGTCTGAGCAGCGTTTTTTTCTTTTTAACTTATTCAGCCGCTACGTCATGTGGTGAGACTTGAAACAAATTCAAGGTGGAGGCCCCTCTTTCTTTGCCTTCACAGAACGTGCTGCGAAGCTAATGTTAGCTGCTCTGTTGTGCAGCAATGTTTCAACAACAGCAAAATATGATATTTCTGACTCGATTTGTAGAGACTGCATTTATTTTGTTGTAGAGTCCTTTATTTAAATGAACTAAATATGCATAATCTTCTAGGCTTCATCATAAAAAAAAAACTATGTGGGCAACTAGTAATTGACAACTAACAACCAAATTGAGTTGATATATGCTCAAGTATCATGCTGAAAACAATACCCGAGGGTGCGCTACTTATTTCCAGAGGGAGCTGTTTAACAGAGCCAGGGCTAATTTCTAGCTCTACTTGAAGCATTGGCACAACTCACACATTTTTTTAAACCCTTTGCCAGGAATCAGGAACCCCAGCAAACAAAACTAAGCTTAATATCAACAGAACAGCAGGCTTCTTGTACTGACTGTGGTGGATTACAGTTGCTATTCTTCCTGACATCATGCAGGGTTTAGGGTAATGGTACCAACTAGCTTCATCTAAGAAAACCCAACAAATGTCTAGCTAATCAGAAAATAGACACCTGTTTTTCTTTGCATCTATCTAAACCCAGTGTTTCAAGAAATTCCTTAAAATGTCGTTTTTTAATTTTGTTGGTTCCTGCACACTTTGAACACATTTCATGGTTTAATGTAAATAGATTTGCAGAGTTTTGTACTAAACCCACTTGAAATATCTTCAAAGTACTTGCATGTGTCAACCTGGAGTCAAAGATCTGTTAGTTGATTCTGGCACTGCAGATCCTTTATAAAGATGAAGACACAGTCCTGTACAGTCTACTGGGCTTCCCTTCAGCCCACAGCATCACGGCACATAACAGATCCACATTAATATTAATGCACTCGTTGGTGATAACGGGCTGACTGTGCTGGCTGAGTGTGCTACACACTTCAGAGCCTGAGTTTTGTCAGCAGTTCAGCAGTGGCACCATATCAGCAAGAACAGGCCGTGATCATTTTAGTAATATTGAACATGAGTCGATCAAAAATTAAGTTTGAAGGTATTATCTCCTGTTTCATGAAAATCAGAAAAAACTGCACAACACAATCGAATACACTGGGCGTTCAGCCCTTACTGAAAGCAACTTCATTTGTAAAATCTATGTCTTAGAAGTATTAAATGTAATTTCAGACCAACTCTTCCTTCTTTTAAAGGTACTCATTGTGAGAAGAGTCAGCTTTTCCTGAGTAGAAACAAAATAACTGGTGATTTAGGAGGCAGGGGAGCGGTCAGTGTTGTTCCTTGTCAGGACTTTCACTGTGGCAGGAACAGAGGGCTATGCAAACAAGGCTGTCTGCTTTGTAGCAGCACTTATCAGCTCACTGAGCTGTAAGCAGCGGATCTTCGGCGCAATCTGTGAAAATAATGTCTGACGCCGTGTGAAAATGAAATAATGAATCACTGCCATTCCCCTGATGTCTCACAACTTTATCTGCTCGCTTGCAGTAAGCCTCTTGCTCGAATCACTTCAGCAAGCGGAGGAAAAAGCGCATGTGCGAGCAGACGTGCTCCCCATTACCCTTCCTGAAAGGCAACAGAGCCGCTCCACAAATTGAATTCCCCTTGCAACAATAGCTCACTCTGATTATAATAAAGTACCCAGAAAGTAGACATTAATAGATGTTTGATTCAGGCGCCTGCATTAGTAACGTTGCTCCCCTACTGTATCAGACTTAAACTACAGTTTGACTGCTGTTGTGTCACTGAACTGTTACTAGTGTACACTGTATTCATTGCTGTGTCCAAGTTTAAATAATTAGGGCCACAGAGACGTCCCATGAATCATATTTATAACTAATCATATCAACAACATTAGACATTAGAGCATGAGAAATCAACATCCCCATTTATTTACCATGTGGCCTCTGTGTTAAAGTCAAAATATTACTTTGGGATTTAAAACTCAATTATTCTTTGATCCCATTAATTTTAGTAATAATGTTGTAAATGAAGTAAAGGATCATTCATTCATATTAAAGAACTTGTTACATGCAGGACATTTCATTAAACAAATATAATGTAGGGATCATAATGTTTAATGTCTTAGTTTATCAAGATAGTGCAATTCAAAAGTTAGCACTTAGCAAAAAAGTTCATCTGAAGCTGATGGGAATTTAAAATTAATGTTGGGTCATCAAACTTTTATATTTTATCCTGAGGGGAAGACATGTAGGCGCTGAGATATTTCACAGGATTAGGTTTTACTAGACAAAAAGTCGACCAGTCTTCAGGCGTCATCCCATCAGTGGACCTATTTCCATTTGGATCGGTGTGTTCGATCGATCACCTAATGCTGCAGTCTTAGTCAGCTCCTCTTTAGGGACAAATATGTCCAAATTAAGTCACTTTGTCACTCATGTTTATCTTGCTACAGTACCAACAATAGTGTCTCATCAGCAGTGGAACATTTAAGGAACATTTAATGACTCTAATAAGCCAAGTGGGCACATTCTGTATTACTATAGTGTTGGTGAACATTTGTACAGTCTGATAAGGCCAGGCTGTACAACGCTAGGAGACATATGCTGATTTGAAAAGTACTTTCAAGGATAATGATCAGTTATGTGACCGTTTGACATTTTAAAGAAGACAGCATTTACCTTCACTGAGGTAAAGTCAATTATAAATCCTGAACTGATCGACTAGAGAGGGGAAAAGGCTGTGTAATGAAATGAAGCTGCGTTTAAGAATGTTTGACAAATAAGCTCCTGACTTTAGAGGGTTTCATGGTAAAATGTGAGAAATTGGCTAATTTCTTTTCTGAATCCATCTTTTCATGAAAACTCCTCCACATTCTAATCTATATGCCTCAGGCCTGAGAAGAGGGACACACTCAGTTCATTATTCCTTGATTAGGTCTGTTATGAATCATAGGACACATTGTGCGCAGAATACATTTCATCTTCTCTGAATTTAATTAAAACCAAACATCACAGCGATGAGTCTGAAAAGTTCCTGTGTTTACATAATGTTCAGCATCAGGCAAATCAAGCAGTGTGCGCACAGAACAAGTCAATAGTGTTGCACACTCTGCTTGATTTGCTCAAACAACATGTAATTGCGTATTTAATGCCTTTTCATGCAAACACCAAATGGCATGAATGCTAAATTTGTGCTCTTTGTGAGCTTGTGCAAGATGCTTTAAAGGCTCAGAGTGTTTTCTAGGCAGCCCCAGGGGCAGAGTCTTCTTAATTGAAAGAGACAAGGAGAACAAGGGATAGGTAGGGAGTGCATACTTCCTCTGCTTTAGCCAATCAAATGTGGGATAAATGTCAAGCCACTGGAAAGGCCAGGTTCAGAAATGAAGATAGCTGTTGACTCCCGGAAATGTCAGCTAATATTTGTGCCATTGCTCAAAGAATACGTGAGAAAAATCCCTGCAGAAGACTTTGATAGTTGCTACTGTACACAAGCTAATGTCAGACAGATGGTAAATGTATTTGTAAGAGGGTAGATGACAAAATGCTAACAGGCTGACCACTGCTGCAAATGAAGGGTTTGCTAAAGCGTCATCGGACATTAGTACAGATGAATTGCTGTGGGATCGTGAGCCCTCTCTGGTGCCTGCTCTCATGTTCAAAAAGAGACGCTGAGAGAGACAACCTCACTAACTGCTATTGACTTTTTGTGAGAAATGGAAACTCATACATTTTATCCGAGCTTATTCCAAGCTTTGCCGTGAAGGGTTGAGTCGAGTGCTCCCAAGTAGCATGTGAGATGAACTGTAATTTCAAACGAGTACGTAAACATCACCACTTGTGTTGGTTTGCCTGTAACAAACAGGAAATATAATTTACCTGCTTTGGTGACACCTGTGCAGAGTAATACTACAACAAACTCTCTTTTCACAGTGCAGCCGTCGGTCTAATGGAGAAATCACACAAATAATAATTTAAAAATACGTAAAATAAGCATTGCTTTGTGAGGTGAGCTGAAGAGGCGGGAGCTAAAATCAGCCAATTCAGACAGAGGGTGAACAAAGGTGCTGCACATGGGTCCACTAGAATAATAAGTTAACAGTCAGACACAATGTGTTTATTTACCTTTAAACAAAACTAGTCCTTCCCTAACCTGAACCAAAGAGCTTTTAGTAGGTAACTCTTATATAGCTGTTACAATCACATCTCAGATTGAATCTAAAACAGAAAAGTCAACAGTGTGGGTGTTTCTGCAGGATGACCTGGAGTTGCCTGCTGATCGTTCTTATGGAAACAAAGAAAGGAATTTTCAGCCAGCAATTTATTTTTTACAAAAGAAAACCAACTAACTCCCCCATGTCAAAACCTCACACTCCCTCCAGATCTCAAACACTGTTTTTTTCTTTGCAGCTGCTTCACCCAAAGTGCAATAGATTGATGTTCATGTGCTTTCTCTCTTCACAATTTTCTAAATCCTCCGTGGTCCTAACAGGAGTTAGATTTAAGTGCTAAACCGTGTCAGAGCAAAGATAAACCACCAAGCCCGAGGATCAACAGTCGAGAGCTTTTCTTGCTCTATTGAAGAAAGGACATGTGTCCATGTGCTCTTTGGTGGCTTTGGATGGAGCTGCCTCAGTCCTTCTGCAAAGATTAAAAAAAGTGACCACAATAGTTTCCAGAACTTTTTGCAAAAACCTTACAACATGTAACTCATTCAGTTTTCCTCTTTAAACCTATAAGTTTAGCAGTGATGCAGGATTTCAGTTTCTGTTAATAATGAAACACCCTGCTTCACGTCCTCTCTTTCTAACATGGCTGCAATCTGAATCATAACAAGCTTCAGCTTTTTGCTCATTTGAGCATCAATAATCCTAAAGCACAACCATATCCGTCCATGTTGACGCACAGTCCGTATTTTCCCTGGTGTCTTGACTCTGCTGCTGCTCTTATATTTGCCTGAAGGACGCCTGAGAGATGGGATGGGTTAAAAGAGGGCCAGAGGTCACTCTTTAAAGGGTTGTTGCATCTGCGCCCGTCCCCGGGCACCCCTCCAACCTGCTGCACTGACAGTCTGCCTGAAAGCTCTCCTGCTGTTTCACTGTTATCGCTACCTGCTGAAAGAAGGACAAGCAAAGGATACATCACCTGCAACCTTTGTACACGGGAATTTCCTTGCAGTAAATTATTACACATTTCTTCAAGGTGGTGAATGGATTTTTTTTTTAAAGTCAGTGTTTGATGCATCGTCATGCTGCGTTTGAAAAATTAAATTGTCTGGTCAAAGGGCAGAGCTGTTTGTTTTAAAGGTCACCGTTTACACTCTGGTGTAATAGTTTTGGCAGTTTTCCTCTGATTTGAACAAAACATAAAGTGAGAAAGAGTCTTAAGAGTCCTGCTTTGAGGAATTTCTGAACAAAGATATAATGTAGCGCCCCCATCTGACCATTCATTGTAAAATTTTATAACCAATACACTGCACAGACCAGTTGTTAGGATCATTTTACGTTTCCTGGCACTCGATCTCCTGTGACCCACAAACGTGGGTCATATGAGCACTGACAAGATGTGTGCTTATGTAATTTACACGTCTTTTACAAGATGCTAATTATGGAGTGGAGATGAAGGAGGCAGCTTGAAGAAACCCTAAGAATTTATATGTGAAGATACTGTAATGGTAGCTGGTTTCAAGGTGAGGAGCATGTTGGTGGACAGTTGTGTGTAGCTTTAGTTTGAAGTCTTCCTGTATTGTCTGAATGGACAGGGATATTTCTTTGGTACAAATTTTTAATTTTTTCCATTTCTCTCTGTTTGACTCTGAACTCCAATGTTCACTTAGAGTTGAGGCTTCAGGTGTCAAGGAACATGAAGTAACTGCAGTAATGATGATGTTTCATGTGAAGCGGAAAAGCAGAGATCAGATAAAAATCAGGGGGAAAAACAAGAAAAATGTGTGATTTAGTGAGACCGTGTGAGCATGTGTGGAGTGAGTAATTAGCTAAATTACAAAGTAACTCATTTAGACTTAGTTAGACTTTGTATTTTTGGAAAGGACATATCCTCGCATCTGATAATTAGATTGAAAAGTGGTGTTGGGAAAAGATCTCCCACCAGGTCAACACTGAATTCAAGTGTCCACTCTCACTTCATAAATAATTAACACTGAGTTTATTTTTGAAATATTCTGTATATACCAGTTTTATACACGACTAGTGGATACTTTATTAATTAAATAGCATTTAAAAACTGTACTTTGTGTGTGTACAGCAAGTTTTACACTAATAGATAAGTTTAATGTTTTCCCTTATACTGTATAATAATATATAAATAAACCTTTGTGAGACTATCTGCATCTGGAGACACAACACCAAAAATTATACCATTATATATCCAATAAATAAACTTGTATTTCTTGTTACCGAGCAGTGAAGGATACTCGTACAAGCCCGATCAGACATAACATGACATTTATCCAGGTGCTGTGAACGGCTCCTGACCAGACTGACAGATCTGTTGACAGATTGCATGTTTCTGAGAGACCCATATAAGCCAGGTCGCCCTTGTAGATTTCACAAGTACAGATGGTTTCCTGGCCCAGAGTGAGGACAGCCGTATTGATTCTGTCCCCCTCTTTAATCCATTATCAAGCCTCTGTCAGGACGGCCAGGAAGCCTGCGGTTATCTGATTTCCCGTTTTATACACAGGTTGGAAAACATCTATTAAACCTCACAATTATAAAAGGCTGATCTGAAACCTGACCAAAGCTCTTCTTTGGTTTTTGTCTGTATTCATCTACATGTGCACGAACACAGACACTTCGTGAGCTGATAATGTTCCTGTTGATTGCAGCAGTAAGTGACTCTTATAGTCCTGAAGTCCAGTGTCTTAATTACACTACGAGTCTGTTAATTGCTTTATAATGACTTTGCTTTTCCTCTGCTCTCTTTGCAGTTGTATTTTTTTTTTGTCTGGGCATCATAGCTCCAGGTGTTTTCCCACAGATTGTAACAAAACTAAAAATCAAAGCGTCTGTCTGGGTCGACCGAGCCTCCTAATTGTAGCTGCTGGTCTTTCTTAGAAAAGCATTTTTTTATTTATTTGTAGCTGATTTGTTCCTAAAAGAAAAACTATAAAATATAAAGTACTTTAATTAAATGTTCACCATGGTAGCTGTTTTCTTGTTTAGATTTTTTTTTTTAACTTCAACATAATGGGCACTTCTCATATTCATTAATTAATTTACTGTCAAATGCTGACATTATTTGATACCTTTGATACATTAGGACACTTTCAGCCTCCTGTAGCTCTCATGGATTAAGAGTTCTGTGAGTCTGCACTGAAACCTAATCAATGTGGAATATGACTGCGGTTCCTGTCTTCCCTTTTGCCATCACACGGCGTCAATACGCCGACTGTACTGTAACTGAACAACCCATTATCCTTTATCAGCCCGCCGTGTTGATGTCCCTTTGCGAAACCCTGCAAATATCTTTGATCCAGTCCTTCGTGAGTGTTCATTAAAAAGTGTTAGCGGTGCCGTGTTGTTGCGTAGGTCCATCATTCAAATCTGTTGTTAGCAGTGGCATGCTGTGATAACTCTCACTCATCCCACTCATACCTCTTGTGTGTGTGTGTGTGTGTGTGTGTGTGTGTGTGTGTGTGTGTGTGTGTGTGTGTGTGTGTGTGTGTGTGTGAGTGAAGAGAAAAGGTGAGAAATTTAAGTGGCTTTTAAAACCCTGCGGTTAAAATGGATAAATTGTGATTTAAATAAAAGCAGCAGCAGCAAGATGATTAAGTCTTAATACAGAAACCTTAGTTTAAATTATATTACTGCTTTTCCTCCAGCTGCTTATTTCTATTTTGAGCTAAAGCCAGTTTATTTCAGGTTTCTTTTTGTGTTTTGTTGTGAGCTACTGGGACATAAAGCAGCCAACATTTCTTTGAAAGAATTGTTAAATATTCATCCCGCACTCCATTAACTTTATACTTACTTCTAAGGTGATGATGCACTTTCTTAATGTGTCTGTCGTGTCTTTCTTAAGGGGCAGTTAATTAAAGAAAGGGAGCTAATGTTGGACTGAAGCAATGCCAGCACTGATGTTATTCCTGATATTTCTAGAAGTGCATTAAAAAAGCTTTATTGTTAAGGAGAAGACGTTGCATCATTTATAAAAGACAAACATGGGGGAGTTTAGCAAGAAAAAAGTTTGATTTGTGTTGGTAGTCCTTAAGTAACTCTTGGTCGTTTACACAATGGACTTATTTTTTATTATTAATGAAAGTAAAACTTGTACTATAGAGCTTTGCTTCTTCAGGAAGAGTTTAAATGCACCACAACACTTCTATATTCATACAAATCAAACCGATGCGTCTGTTCTCTCCTTGGTATTAAAAGAATAGTTTGAAGTTTTGCATCACGTTTGATCCAATACCATTAAAATCATCATCATCACGGAAACTAAAAGCAGAGGAGCCTTGAATAGACCTTGTCTGACTCTCTGTAAAGTTCCAAAAATATACCTGCAATAACCTGAAAAACGAACTAACGCATTCAATCTTTTTAATTTAAGCTGCAGTTTGGAGTGGGCCCTTGAAACTGGGTCTGTTTGTTCATAGAAGAGACTTCACAGAAAAAAAGATCTAAAACTATATTTAATTCAAAACACAGGAAAAGAAATATTCTCACTAAAGACTAAAGACTCTAATTCATCAGAAAGATTCATCGTTCACCACTCCAGCACACACACTCTGGTGTCATCGTCAGCTGCTCTATGATCCAGGATCCAACTTTCTCCTTTGAGCTCTGAGGGTTTGGAACTTGGTAATAATCTGGTGCCGTAATACTTCATATCAATAGCAACTTGTTTTTGTACAGTGTACAGTAGAGCAGCTATCAAATGAGTTAACTCACATTTTAAACTGACAGGAGTGGGAAAGAAAAACCCTTAATGTTTCCCTCTGGATTAAAACTGAAGTCATGAGATTGTCAGATTTGTACAAGAGCTTTACAGTATCTACTCACGGGTGCACAGAGATAATCTCACCTACATTTTGCTGAGCCATGGTTCTGTATTCTCGCAGCCTACACCGCTGAAACCTTGTGACTCATCTCCCAAATGTCAAGTCTTGCTGTGCGAGTGTCTCATTTGAATCTGCCTCGAAGAGCGAATCAAAGGCTGCGTTTTCTGCTCGGATCCCTTTCAGGCCACTGAAAGTCTCACAGATAGTTGATTTTCTACTTTCTTCAAGTGTTAATCTCACCATCCTCCGTCCTCTGGAGTAGCATTAATAACATAACTTATTGTTTTTATAACACTATAAAAATATCAGATAATAATCCGAGCAATCAGTGGTTCGTGCGAAGAGAAAGCTCCAGTAGAAAGAATACAATACCACACTCCTAACAACGCAGAAGGTCTGGAGAGGTCCACCAAATCTCCCCAGGCAGACAGATAATAGCATGTTCCCCTGAGTAGGTCCCTCTCGGTCAGCATGTGTCAGACATAATGTAACACTGCAACGAGGCCTCTGCTTTCGTCCCACACCTGATGATGTTTTTAAACCATCTGGATTCCTCTCATCGTGTCTGTGGACTCTGCTGGCCTCCACAGTTCAGGTTGTCTGGGACTAGACAGAGCTACTGTACATGTGTTATTACAATATTCCATTTTGCAGCTACTCCTTGTGTTCAGTTGTGTCTCAGTTTCCTGAACAATAATTAACACATGGACTCTAGGGTTAGTTGTGCAAAAAGTCGTGTGAATCGGCAAATTTTCAATTAGCTCGAGCAGCTGTGGCTTTGGATAAACTGTTAAAATGATCAAATTAGGTGCATATAAATATTGTGCCGTGTTAGGTTGGCTCACATTCAAACATATTACTGTTTAAAAACACGTCTCTCTCCATCGAAATCCTGTCTCTTTCAAAGCTTTTTTAAAGTCACAGATTATTCTAATTAGGGTTCTGTGACTGGAGTAAAAAGGATCGGCAATCAACGCATAAAGCAAAGCACAGCACAAAGCTAGAAGGAGCTAACCGTTGTTCACAATCATCATCACTTCTCTGATGCTCTGAAGTCACATCCAGTCTGAATGCCGCTAACTTTCCTCTAAAAACTAAAGCACGTCATTTAAAAGATCATTTGTATCCTGCTGAGCTGAGTCATACTGTGTTGCACAAGACTCACTCTGATGATTTCTCTGCGATTCAGAGCAACTTTCCTCAGACGTTTCTGTCATCCTGCAAAACCCATAAACAAGCGACAGTGGTGAAGTTCATGATATCATGACAACGACGTTTTTCAGCTGCAGGATCGTTGTATTTTGGCTATTTTGTGCTTTTGCTTTTGTTTGAACAAAAGAGTAATGGAAATCAATTGCTGCTATCAACAAAACAAAGGTGATGACCTTAAGTGCTGAGGTGATGTTGTGCTTCCCTCAACAGCTTTGTTGTTTTTCTCCTCGCTGTGACAGTCAGCAGATGAGCATCAGCTTTTCAGTCTGAAGTTTCTGTGTTTGGCTTGTTGTTGTTAACAGTTCCCATTTGGTGCATTACGTAACTCACACCCAAACAGAGCTTACTACAGCAGTACATCACATCCAGAGTAGCACGAAGGTCAGAAATGGAGCTGCTCTACAAAAATATCAGCTTTTTTTTTTCATTAATAGGATCCAGCAGCTCGTTGATTTCACTTGGCTCTTGCAGTGATATGACTAATTTCGCAATATCATATACATCACACGCCTGGCCAGAGATGATCCAATCAATATTTGGCTCCATGATCACTTCTCCTAAAGCTATAAGTGGGAAAATCTTAGCTACAGATTAGAAGCGCAGCCTGGGGCAGCTTCACTGATAATCAGAGACATTTCAATTTGTTGGCTGCAGTGACTTCCTCTAAACGTTCTTTAAGTTTAGGGAGTTATCGGGCCCAGTAGAGAATCTGTCATTATCATTTATATTTTTCAAAACAAACAAACAAAAACCCTTATTTGAACTTTGTTTATTGAGCATAAAGAAAAATAAACATCAGACTGATGATGTTTGGACCTTAAAACCTGCTGAACACCCTGAACATTGTGTTTCATTAAACTATAATTAGCAACTTATTATAGACTATTATTAGCATGTGACCAAATTTAAAAGTGAAACATGATGAGATGAAAGAGCAGCTGCATCACCGAAAAAATAAAGCTTGCATAGAAAAAAAAAAACAAAAAAACAAGATTAAGGTCTTTTCTCTCACGATGCCTTGTGGGCATTTGCTGCAAGAGGCTCTATGCGTGTTTGTGTGAGACATTACAACATAATCGAGTTGGGCTGAACAAGGCCAATGACCAGGGCCCAATGACCAGGGCAAAAAAGGTCAGTGGCTGCAGTTTATTGGGTTGCTGTTTGGAAATGCTACTAAAACCTGCAGGCTTGAACCATTTGCAACAAATCACAGATAAAACCATCAGCTGCTATTTGTGGAAGCATAACATTTACTTAGAAGCCACGAGGTTGTAGGTTCAAGCATCGGTGCACAGGTTGAGAGGCCATTGTTCAACAGTTAGTGAAGCCAGACTCAGCACTTGTAAGGTTAAAGACTTCTGAGAGATTTCTAAACTGAAATCGAGGACAGTCACGCATTGTATCAGTAGACATTTACCCTACAAATGACTAACTTTACTGTCCTTTGTGCTCTTTGCTGCTTTGCCAGACACCATGCAGTACTGTAATTAAATCTGTTGCTGCCCACTACACAGAATAAGAAGTGAAGAGTGATGTGTCCAACAATACATAAATTGATAAATTAATTCATCAATTATTGTGTGAAGTTGGCTTTTTGTTGTAGTATGTATGTATGTAGTTTGTTGTTTATAGGAGGGTTCGTTCTAAATGAGGTGCAGAAAACCAAAACAATGAGCTGAAAGATGTTAAAATGCTTCAACAAACTTATGCAACAGCACCACGTTTAATTACTGATGATGGGATCAGACTGGAGAAAAGGTATCAGAGACACGAAGCTGCACCGAGGCTTAAGTGACTTTCATTTGAAGAATATTGTATTTTATGTGCTCCAGGAATTGTTAATGCACTTTGTGACAGAGTTTTCTGGCCTTAAAGTGCTCTTGACTAAAAATAACCCTTTATCACAGCTCCTGTATCATTTATGACGTTTACTTTATTCAGATCCTGTGAAGGAAGCAGCAAGATCAGTGAAGAAGTACAAAAAAGCAGAGGGTAAAAATGACCTTGCATGAATAATGAAGCAGACTCAGTTGTTTGAGTTTGTTTTCTGACAAGTACGTATAAGATTGACAAAGCAAAGCGTGCAGTTTGATTCGCAAGCACCAATTATTTATTCAGTAGATGTAATTTTCTTAGAGGCGCAGATGGAGATTTCAGATAATTGAACTAGAACAAAGAACAGAACTGAATGGCCCCGGGTTGTTGCACAGCCTCTACAGCTTTTGTTCTCTGAACTCAATGTACATGTGAATGTGTGTACAGTGGAGAAAGTCAACATATAGTCTCAGGTGGGCTGCAACAAGTTTAAGTCAAGAACCAAGTCTTGATGAACAAACTGTGAGTAATGGCTTAGATGAAACTTCAAACTTCATCTCATGTTAAATCTTGCAGGGTCTCATTTTTGTGACTTAAGTCTGAGTCTCTAGTCTCCAGCTCTTCTTAACAGATGGCACTCCTAAATTAAATCTGTGTAATCATTTTGGTGCACACAGTGGGAGAGAGTTAAACTCTGCCCAGAGGAACCAAACAGTTGTCTTACACTGAAAACAGGCCCCTGCTATTACACACAAGCTGTCTGTGCATTTGCACAGTTCATTGAACTACTGCCACCAGTTGCAAAGTGGTACTAACATTAATTTATATCATTTGACCGCAAAGATGCGCCCTCTGCGGCTAAATTTAACGAGTAAATGAGCTTCCACGAAACCCTTCGCTGCACTGTGCGGTTTTATTCCAGGTCAGTGAAGTTAATGTCCACAGTGCGAGTGACTGTGTGACAAGTCAATGCGAATCATGTCGCTCTGGGAGATGGTTATCCAACACCCTCTTGGAAATAGTGGCAAGAAAAAGTATGTGGACCTTTTGGAATTTCAAGGTTTTCTGCATTAATTTAACATAAAATGTGATCTGATCTTTATCTAAGTCAAAAGTATTAATTAATTAAAGTAGTAATGCACCGAAAATAATTGCTTTATTGAGAACAGCCATGAAAACCTCATAGTGATAGTGAAAAATGATGTGATTGACCCCCCCTTGGCAACAATAACCTCAACCAGGCTCTTCCTGTAGCTGTGGATCAGACCTGCACATCGTTCAGGAGGAATTTTAGCCCATTCCTCCTGCAGAACTGCTTGTCCTGTAGCATCACCTAACTTCTACAGAGTTTCAGCTGACGTACAGACATTCTCACATTATCCTGAAGAATTTTTTTAATCACTTAGGAATTCATCTTCCTCTCAATCACTGCAAGCTGGACAGGCCCTGATGCAGCACAGCAGACCCAAATCATAGTTTCATCAGTCCACAAAACATTTTGCTTATACTGCTGTGGAGTGTCAATGTGCTCTTTGGCAAACTTCAGACATTCATCAATGTTCTTATTAACAAGCAGCAGCTTCCTTCGTGGTGTCCGGCCATAGACACCCTGCTTGTTCAATGTTTTATCTACTGGAGACTCATGAACACAGATGTTAGCCAGTTCTAATGATGCCTTCAAATCTTTAGCTGCTACTCTGGGTTGTTTCTTTCCTCATTGATAAGTGTTTGTTGTGCTCTTGGGGTCATTTTGACTGGCTGCCCACTTCTTGGTAGAGTAGCCACAGTCCCAAAGTGTCTCCATTTGTAGATTGTTTTACTGTAGACTGGTAAATTTCTAAAGTCTCTGACATTACCTTGTAATCCTCAGTTCTAGATTATAGATCCCCTGAAAGCTTCTTTTGGTGAGGCATGGCTCACATACGCGTATTCTTCTTGTGTGGAGCAAAAGGTTCGAGTGGTAGCTCTACTCCACACCTCCAAAGACTCAAGGTATGCTAGCACCTGACTCTAGTTGACTCTTATTGATTATCATTATTACACTATAGCACTATGAGGTATTTATGTTTGTTCTCAACAAAAAATTAAGAAGAATTTTTTTGTGTTATTATTTTAGGCAGATTATATTTGTTAATACTCTTGACTTCGATGAAGATCAGATCACATTTTATGACAAATTAGTTCAGAAAAACATGACATTTTAAAAGGTCCACATACTTTTTGTAGCCTCTCTATATGAAACAGGAATGATACCCATTAACAGTTCCTGTGTGGACAGTAATATTTGGACCTTTTAAAGCCTATAGTCTCTGGCAAACTGTGAAAATGAGATGAAAATGCTCTCTACACTGCTAAGCTGAGCTCCACAATGTCTACCGATCAGCACAGGGAGCCCAGGTTCTGCAGCTGTATGCAAATATAACTTTACACCATAAAGCACTAAACTATTCATCAACTTTATACATCTTTACAACAGATTCACTGAGGTTAACAGCTGTTCCTGTTATTACGTCCACCGTCTGTGTTTGACAGCAGAACAGAAAGAGGAGGATGAAAGGCAAGGAAAGGTGATTCAAAGTTAATAATGACAAACACATTTACACAAGTGTCATCTCAGCTACATTTCACTCTTTTAAAAACATTTTAATGCTAATCTAGTGCTGTAATTCTGGGATCTGAAATTGTTGTTAATCAGGCAGTCACACAAATAACCACCTGTTTTTATATCCAAAATAATACGTACATATAGTATGAGTTATATTATAAATGTAAAAAATATTGTGTGATAACCAGTGAATACAGATGTTTAACATCGGCACAGCATTCAAAGAAAAATGAAAGAGTAATTTTAAAATTCAAAGATTATTATTATTAAAATATTTTGAAAAGAGTATGAGACACGTTAACTGGAACTTTTTTGTTTTACTTTTTTTACTTATTGTTGAAAATAGCACATACAAATATTCATGTATTGTTCTATAACACTGAAAGTATATCAGTACCTTTAAATAATGCAACATACAATAATACATTGTAATATATATATATATATATAAATAAATAAATAAAAGGATTAGGTGACATAGTGGTGTGGTGACATACAGGTCGCCTCTCAACTTGAAGGACCTGGGTTTGAATCTACGGGTCGGATCTTTCAGTGTGGAGTTTGTTTTTCCCACATCTGCTTGGGTTTTACAACTGTACATGGGACATAAGGTCCCACATATATGATCCAGTTCTACAAAGACTGAACACGACACGCAAATTACTTAACGCTATAAATAATTTACAAGAAAAAGGCAACAGGCGCTGTCATTGAACTGGTTCCATACGTGTTAACTGTATTCAGATCAGCTAAATGGAAATAAAATGTATTTAGACTCATCGAAAAAAGAGACAATACACTGTAGAAGAGTAGCTCTACGCAACACAATCAATCAATTTTTATAATGGAAGTTTCAGTAAAAATCTTATACGTACACACATAAAGAATAAAAAGTACATCTCTATATAAACTCTAAAAAACAAAACAAGATGTATATGATGAACACCGATCCATCAGTACGTAGGTAAACAAAGATGACCACGCACAGTGTGGAAGTGTTCCTAATGTCTGTGAATCTAACATTAATGAGTAAGACTGGATGAAATGTTTGACCTCAGTTTGAATATATATATATATATATATATATATATATATATATATATATATATATATATATATATATATATATATATATATATAGAGAGAGAGAAATTTCATGCAAGTAAATATGGAATTATTTGATCTCTGTGTAAAAGCAGGAGTTTGTTCTCCCAGTGAGAATAACCACCACCATCCAGTAAACGTGGACAGAAGCAGCATGTTGCACGTTATTAGAGATGACCAGGGTGAGCTGAGGATGTGGACGTCTCCCTTCACGTTAGCCTCAGGCTCCAGTGCTGACATAATATCATTTAATGAGATGACCAAGACCGAAAGGTTGCTCCTGATTAATGCCAAACTTTTAACTTTCGACTTGTTCACCATTGTGTATCGCTACAGGCTCCATCTTTAGGCAGCTTTATGGATACAGAAACACGGCTGAATCCAAGAAAGTGGACACGGAGCAGACAGATTGGTGAATATATAGATATCAAAAAAAAAAAAAAAAAGACTGTATTAAAAAAACTTGGAAAAAAACATCAGCGCTGAGAGTTCAAAGACAAAGAAGTCAATGTGGCGTCCCCTTTCTTCTCAGCTCCAGAGTGTGCAGGCCCTCCTGCCGACCCAGGGCGTGCTGCGTGCCGACTTTGTGGGCCGTCTCTGTGGCGGCGATGTCAATCTGGGCATATCTGGTGGAGGTCTTTCCTGTCGAGACACAAAAACACAGCCTCTTCACTTGAGATACCATAGAAAAGACAGCTGGCCATTTTGGAAAATATGCTTCTGTGCTTTCTTTCTAGGAGTTAAAAAGGTAAATATGAATATGATTAGCGTGGTTCAGCAGAGGATGGCACCGTCTGAAGGTTAAAAATCCTACGAGCACTTGTGATGATCATGTCATGGTGTTTATGGGGGTTATGCAAAATGCTAATTGGCATTGTGGGAGGCTGACCTTGCTCTATACGTGCATTTCGTTACCTATATTGTTAATATTCGTCATGTGGAGGCAGACAAATATAAAATGCTGAATATTTCTTCACTTAGAAAAAAAATCCTGGATTTGATAAATGTCCAAACAAATATGACAGAGTTCAGAGTGAAGTGGATCTCTGCCCTCGCTGCCAACTTGATGGCTCAAGTGTCACCACATGGAGCAGAAGAAAATGCAAATGATTCAACCGAAGCTTTTAACATTCCCTCTCATGCGCTGTGCTAGCATTATGATAATACAGGGCCCCGGCTGAAATCCAATAGAGACGATGTCAGGGTTGCCCTACATGTGCATGAAAAACCACTATAGCGTACATCACTGCACTGCTCGTCTCGTGCTTGAAAGATGTTTTACAGTCCCGTAAAGCTGAGGAAATCCAACTCAGCTCCTCACAACACATCAGTAGCTCCTAGATGAGGTTCCCATTAGAGCCAGTGAAGTCACAGCTGTGATCTGAATGCCCTGCGACCCCCTTTATAGTGCTGAGATGGGACACCCCTCCTCCCAGGTGACGGATTAATGAGGCCGCATGCCGGGATATAAACTGTATTGCTGACATCAGATATTAACCTCTCTCATGTCAGAGCTCGAGCGGCCCTCGTATTCCTGAGGGCAATGACGCTAATAGCCGACTTATCTGTCAATTACTGCTCGCTGCCACGTCTCCAATGACAAGGACTCAGCTGTCTTACAGTGAGACGACATGAAATCAGCTCAATGGTTTGAGAGCGATTCCTGTAACTCTACCAAAGTGAAATGAAATTACAGAACAATCACAGTCTGGCACGACTTTTTATCCTCGCTTGATACCGATACCCTACTCAGAGAGCAGGATTTAAACACAAAGTGTATTTTAGAAAACAGTTCGTCCACAGTGCTGCTGCACAGACTGACACACTAATAAGAAAGCCTTGTAGGCTGTGTGAGCAAAAACAAGAAGATAAGGGCTGAGGTCATTTCATTTTCATCGGTTCAGGATGTTGATATTCTTTACAAATACATAAAACCTCTTTTCAGTGGTATTTAAACCCAGCATATCCCTCCTACGCCATCAGATTGGAATATAATTGAAAATAGCAATAATAACATTTTTGTGTGTGTGACGGTTGTTTAACCCTTTGCTGTTTGTGGCTGTATGGTGTATGGTATGGTGGCACCTTAGGTAAGACTTCCTTACGCTTACCCTGCCTTTGCCTTGTACCTTGTAAGTCGCTTAGGATAAAAGCATCTACCCAATGACTAAATGTAATGTAAATGCAAATGTTTGAGTTGACTTCGCACTCTTAGAAATCCAACCGGCTGCTCAGCCACTGAGGCCATGCCATCAGTGGTGAAGGCAGAAGGATCAATAGCAATACGGTAGGAGAACAGGCTTAACAGGAACTCTGAAAGTTGGCTTACACAAGCAGCAGGGCTCTTGGCAGCTGCAGATCTGCCTTTGGAAGAGGATCACAAACAACACCGTGGCACAGGCTGTGATTAGGGAGTCGGGTTGGGGTTAGATGTGCGAGTCTCTCAGGAGAAACGACCCCAGTAGCTGATAATTGGTCAATGAAACATCACTTCAATTTTACCACATGATGCCACCTTGGCCAGCCTGCGTTTGAGCCTTTGACGCTACCTCTTCATTTGGCTACATGTAGGGTCAGCACAGACCCACAGGTGGAGTTTGCCGCCCTGCCTGTGTGACTGCTGTCTGAACAAGGTAAAACACAATGTTCCTCCACCCCATCACCGCTGCTTTAGAGACACAGTGTTACTTCAGGTGCATCCTTACTCTGTGCTGGTAGCTGGGCGACACTCCCTCGGGTGCCGGGCCCCGGCTCCTGCAGCTCCAGCTCCATGTAGTTGAGCTGCTTCTTGGATGTGGGACTGACAGGAATATTCACGTATGTCACACTTTCACTGCGCGACCTTTCAGGAAATGCTGCGTCTGGAGGGAAAACAAACACTGCCCCTGCAAATGCAAAAAGGAAACCGTGCTAATTAGAATACAATGGAGTTTGTTCACATGTGACCGTGAAGCTTTTTTTACCTGAAAAGGTGTGAACCCTTATTTTTTATCAGAAGATCCTTTAAAAAAACTATCAAGTAATTTATGCTGCTACCAAGATTTGTCTGTGTAGCCTGAAAAGCTGTATCAGCACGCTAAATAGCTGTCATCCAAAAGCTATTGAAGACACACAAAAGCTGATGGGATTCTTTCTTAAAAATGAACAACTCAGTGTTTTTGTGACACTTTAATTAAAGAGTATAGCCGTTTCCTGTGTTTCTAATAGTTCCTGGACAACAACATTGTTGTTGCACGGAGGAATAAGATGTACAGTCCTGTGGCTACACAGACGGTACAGAGCATAATGTATTAATTCGTGCCTTTCATCATTTTATGAGGTTTACTGAGAATACTGAAAAGATAAAATAACACCAGGCTTACTTTGCCACTTCAAACAGAACTTGTTTTTGTCATTATGACCTCAATTAAAAGACTGTAATGAAGACGTAAAAGGGAAAAGCTGGTAAGATTTCAACACGTTGTCATTATAACCGTAACCCTTAATCAAAAGCTAAAAAATAATAATAATAATAATAATTCCTCATGTCTTAACAGCTCTTGAGACAACGGTACTTAACAGCCTAATGTTAATTAGTCATATAAATACAGACGTCTGCGATTAAGTGACTCTACTCTGAAACAGTAAAGCATATACTGTATGGGATCAGCAGTTGCACTGAGTAGTGTGTATCCCACTAAATTGCCCTTTTACCCCCAGAGGGTAATTACATGTAATTAACTGATCGTCCCCTGAGCTACATTATGAGCTACATTATAGTCATTTTGTGCTGTGGGGCAGTAAACTCTACTTTACTGCCCGTTTAATTAAACCGTCATCGCTATTTTGTAAATTCTATCATGCTGCTTTAAACTGTGTGCAGAGCTCCAAATTCAATATCCAGCATATTATTATTTTTAATTATAGATATTTTTAATGCATTCATTAATATCTCCAATATTTGCACTGACAACAGGCAGTTTTAACAGCAGTCATACATTCTGTGTAAAATCAGCTAATGCTTCAGCAAGTTGACCGAACAGTGCAGTCAGCAGAAGACAAAGGGTTTCACGTACAACTAACAAAACAAATGTCGCCTCTACCCATTATGACTGAATAGCTTTTCCTGTCAAACACACAAATTACAGCCACGCTGCTGCCTGAAGTGCATTGTCTTGCGTAATTTACTGTGCTCGACAAATGGTTACCATTGACAACAGAAAGCCCCTGTCGACGTTACCCGTCATAAACCTAAAAGCCACTAAGGATAAACTGCTGCAGAGTTGAGTTCAGTGCTGGCTGCATAGTGTCTGGCTCAGTGTCTTCATACAGTAGCAGAACAGCTGGATAAAATATGTGCATATTTTAGCTGTGTGATGTGTATTACACAACGTTTTATTTTTGTTATGCCTGTATCTGCTCTACCAGCTCAAATCTTACCCTCAAGGATATCTGAGCAGACTTCTGCTTTTCTCAGTGACGACAAAAATGTCTAATCAACAATGATTTCAGCCTTTATTAGTTTTATCCCAATATAGCCGAGAGACAAAAAGACAAATAAACCAATAAAGCTGATCATAGTAATCATCCATTCAGGACGACAGGCTCACATAAGCTCAGCACAGTGCGCAGTGTATAATAATAATCAGGAAGTAAACGGTGATGTATCAAAAAAAAGGACTAGTCAGCACAAACTGATGTACAGACAATCATATGATGATAAACGCTCACGCTGAGTGAGATTATAAATACACCATCATGTTGATACGGTTCTGTAAATTCTGCACAGATGCTGGAGATATCTAACACTCTGGGACAAAAGGTTTCACCTGCTATTGACTCTTCCTAAATGGCAGTAGCTGTGGCCATTATCTGCAACCCAGAGGCTTCAAACCCAGGGGACGCTCATACAATCAGTGAGGAGCCATTAGACGCCAGCAGAGTGTCGGCGGGTGCAGCCGTTGGCAACATCTAAGAGGCCTGATAGCTAATTGATCAGTCACCAAGCAGCCCCCTGCAGAAGTGTGGTGTTTTATAATGGCTGCCATTACAACAGTGGGTTTGCCCGCAGCTCTGAAGCTCGGGGACATTTCGATAATACACTTTGTGAAGGCTCTAGGGGAGATGTTAGAGGCAATACCCGTCTGAGCTTACTGACCCAGACTCACAAGGTCAACTGCTTTTGAGGGAAAACATGGGTGTAATGACGTGACGTCAGGCTGAGAGGCCTGTTCAGGCTGGTTTTGGAACTTGCAACAAGTTACGCTAGCAGGAACACATTAGACTGTGGTGTGGAGGGAAAACATGACAAAGGAGTCGAGACTTTTCTAACTATAAAGTTCAGCAACACTGTAACATCAGTTTCATGTAGTTTCAGCTGCCATGAGCCTGCGTCTTCATGTCTCCTGTTCCGCATGTATGTGCACTGTACGTGGACATGACAGATGGGTTTGGTGGCACATCGTGACAGCTGCTGGGACTTTAGTAGAGCAGGTGTGCATTAGACTGAGGCCAAACGTCCCCCCTCACAGCATCTTCTCACCTCACATCAGGGCCAGTACCTGGTCACGTATCAACACTCTCTCTTGTTACATCTCTTTTTGTTCTTCACACAATTGACTCATGTAAGAGTGTGAGTTTATGGTATTGCATAAAATGCAGATGCAGAAATTAATATTCCATCTGCAGCGAGTCCTTCAATTGATGACAGAAGGAAGGAGAAGCTGACGGACTCACACATTTATTCTGAATTGCACTTAATGTAAACACAAATTACACATGCGACTTAACCTGTCTCTGCTTTACACATGTGCTATATGATAAATCTCTGACAAGCACTGAAATTAATGTAATTATGTATATATAAATATATATATTGTATATAATTATATGTATGACTTGAATGTAAGAATAATGATAACACATTGGAGTCGTATTAGCATTATTACTACATTCAAGTTAGTAGGTTTATTTTTCCTTATACCAATTAATTACATTTTTTAACATGTTACATAACATTTTTGTTAAGTATAAAGTATTTTGTCTTTTCTTGATTGATCAGTCAGCAAAACAATTCCATCTGCCTTTAACACAAGTTTTAAGCAGTAAACATGCTACAAATAGGCTTCGATTCAACCCCTAACATACTGCTGCCTTTAATAAAAATTGCTCACAGAGACACTCACAGTGTCGCTGCAGATGCTCGAGTCTTGTTTGGGTGATTTTTTGATTGATTAACGTCCAGAAATAATGAAAAAAAGAGTTCTATCTACGACTCAAATGTGATGAACTTCACCGTCCATGCAGCACTCTATGTGCCGTTTAAAGAGTAGCCACTTCCTGTCAATGTCACAGTCCATTACCCTAGATAAAGTAAAGTAAACATGAGGTGTCTGTTCCTGCCATCCTGTTTTGTACCAGTTCGCTTTTTCAGAACCATAAATGCTCATTTTACACATTCATTTCAAGTTACACACACAAGTTAATGTGTTTGTAGCCATGTGAATCCAAGTCATCGATCGGATTCATTTTTCATGTGTGGGTTCTGGTTGTAGTAAGGGTCACTAGGTAGTATGCAACTGAGAATCTTCAGAGCACTCAATGGAAATAAAAGTCTAATATTGTCCATTTAGCGAGAAAAGAAATGTTGTGATGTCAGTCTCACTCACCTTCAGCCTCTTGAAGGAACCTCTGCTGACCACAGCTGCCCATTAACTCATACTTGCTTTTTTCTTCTGCCTGCAAGACAGTAAGCACTGTTGATTATAATCTGCAGTGACTGCACCCAACATATAAAATGATTGCATAAGAAGTGTGACAATGATTTTCAAGATTTACTGAGAGCTCAGGGCTAAGTCGTACATTCGGAAACCCTGTCTGCAGTGGTTCATCGTTACAGACAGATAACCATGCCTTTCAAATTGTGGCCTATAATCTCTGATTCCAGACGGCCACTCTAAGAACGTCTATTGTGGTGTGAAAATTGGTGGTGGAGTGCTGCCATACGGCTTTCATACTCGCTGAGAGGCCATTTCCCCACACCATGCACACAAAGAGGCATTTCTCGCTAGGACCACCAGAAATAATGAGCGTGATCCCTGAAATCTGTCATGAACATCAGCTAGACTGCTGCTATATATATAGCACTTGACAATTGTCATGTATTTTAATCTTTAATGCTGCAAAGTAATATGAATGTGTATTCTGTAGTATTTAGAATGTGTTAAATATTATACAATAGCAAATATCATGTAGTGATGGGTCTTTAAAAAGTCTACAACACCATTTCAGAGCCTCAGATTAAATGACTATAAAGTTGAATCAACACGTCCATTATGTCCAACTCCAGTTCTTTATGGCTAACACCTCTGAGAACAGCATATCTCATCATCACAAATACAGTGAAGTCAAGATTATCCTGCAGAACCGCACGTACTGTACAGAGAACAGGCATTACAGAAACATCACAGACCTGTGCAGCCGCTCGTTTTAATCCATAAAGTGTGAGCAAATCATCTTTGGTTTAGCTTTTATTACTGCTGTATCATCCTAGTCAATTGTTATTTTTACCATATCACACATTTGTCCAAATAATGTCCAGATGAATAGAGCACAATAAGTCGCATAGTCAAAATGTGCCAGAAGCCGATAGCACAAAGCGGATTAGAGAGTTTATGACTGGCCCACCTCTGAGTTCCTCTCCGGCATCCGACTCTCCATGACTTCATAAGCAGGATCAGTTCTGCGCCTCTCCTCCTTGCTGGTAAGCCTTTTGTCTGTTGGGAGAGAAAGAAAACCTGTGTTTTAAATATTAGAAACAAAACTAAATGTTTGTACTGGTGAAGAAAATAATCCCACTGTGCCTTTTTTTTTTTTACTTTAAATCAATGTTATGTCTCAAAACAAAACAAGCAGCTAAAGTGCTCTCAAGTCCTAACTGTAGGAATACCTGCAGATCCATTCACAGCAGCAAGTATGAGCAGGCTGATTCATCATCTCACAATACCACAAACCATTATACAAAGCAAAATAACATAATTTGATGCCTGGTGCTGGGAATAATGGCCCCATTATTCACGGGCATTGTACGAGAGAGTGACAGAGTCTGCATGCTTATGAAGAGGTTGAGCATGCAGCAGAAAGGTTGTTTCATTTTTTGTCCTTTGCAAATATGAAGCCTGATCTAAATATTTCTCTAAGCCTCATAATCACGGAGTAGAAGCAGTAAAATCGTCACACAAACACTTATTTGCGTCCAGTGTTGCATTAATTTGATCTATTGATGATGGGATCGAACCACTCGCAAAGCGTTCTCCAGCACAACCCAAAGATCATCACTGGTCATCTATTAAAATGAAGTATTATTATAAAATTATTATTTTTTATTAATAAAAAAAAAATAGCCGATGCAAATTGTTTCTCTTTGGTGATGATGTGGCTTTAAAGAAATTCTGAATAAACTGTTTACAAATGGATTTGCGTCTATTTTCATCCAGTTTTAATCCAATTAAAGAGACTTTCCTCTTAGTTCATGGTTAACCAATCTGAAAAACAGATTAACCATAAAGACATAACTTATAAACTAATGATAAATAGTACAGACAATAGACACTACTTGTATGTCGTATCTGTTCTCTCTAGTTTTCCAAGCCATCACAAAGCTCAGTACAAACAACACTGAAAAAGGAAACATCATAGAGTGCGGAGAAAAGAAACATGCAGTTGATTTAACATAAGATGCTTTAGAAGGATGTTGTTTGTTGTTTTATTGAGGATAAAAAAGAAAAGCAGGACAGAATCAAAGAAAAAATGTGTTTGAAAAGGCCTGAAGAGGAGAAGTACACCAAAGGCAAGGCAGCAGACGAAGAGGAAACCGCTGAAGAGGCCTCTTACCTTCCCTGGCCACTGCCCGACCGTTCATCTCTTCATACTGACACGGTCCGTCCACGCCGTGTGGTCCATCGCTAGGAGCTTTATAGAGCAGCTCCTCGCTAATGGCTGCTTCACATTCTTCTTGGTTTATCTTCAGCACAGGTGAAAAGGTGTGTAAAGCGGAGCTGCGCCTGTTGCGGCACGTTTCCAAAGGTACGACCCGTGGAGGGGGGTGGCAGTGCTTGCTCTGACACTTTAAACAGTTTTCATAGATGACAGCTCTTGTCTCCTGCTGTGAATCCAGTACATGCGTGACAGCTGGTACCGGTTTGAGCTCATTTCCAAAAGCAGGGCTCATTGCTACGTACAAGTTCCCTGTCTGTGGGTTCACCTCTGGTTGCATATCTGCACTGGGAAAACCCAGAAGATCAGCTAAGAGACTGGCTAATTTCTCTTGTCCTTTAATCGGCAGCAGCGACTCCTCACTCGTCTTTGCTGAGCTGTACATACTTGCGGAGCCAGGAGAGGCCCGGGATGTCTCCAAAATGTTCTTCACTGCAGAACTGTATTCACAAGCAGGGCTGGGTCTGCATGTGCCCACTCTTTGATCTGCTGGATTGAAAATATGATGTTCTGGAGGCAAAAAAAACCCTTCAACTCACTTTGGTTTCGCTCCCAAACCAGCTACAGACGCTCCATCAAACATGCATCAAATCTGAATCTTGCATGCAAAAGAAAATACATGCGGCGTGCACGCAGCAGTTGATTACACTTACTTGGTATGGTCGGTACCACTGAACCACTTGCAGGAATACACGGTGCCCCCTGTGGAATAATGAAGAAAATAGATAAAATATATTGTTAAAGCAGCTAAATTAATATTAACAGTAATTAAGTATGAGACACTTTAAAAGACAGTACAGTGTGTATTAAATATTTAAAAATGGGTACGTAGGCATACTTTTATTTCCATCCATTACTAAATGCACTACCAGCAGGTGGAGCTGTGTGTTTGAGAGAGTTTTCAGTAAATTCACATGAACAGACGAGCAGGAAAAGGCTTTTACAAACTAGCACCTGATGTTCTTGATATTTAATTAGAGCTCGACATTTAGAGATTATGGTTCAGACTGGGAGGGTTTAACTAGAAAACCAACACATCAGATGCTCATTTGGCGATCTTGGTTATAAAAATAGTTCAATCTGGAGTTTACACAACATCTCGTAAAAAAAAAAATAAATAAATACAGAGCAATGCCTTTGCTCAAAACCATTAAGCAATGAATAGGAGCTAGAAGGGCAACAAGAGAACAACTGTCAAGTCACTCACAGGGTCTAAATCTATTCGATACAATGAAAGTGTCAACGTGATATGAGTGTAGGACAGATGGACTGTGGGATTGTTAGTTGTTCTGACACCAAACCCAGGGCGGCATCATCCTGCATGATACCACAAAGGTCACGCTGACAGTGAGACACAGGACAGATGATGCAGCGATGATAAGGCCTGCTCACACAAACTGCTACTGCATGACGGCGAGTTGCACAGCGGAGCACGTCCAGGACAGGAGAAAGGTTTAAAAGATGCTTAAAGAGAATAGAACTACACTTATGTTGGATGACTAATGGCTCAAACACTCAAAGATACGTTCCTACTTACCTTAAATCCACCACACTCCGTGCAGATGGTCACGATAGTTTTGGAGGCAGATGTGAGCGAGCTGCAGATGTGACAGGAGTCTGGGTGGTCACTTGGGGGCGCCACCTTGGTTTTCTTACTCTCCTCTAAAGGGCCCTGGAGGTGTTCACTCATTGACAGTCTTGCAGTAGTTTCTGAGTGACCCTCAGAGGCGTTGGCGCCGCTTTTATCGCTCTTTCCTGACTCTGTGATCAGAGCTGTAGCGTCCTTAGCCGGGTCACAGGGTTCATTGTCTTTGGAGGCCTCAGTTCCCTCATGCAAAAGACTCCTGGGAGTGTCATAGAGATACCGAAGTGATGTCGGTACCTGGTACTCGTGTCCAGGGGCAGTGGAGCAAGTACAAGGGCTCAGGTCTTGAGCCAAGTGGGGGGGCAAGTTGAAGACAGAGCCAAAGTCCTCCCCAGGGGTGATATCCAGGCTGCCTGTGTAGGAAGAGAAACTTCCGGAGTAAGAGGAATGGCTGCCCGTGGCGATGCCGCTGTCTGACGAGCTCTGACGGCCGATCTCCAGAAGCTGCCGGGGGGGCTTGGCTGCGGGCCGGTTCCCAGGCCCTTGGCTGACGGAGAGCTTCTCCATGCTTTGTAGTGTCACTTTAACAGACGCATGGCTAACACTTTCAGCCGGGCTGGAGGCTGATTCAGACCAAATGGCCATCCGGCTGCCAATACTGCAATCAGACTGGCTGGTGTCTGAGGTGTCGGAGGAACCAGATATGCTGCGGTCGTCTCCTCCAGCAGATGGGCAATACGTGGACGATACTGCCAAGAAGGATAACATTAATTATAGTGTTATTAAAGGAAAACACTGCCTTCATCATTAAAGCATATTCAAGTATTATAATGCCATTATGTTTCCCCCCGCTGTGCACAGAATAAGAACAATACACATACAACATATCTCCCAACATAATGTGCATCTAAATACAACTTTATTCAAATACAACGTATAATTTATGTGTTTCAGAGGGGAGGAGGGCTCGCTGCAGTGAACCAATCAGAAACACGAGTGTTTTGGGTTAATTAAGTGATGAAAGATGCACTCAGAGCAGTTTAACCTTTGTTTCTATGTTACAGCTGAGCACGCTATGACAGTAACGTACTGTACCTGTGCTGCTCCTGTGAGAGAGCATGCTCAGTCGTTTCTCCAGCTCCTGGGCCTCATGGTTCAGCTTCTCCTCTGAATTCGTTTGACTGGCACTGGGGTCTGTCAGAGGGAGCATCGGAAACATAAGTTCATCCGAAACAACACGAGCTAATTTCATATTTTTGAATAACTGTGAAATCGACATGAAATAAAGCTCCATCGTGGCTGTAAATCATCGAACAAACGAGTGATGGGATAAGTTCTGTAAGTCTTGCTACTGTCACAGAGACACGGGATCAAATGTGACACAGCTGAGCATTTTGTTCTGTGTTGACACAGACACAGCTGTGAAAACACATCTAAAACACCCCAGAGATACAAGAAGGAACACTATGAAGCAGGAGGGTCTCGCTCCTCTTTCTGAGGGATCATGAAAATAAAATGTCAAGATTCATGAAAAGAGTAACCGCAAAACAACAAAGGGTTTGGCAGGAGTGCTATGAGCTAGTATTTTGTATGGAGCTGTAACGGGCCACTGGGCAGGCAGAGAAGAGGGTCACGGAGGGGGACACCTTGTAGTGTTGCATAAATACTGCAGAGTTTATTAATAGCGCTACCACGTGGCTCAGTTGGTACGCACTCCGCTGCTGGTGGCTGGAGATTGTTGATGCTGTACGGGGACCTAATGTACCTTGGACCACCAAGGTCAACTCCAACAGTGGATCAATTTGTTTAAATCAGTAAAAGCCTGCAGCAGTGAGGTGGTAAATGTAACTCTATAAAAAGGCTCATGTCCTGTATGTGGAGTACTGACAGATCACATGATCTAGGCAGTGTTCGCTTCCCCACAGTCATTTCATTTTGACTGTGGACACGTTAACCTGCCTTTTGAACGTCTGTCGCTCCCACAGCACATGTCAAATTACACGGCACGTCATACATGTTAAGGAAAAGTACTTGGCCCCAGAGGCTATGGCAACGTACTTCCGTTTTGTGAAGACAAAGCAGAATGAAGTTTTGTTTTTAAACGTGTAAAATAATGGTTAAATGTTCTCACATTAGAACTGCGTGCTTTGCCATCATACCTTACACTTGAACTGTTTTCTAAAAATCTACAAGGAGGTTAAAGTCACTCTACTTTGCCACGCCAGCGAGCCACTTCACGTAGACACTTTAATTTCACCTTATCATATGTTTAAAGTGTTGTTGTTGAGTCGTTACAGTACCTTTCTGATTAGGATTCACTGTAAAAGCTTGTGCCGTTATTGGTGGCACTTTGTGTCTTTGCTGCACAAAGACTGCAATTCGCCACTTTGCGTGCTGGGTTTCCTTGAGTGGCATATGTCCCCGTATCACACTCTAAACTTGTTTAAAACCTCCTCTTCTTCGACCGATTTGTAGGATTTGAAGAGCAATATGTAAAACAGATGTGTATAAAAGCCAAATCTCAGTTTAAACCATGAATGCAGACATAATTTCATCTCATAACTTCTAAATGAGCCAAAATCCCCACAGTCTATGATCAGTGTGTGAAATCTTTCATTTCCAGTGTGGGCGTCTCTCCTGTTGTTACTTGACCACTTGTTTGTACATTTCCCATGTTTCTAGCCAAACTTTCTAGTGTGCAATGTGAAAATGGGCTCCCTGGGAGGAAAGAATTGCCGTGCAAACACAGCGAGAAGGGACAGGTGGAAACACTGCAGCACGTAATGGTGACAAACACACAGCTGAGCCTGGGAACACGGCAGTAGTCAATCAAAACGGCAACCGGGGGGGAGGGATTCAGCTAGTAGCTATTTATATGTAAGTGACACAGAAATGAGGGGAAAGGAGCAACAAAGTTTAAAATCTAAAAAATAAGAGGGAGAGTGGAGCGGTGGGTGGCTGAGTATGAAATGAAGGGGGGGCAGCAGAGGAATCCTGTGGATGAGGTTACACACATGCCCGGAGTGATTAGGAGGCTTTGGCTGCTCTGCTTGTGTGAACTGTGACTTTGACCCCTCGCTCCCCCTCCAACATCCTCCCTGCTATTTATTCTACTATGCACCACAATAATAGGAGTATGAGCTAAACCTGTGATTGGGCGGCGAGATGTGTGAGAACCAGAATATCTACAGTATGAACCCCCCCCCCCACACAGCTGCCAGCTCCACGTTTCCTGTTAAGTTGCAGACTGGGTGAGAACATTTTTAAAAACCTGCTAGTGTAGAAAACTAAGAGGTGTTAAAGTGGACAGCAGGAGAGCAGAGAACAGCTTTAGTAATAATAGATGTAATATTACACAAATAGAGCAAATCTCATACATAAAATACAGTAGTTGGAGAGTTTCTAGTGTAAATGTCTGTTCCTGAGACTAAATGTTAATTTCTATTTTCAGTAAACAGTTTATTGTAATAAAAAGTGAGAGGCTGAAGTAGAATGGTGCAACGTTCCTACATTTTATTTCTTTTATAGGTATTTTAGGTTTAAAGCTGCATTAGAGTTTGTTTTTTTGTCACTCGAGGGTAGAGAAAAACTTCATATTAACATATCACCATAGAAAGATCTTAACATGTGAGCAAACAGGTGCCCAGGTGGACATTCAGTCCCATGTGTGTACCAGCTAGTTGCTGAATTACATATGGATTCAATGTCATTTACTGTCCACATGAATGAGTTTAAACATTAATGGTGCAAAACGTTATGACGTCTTTAACACATTAGTTACCAGGACAGAAGAGGAGATTTGTAGAAAACACCTGTCCAGTAAATTTGGTGTGTCAAACGCTCCCTAGAGCTGAGCGGGACGTAGAGATTATTATAAATCTCAGTGGGTTCCTCTTGTACCTACCTTTTGTCCATCACACAGTAATGTTTTTAGTAGCTTTAAATGTAGAAAATAACATCTAAAAATAAGTTATGTGAAAGTTTAGGATAAACACTTTTAAAATCAAACATTTATTATTATTATTATTATTATTATTATTATTATTATTAATGGTATTTCTTGAAGAAATTCAATATCTTTTATTCCACTTTCAGCATTGAAATTACACAATACTGATGTTAATGTACAGAAACAAGCTAAGCACTGGAAAATAGCACTTTTTAAAAAAGACAAACTCATCAGATCCTGTCAGGTCTGCACAATAGGAGGCAGCAGAACAGGAGAGCAGATGAGCTGAGGGTGGACAGGTCGGGGTTTGGTGCTCATTATACAGAAAAACAACACTGTAATACACAGTGTTGCCATAGTCCGACCTACTTATGTTTTAGAAAACTTATTATACTTTGTTTTCAAACATTCACAACAGAGATTATGATGTGCAAGTGTTCGTTCAGTTATTTAACGAGTGTACTTATCTCTGACAAATTGAAGTTCTGCCAAACGGCACTGCTGTAATAACAGTGAATTTAAAATAATACCAATAATGATGGTGACCCTGAACTTTACATTTGCCATAGTACACTTCAGTCAGGGGGTTGGTGCGTTTGACTAAAATTATAAATTGCTTCAGAGGATAACCCAATTAGATGAAAACAAAAAAAAACAAAAAAAAAAAAACAACAGCTGTCGGTCAAAATCAAAGCCATCTGCGGAGGAATCCTCTGACTCATTCTGTATTCCTGGAAGACATTACACCTCGCAGCTTTGATAAATCACTAGAAGCACAGGAGGGAAGTTTACTACAGTTGTGATATCAACTGCTGACTTGTGTGTTTGCTCGTACTCCCTGGCAACACGGTGGCTGCTTATTATCCATATAAGCATCATAAACTTTCTCGACGTCCACCTAGTCGTTTAGAATAACATCTAAACGTTCCCGTCTCTGTGGATGCAGTTGTTTTGCTTTTTAAGTACTTTCCAGCTAAGCAGCACTAAACACCTCTGGTACTGACCTGGCAAAACGGGCCGCAGTCCAAAGGGGCCCCTCGTCGGGGAGATGCCTCTGACGACGCAGTCGAACAGAAAACTGATCTGCTCGCTCTCAGCTGATGTGAGCAAAAAAACACCGGCCCCTGTAAAAAGTACAAAAGTACACTGTATTAGTCTCATGTCCTTTTTATTTTCTGTTTCTGATACATCTGATACATTTCCACATTTTACAATGATTGAAAGCATCATCAAAGACATGTAGAGGTCAGAGGTCGCGCTCTCTCCAGAGGTCTCCTGACCTCCCACTGACAATACAACCGGTTGTCCATTCCAAGGTGTCAGCCCATCTCTGAGACCACCCATGTCAATGTTTTGCCTCAGTCACATTCCCAACACCGTCCTGGACGTGAGCGCGTCAAAGACCAGCAGTGAGGTCTGCTCAGGTTTCTGCACAAGGCGAAACTGAAATGAATTTTCTACTGATCATTGTTATTATCTGGATCTGATTACAAAGAGAATTATCTCTGGCACAAGAACTACTGGATTCTGGAGCTGGACATAGTCTCCTAAGACTTTCCTGCCTTTTGTGAGCACACAAAAATATACATGATGCTTTTGGCAGCAGGTGACTGACCATCAGGTGGACTGCCAAAAGGCAGAGTAGAGAAAATAAGACCCCGAAGCAAACTCGAGAACAGGTGGGAGGGCTTGTTTGGTTTACAACACCATAATGATTCTGTGTAGGAACAAAAACAACTCGGGAGAACCCGTCTGGCCTCTCCTTTTAAAAAAGTGATGAAACACAGCATCCATGTAAAGGAGAAAAACTTCTTAAACTGAGTTCAGTAAGTGGGACGTGAAAATGAGCTTTAATCCTCACAGGCAGAGAGCCGAGACTGTGGCTCCTTCATTTCACAACAGCAACAACATACAGTTACAAACAGGCATTGAAAGCGGACACGTTTGGCTACCAGTAATAAATCTATCACTTGGAAATAGACTAAGCCCTTTTCAGACATGAACTGCTTGACATGTCACTATCTTACTATGTTGGACTTAGTAACACAGTAACAAGTCTGAACGGCATGCGGTCACGTTAACGGATGACCACGCACGGTGAGAGGGTGCTGCTGCATCTCCGTCAGCGTCACAGTGTTGCTGTTGTCGAATTAAGAGAGTGCAGCTGCTTTTTTAAAAAACTTTATTGCAGCCAGCTGCAGCGACCGCACAGTTATTATTTAAATCTGCCAAGAAACAAAAGATCAGAGTTGAGGTTGTACTTTACAGCCCAGTGGACTCCAATATTGCAATGTAATGTAATGTAATGTAATGTATGGCAAATATCATGCGTGTACCGTGGCTTTCTCCGTGTCACGGCCATGGTAATAGCCCAGTTTAACAGGCTGATGAAACGAGCAATGTTACATGTGCCCTCTCTGAAAAGTTATAGAGCACCACACATGCTTTTTCTCCCCTGCATGCAGTATTACTAGAAGAGTGCTCAAGTAGCATTGATTAAACATTTGTATTAAATTGAAAATGGTCATCAGGAGAGGATGAGGAGAAGGAAAGAAGCCGGGACACTTCTGCGCAAGATACTTCCGAGATAAAGCTGCTTTATAGGCTACACAAAGTAAACACGCACAGAGCATGGTGATTTATACTGAGATGCAGAACATAAACAATGCAGCCGTAGGTTTCGCACACACACCACCGACGCGTTGTGTCGGTGGTGTGTGATGATTTTGTTTGTTAAGTTTCGAGATGAGATTTCAGTTCTGTTTTCATTATTGTCTTTTCCTGTTTACTTCTTTATGTGTCTGGGGAAAATGTAATTTGCCGTTAGAAATTATTTTTTACTTGTTGATTAATTTTCTGTCTCTCATTCATTCATGCATCTGGTTCATTCTTTTTGCACTGACATCATCCATCAATCCAGGAAATGGCTCAATGTATAGGTGGATATTGTTTAATATTATTTAAGCTCATTCAATTAAAGTTAATGTTCTCACAATTCAAATGTTTTATGTGAAACACTCATTAAAAAACTGCTTTATGCAAAAGGTCAGGATCAAAGCAGCTTTAAACATTCGGTGTTGTCTTAATATGTGATTCACATTCCCCTTGAGTTTCAGTTCACCTTCATATTTTATGTAGAATTTTCTTGTACAACTCCGAATTTGCAGCCGTCCTGGTCCAGAGGCAGCAAAACAGGCCCAAATCAAGGTGCAGTCACCATTTACAGGTGGAATAAGGCTCTTAGACTAGGAACAAAGTGTCTGGTCACTGCCAAACTGAACATTTCTCATTCAAAATAAAAAGTTCTACTTTGGTCTCATTCAATCACTGAGCGTTCTTTAGGTATTGTTCTGGTTTCCACATGGCCTTGGGCAAGCTGGCGGCAGGCAGCACTTTGTTTTTTGTAGAGTAGTGGCTTCCACCTTGTAACTCTGCAGTATGTAGGAGTAGATCATTTCCCTTAGTAAATGAATGAACAAGTATAATTCAGCATTAGGACTTGAAAATCAGGTTTAAGGTCACAGTTATGCAGCTGTGGATCAGCTGGTTTCTTTTAGCCACAAGTTGAAGTGCCCAAATAATAAACTGTGAGTGCCTTTTAAAAAGCACCACTGTATTTATAAACACACAAACACAAATACATCCTCTCCATCACACTTTGGTCACTTGCCTCACATTTCCTACTGACAAACACTGGGGACAAACTGTCAAGCAGGACACGGACAAAAGGTCAGAGAAAACGCAGCACACAGGTCGACTCCCTCTTCAACGAGAGGTGAAAGGTCCAACGCCATTATGGTTGCAGAAAGAAAACACTTTTTGCATGCAGCCCCTCGTTATTGTGCACGTAACTGCTGTAGACCGCAGCGGCTCAGCGCCGAGCCGACACTCTGACCCGAGAGAGGTGCCGAGAGAAATATTAACAAGCCGATGCAACTGCAAGTATCAGGTTTGGTCCAAAAAAAAAAAAAAAAGTGTCATGATCTCCTGTTAACAACATTGCAACTAGGGTGGTAAATACAGAGCTGAGCAATGTGCAGCACAAGTCCCTTATTAGCTGTATATGCAAGTTTGTAGGATATGAAGGTAAAAGTGATTTGTGACCTTCTCCATATTGTGAGATCCATTGCTGAAGATTTAATGGAGCTAAATAAATCACACATCACATTCTCGAGTGTCATGTTTACAGCAGGGTCATCATATGTCTGCAAAGCTCTGATGTCTGCGGCGTGCCCCTCGCGTCTATGTCTGTCCCCTCCAGGTGTTGACACACACGTCTCAACTTTAGTGGTTTCACGTCTATTGCGGGATCACAGGGACAGGGACGGCTACGAGCTTGTGGATAACTCACTTCCTCTGACACGGCTCGTCTGGAGTGATGCGCCGAGCATTTTGAGCTCAGCGGGAGAGATCCTGCGCGGGCAGAATCATTTACTCCTTGTTATCATGGAGCAGCTGGTTATTTTATGCTCCATGTACTGAGCCGCAGAGGACACGACGTGATAAACGAATGAGAGCGAGCGAAAAGAAGTTTGTCGCCAGTTAAACGGTTTCCGTTATTCATCGTTACAATTCAAATCATCAACCACAGCTCTCTGCTTCAAGTATCTGGACTGTCTCTCTGTGAGCAGGTGCATTAATATGTTGCTTTAGCAGCCCACACTCAACAATGGTACTTCACTAAAGGATTTTGACCCCCTCACTGCAGAGATCTGCTCTTGTTCAGACACAGAAGTGATAGTGGGGTCCAGCTGGGTGATATGGCCTGGCTTACACTTACCGTTCCAGGCAATTTCTTCCACACCAAACTCCTGTGCTGTATTTTAAGACCATCCCCTAAGACTTCTCACACTATTGTCAAAAAATAAATTAGAAAAACAATCGTTTTCGATGGCAATTTCATTCTTACATGGCAACGTGTTTGTACTATCAGAGATCTGCTGCATCAAACTAACACCGAGGGCTCTTGAGGCCCTTTGATGAGGCTATGGGGGTAGTTTGAGAAACATTAATGTAAAACATAATTACAGTTGAGGACATTAGGGAGAAATAACGTAGCCTCAGACAAAAGTATATCCACATACTTTTGGCCACATAGTCTGGTAGGCAAAGCAGTAAAAATGAGGGCAGGAAGCTCCCAAATGGATCTTCAATTAGCCACAAAACACTTCCTCAGCTCTGAATTGAACTGTGAACCAATGTTCCAGTGTAAAGAAACTAAAAAGCAGCTGCTGCAGAGGAACTAAGTCACACACCATTAGCAACCCCAATAAGGTTGCTATCACAGGCCTTTCAGACATGAAGCAAGTTAAACAAGGACCTTTTAAAAATCCTACAATGCTCTCATGACGACATCTGCATATCTCACTCCTCTGGCAGCCATCTGAAGGCTCCTTTTGTTGTTGTTGTTGTTTCATAAAACTCTATTGAGCATCTTTCTTAATATGTCTGCCTGAGGGAGGCCTGATGTACGAGTATAGACAGAGAAACATCCAGTTCAAACCACTGATCCTAATGTTTACAACGATGTTTGCCATGCTGAGCGATGCCACTTGGAAGTTGGGATCGTCACTTGTAGGGAATTAGCACTGAAACATCCAGGATAACGGTTTAAATCCATCATCGCAGTGAGGAAAGGCAAATATCTAAAGTGACTGTATTTATTTTGTGTATGTGTGTCACAGCTTCTCTAAATAAAAGCACCGCTCTTAGCTTCTGAACTGTTTTGTATTCTCGCTCAGTCCCTGTATGAATCACACTCATGTGTCCACACTTGATAAATTATTCATCCCCGTGACATTAGAGACAACAGCAGTGCGATCGCCCTCGAGTTATGACTCCACTGCAGGACGAGTCAAACTCTCAGCTCAAAAACAAGCCCTTCTGCAAAATGAGTGTTTGCCAGTATTATTCATTTTCCTCTGGAGTCCTGCACAAATACCTCGTTTCTTACGTTTACAGCTTTAATATTCTGCTGAAGCTTCGTTCCCACTTCCAGCTGGCTCTCACGTGTTTTTAATTCACTGCTGCACACACAATCGCGCTGGGAGGAACTTCTCGTTCACAGAATGACAGCTACACACGATCAACAAATATAATCTTGAGTCACAGCCAGTGATTGTTCTGGCTGTTTGAGAAAGCCATAAGGAAAACATGGCTCATGTCATGATTTAATGAGCTATTAGCCTCTAATGATGTGACCTAATTTAACTCAAGAGACATTATTGCCACGAGATGAGGATGGTGTTTAATGTGGCTGCGCTGAGACTGTTGGTTTTTGATTTTCACTGTGCTGCACAATTTGTTATGTTTCTCTTATTTTGGTATTTTAACCTTGATAAGTTGTATTTTTTGAGTTTTACAGTTCCTTTAGTTCCCCTCATGCTTCCTAAACACAGTTGTGCTGTTTCAGTTCAATAACCAATAATCCTAATCGAGCCTTTTATAAGGAACAATGTAAAACCTAAACTGTTCAACTGTGGTATAAAAGTCCCAAAACATAAGCAGCAATAAACTTACAGTAACCACATCTGGTTCCACCCTCAAATACAAATCCATTAGGTACAGGTCCATATCTGCGCAGGTCTGGGAGGTTCCAGTGGCCGATGATAACAGGTGGGACGTCCCGCGCCAGAGCCAGCAAGTTGTTGCACAGATGAAGAGTTGCAGGTCCGCTCTCCAGCTTGGTCCCTGGTAAGACTCCAACACTGAATCTGTGAACTGAGCAGACACAGAAGCTTGTTACTTGGTGTTAGTGTATGAGATGAAACTTGAAAGACCTATGGTCACTGCTGCATGGAAACTTAGTTAATAAGTCATTTTAGTCAGGGTTGCATTGGCAGATGGGCCAAAACTACCAAACCAGACCCACTTTCAGATAAAAGCCACAGTTAATTCTGGAAAATATGTTCATACCCTTAATAAGAAACATGTTCCACAACTTATTGTGGAGAGGTGCTGTCAAAACCTCAGTCAGACTCAACAGAACACGTCTGACAGCACTGTATTTCCTTCTAATGGCCTTTAAGCGAAGCTCAACCATCTAACCAATCAGATAATAGCAACAATTTCTGCTCGATTATTAAGTTCTGGAGCTTATTTATCGTAATCTGATAAGTGCGAACACCTAAAAGGCTGTGCTGAACGCTCAGGTATAGATGAAATATATGAAGCCGGAGCTAGAAACGGATTAGTTTAGCAGAGAGGCAGCTGTGTCCAGGGAAGAGGTTAATTAGGTGTGGTGGTAACCAGACTTGGTTACGGTCATTGTGCTAAGCTATGCTAATTGACTACTAGCTGTCAGTTTGTATTTAATGTACAGACATATGAGAATATGAGTGTTCTCATACAACCTTTACCACGACCACCCTGTTCTGAAGAGCTGCACGTCTCTATAGTCAAGATGCAGTGTGACAGGAGATAAGTTGCCAAGACTTTTGGTCAAAAACCAACAACATGAAGGAAAAGTAAGAGACAGACTGGATATAAAACACTGTTCTTAGGCAGCATGGATTTGATTTAATTTGCCAAGAAAAGAAGAAACAGCTGTACCCAGAGAATGAAATCATTGAGCTGAGCCGTGAACACAGCAGCCTCAGATCTGGAGCCCATGTGCAATCAAACACTGTCACATGCAGCTGAATGTGTGTATCGCTGCTAATAAGAAACCAAAGAGGAAAACTGGATGTAAAATTAGAACAAAGGAAGAGGATTAAAACTCCGTCTCTGCACGGGAATTCCTGCAACTTCATTCAAAGCGAGTGTGGAGCAGCAGCGTGGAGCCAAAAACACTTTTATCCGACTTTGAACCAGGTTGGACCAGGTGAGAGTGACCGATGAGAGGCGACGACGAGGGAAATGTCGGCCAGCGGTGCCACGTCATCGCTCACGTTAAGAAAGATTCATAAGGTGTCACGAGCGCAACAACAGCTCCAAGCACGGTGGCCCTCGCGTGCTCGCAGGTGACATTTCTGCTGGCTTGGACGAGCTCCACTCTGAGGTATCAAGCATTAGTCCACACACACACACACACACACACACACACACACGCACAAACAAACACACACACACACACACACAGGGACACTTTTATGCAGCTCTCTCAACACAAATACATCTATACAAGGAAGCACAAGCATACTTCACCATACGCACACAGATGCCACATCGTAACACCGTTCAACTGTCTTTAGCACCATGTCCTCTTCCAGCTATCAGTCTGTCATTAGTTGCTGCTTTCAAATGCAGTTGGACCTCGGCCACCAGTCCGCCTCTATTAATAGCTCCTTTTTGTTTATCACTCATGCAACACAGTAGACTTACGTGTCAGTTCATCTTTAAAGCGTCGACACTAGCGACCATCCCAATGCTGTCAGTAAGGAAAACCTCTATACTCGCACCTTCTTTTTTATCGTCTCCAGACTTAATGATGTGCAGCATCTACCTACAGACTGTTTTATGACTTATAATATTGCTTTTTGACCTTGCACTCTCCTTTTGTTGGCTGGTGAACTTCGGTGCTCTTGTCCCACGAGAACTTGCAGACTTACATAACATGGCATTAAAAGGGATTTGTTTTGTTTTTTGTGGGTTTGTTGAATTACAGAACACTTTTCTTCGACTGCTGTGAATTTCAACAGCTGCCAGTATGATGGATGAACAAATCTGGGTGCTGAGCGTTGCTTTAACTACAGTGCAGCGAGGTCGAGTGTAGTGCTGTTTTCTAAAAAATGTATTAAAAAGGGGAAAAAAAATAAGACACCATAGAAACCAAAGCGCAGACAGATTTTCTCACCTTCTCCCAGGCTGTATCGCAGGCGAGCATCCCACGCCTGCAGGGCCTCCCTGCTGTCGAAGCCCAGCAGAGCCGCCTGGTTCAGGCAGAGGATGGCCAGAGTAAACGCTACACCTTCATACCACTGTCCTGCTTCTAGCCCGCAGATCTCCTCCAACGTGAAACTGGCCCTCTCCTTGTTGCCCTGGGCTTTGTCGGACTTGTCTTTGTAAGCGAGTAGCACGAGGCAGTCTGGAGGAGTCATGGGGTCAGTATGAGACAAAGTATAAGACAGACAAACAGAAAAGCAGTTGATGTTACAGATTTATCTTTTTTAAGACACAACACCTCTGTAAAAAAAAAAAGTAATTATTGCCCAACACTAACAAGATCTATTCTGATGCACAGTAGTTGCTGTAGTGTTGTCTTGCCCCTTCAGACAATCAGTGTCAACTAACACAACTGTGACTCTGTGTGTGTGTGTGTGTGTGTGTGTGTGTGTGTGTGTGTGTGTGTGTGTGCACACGTCTCCTTCACACACACACACACACATTTCTTCACACACATAACTGAGGTATGAGCACAGACAGCTGTGACAACACTGACATCAAAGATCTGAAGAGCAGGGCTCAGTCTAACCTGTGGAGCATGTGACAATGTCCTGCACCACATATCCACGGTGGCACACTGTGATGCAAAGAGTCACTTTGAATCCCATGTAGCTCATTCAAAAAATAAACAAACTTTAGAGCACTTCAGACTAGTAAAAGAGTGGGAATGCTTAGAAAATTATGGATGAATATGTGAGTACAACATAAAGTCACTGGGAAACTTAAACCTCCAGCTATGACACAAACTAACACCTTTAAATAGCCAAATATTAATCTGAGCCCTGCTTTTACAGCTGAAACCACTCACAAACTGCGCTATAAATGTGTTTATTTCCATTCACAACAGGTTTCTGTTACTTTGCACAAACTCTAACCGCGCGCCACACGTAATGTTTAGTCACCTTTCCACAGACTGACACACAAGCTCTGGTTGTGTTTTCTCAACCTCTGAGTGAGCCCTGAGAGCAGGCCCAGCTTCTGAATATCCCAGCACAGAGCCGGCCTGATCGACACAAGCAGGGCAGCACCTGATGCGTCCAACCAACCTTCATTGTGGCGCCGCTAAAATGCGCATTTACGTCTCGGCGCACGGCGCAGCTTCAATTTTGGACAGTACTTAAAAAAAACCAACGCGTCAAAGTGCGAGACAGCTTTGTGGTAAAGCTGATATTTACCTGCTACAGGCGACGGCTTGCGAAGTACGAGCCACCTAGTTTTCCACTGTGGAAGAAAAAAACAGAACAAAACTTTGGATGAGCACAGATCAAAGTTCTTGCGCACTATCCGTCAGCACATTTAGTCAAGCCAAACACCTTTTTTCCATCTCTGAGTCTGGCATATCCCTCCACGACAACAGAATCCGTCATCTTCAGTCATGGTTCCTGACAGCTGCAGAGTCGCTGCCTGAATGAGGGGTCACTTTCAAAATAGCTGCTCCTCTCTGCTGGTGGGGCGCAGACTCGCCCCCAGCAAGGCGCACGGAAAAAGGCATGACATGACCGGAGTGTGTGCACCAGCCACGCTGCTGCTGCTGCTGCCACCTGGGCTGCTCTCCACCACCTGCTACTGCTGCTGCAGGGAAAACTACTGCAAGAAACGACCATATGATTGACCTGCTACAGATAACACATTTACTAAATAACTTAATTTGCATGAAATAATAATATTTGAGCACCGAGGTCCTCAAACATTACTCCAAAAGGTTTGGGACTTACACTAAAAGACACTAAATTAAATGTGTAGCACTTGTATAATCTTTATATTAAAAACGTTTTGGCCATTAAAAACTCTCTGTTGGATATTTTTTTAATCTTACAGTAGCTTTAATACAATAAATGTATTTAAAATGGAGAACACTGCCTTCTGTCTTTCAATCTCAACACAATAACCAGTAACAGGATGGAAACATATTTTTGAATAACAGCGTTGAGCTGTCTTAGTCTGCATATCATTAAAAAGACAAGAGAAACATATAGTGTGCAAATGCATTAAATTGCATTATTTCACAGCGTCACCACTTGATTCCTTTTTTTAAAACAATCATATTGTTTTATGTGATACAGCATGTGTATGTGGACATTGACCTTTGCTCAAATATTTCCAATGTCTCAAGTAAGTTTAACTTAAAAAGAAAGGAAACGTCTTAATGAGACTTTGGATGAGATGAGGACAACTGAGCGAAGTCCATCTGCTGAGAAATGCCAAGAAGAAGCCAGCAAGTGGGCCGTGTTAGTCGGGATTGTTTTGATTCGGGTTGTTGAAGGCACTCAAGGATTTGTCAAGTCAGTGAAGGTTTATTCAGTCACAAAATGTTTCACAGTTAAAAAAAGTTAACAAACATCACAGTGCACCATTTACTATACACAATACAATACAATACGCTCTCTCTCTCTTTCTTATATATATATATATTAAAGCTAATGTCCATTTCATTTCCGTTCATGAAGCCCGGGCTTTGCCTTTGATCACTGAATTGATCCAGTCGACGTAGTTTGCCACCTTAGTGTAAACACCAGGTTTTCCGGAGCGACCGCAGCCCTCTCCCCAGCTGATGATCCCATACAGGAAGCTGACTTCATCCTTCACGCAAGCCAGAGGGCCCCCGGAGTCTCCCTAAGGGAAATAAGGACATACAGTCCACTCACATCAACACACACGCAGAGATCAAAGTGGAGCCACACAAACAGCTGATTCACAAACTAACCCAGTGGATTACTAAATGTCTGCACGCTGACACTGAGGTAAACAGTGAACTGGGACATTTAATTTAAGAGGAAGGCTCTTAAATATTTTACACGGCAGGATGAGTGGGTAGTCTGGTACATCTCTGCAGACTCTCACTAACCTCCCCTGGCACTTTACTCAGGGGATTCCCTGCTGCTGTCTGAAGCGCTGCTCCATTACTCTGATGCCTCAACTCCACAGTCACATGTCGACTCCTCCAGAACCCACATCATCATCATCATCTGAGTTGATGCTGGATTTAATAATCACCTGGCATGCGTCCACACAGCCGTCGAGCCCCGCACAAATCATGTCAGCTGTGACGTGATTGCCGTAGACTTGGGGCTTTCTACAAGTGTCATGAGGAATCAGCCTCACTCCGCCCTCCTGCAGACTCGAGTAGCCCTCTGCCTCTGCAAAATAAAGCAAAAACCAGTCATTATAAGTAAGGCAGAGACGTGTTAAGCTGAACAAGATCATTTTAAGACACTAAGGTCACTGCTGCCCAGTGGAGGAATGTCTAAATGCAGAATGTGCACTGGCAAATCAAATGTTTCTAATAGATAGTCGTTATTATGATGACCATGATGTCCCTGACACTTACTCTCGTGCATGTGTCCCCAGCCACTAATAGTGCAGCAGTAGTTATCAGGGAACGTCGTGTTTTTGTCTGGGAGACAGATGGGTCTGATGAACGGGCTTTTCTTCACACACCGCCCGTCCTGTTTCTTTAGTTTGATGAGAGCTGGCGCACACACACAAACACATGCGTTACGAAACAGGCAGCGAGACAATGAAAAGTGTAGTTTAAATAATGAAGCGAGTGGTAGACTTGGAGACTCCGTGTCCCAATGAAACTGCCACATCCAACTGTCAGCGTGTGTTTCGTGTGGGAGAGCACGGGGACACAGCTGCTCAGTGACGCACAGCTGTGCACGCAGACGGGGGTCTCAAAGTGAGGACAGGAGGTCTTCAAGTGTATGTGAATCATTGGTGTCTGTGTGTTGTCTGCAATTAATAATTACCAATGTCGTGCAGCGTTGGATTAAACACTGAGAACTGTTTTGGGAAGATGTACTCCGCCACTCCGAAGGTCTTAGTGTTGGGATGGGTGACGTTGAAATTCTGCTGGCCAAGAACCACACGGAGCTTGGACTTTGGGGGGCTGCAGAAGGACAGTATTTTTAGTTTCATCATTGATGCGCTCACAGTGTAATAGAGTTATCTCGGACTGTCGATTCAGCACCACTATTGGCTCACTGCTACATTAAGTCAGATCTAATGCTTTGACAAAAGATATTCAAAGCCAAACAACACCAACAGATGCCGCTTTCTTGGCATTAGGAGGACATGAATGCGTTTGCATCTGCACAAGATGCTTTTAGGTTTTCTGCAAACTGGATCCTTGTCTAATTATAGTGTGTTCACAAGACTGTAAAGCTAAGAGGTCAAACTGTGTGACTTATGACCTCTTCTTCAGCTAGAAAACACTTAAATACTGAGTTTACCTGAACTATGATGAGGATGATGATTTTTTTTTACACAACTGACTCAAACTAAAAGCTGGAAATATCTCCCAAGGACATCAAATGTATTTTCTCTCACACAGTTTCAGAGTTTAATGTGAAGTCTTTTCACATTTGGTTAAAAACATTTTGTACCATTTGTTGATTCAAAGAAGCTACAAAACCTTTCCTTATCTGTAGTCACATAAAGTGCCAATGTGTTTTTTCTGTACAATTGAGAACTGTAGGCGGTTGAACATGAGGAACAAATTCAAAACTTCAGCTTTTATTTGATGGCATTTACACCAAGATACATCAAACAGCACAGCAGCACCATTTGTATGAGAGTATATAGATTTTAAGCCACTGAAAGTAAATGACTAGCACTAGTACTATCTTAGTGTTTGGTGTTAAATGTTTAATCGATCAAGCCTGTGACTCACTGACATCACCAAACTGTTGGTTTCTTCTCTTGTGATGCTTTTCCAGACTTTTTCTGCAGCCTACTTCAGTTTTGTTTGCTTTTGGGGAGTTCTCTCTTCAGTCTACTGTTCAGCAGGTAAAATGTGCGCTCAGTTGGGTTAAGGTCTGGTGATTGTCTTGGTCAGTATAAAACCTTTTCCCTTTGATAACGTTGGTAAGGTATTTTATTGTAAATTAGCAGTAAAATGTGTCTGGTACAGCACTGTTTAAAAGTTTGGGATCACTTAGATATTTCATTTTTCTCTGAGGAAACACATGAAATAAGTCTGAATGGGAACTAGAGCAAAAGAACAGGACATGCTGACACTGTCAGAGTTAGAAATAATGATTTCGATGGAAATGATGAATGTGTTTTTCCTCAAGGTCCCATCCACTCTGTACAAATCTCCTATTTTACCACCTCCAAAGCGCCCCCAGCCCATCACGCTGCCTCCACTATGAACTAAACATAGATACTCAGATATTTGTCTTCTTGCACAGTTGTGCATCGGGGCCTCCCACTCCTTTCTCTGACCCTGTTAAAGCCAGTTTGTGCTGCTCTCTGAATGAGTAGTTAACAGCATTATATGAAATTTTACGTGAATAGCCTTCCTTTGTGAAATGAATAAACTTGTTTGTGAATTGCATGAAAATATGTTTTGTGGCCTTTTCATTCTCTTCCATCACATTAGTGCAGGTTAATATTGGTCTCATCAGTCGTAAAACGTTTGTTGCTCATCTCTGGACTTTTCTCCAAATCCTAACTTGGATTCTGGTTCTGTTGGTTACGCTTCTGCTAATGAGGGGTTTGCATCTTGTGGTTGACCTGTGTATTTGTGCTTGTTTCTGCCCTTTTCTAGAGGATGTGTCACTGTTACTTTTATTACTTCTTTACTTGGTTGACCTCTTATGTTTCTGTTGCTCAGTACACAAGTGGTTTCTTTCTTTTTCTGGCAATTACAAATTGTTTTATTGGCTATGCCCAGTGTCTTTAATTGTTTTCCCTTTCATTCTCAAATTCAAAATGTTCTATTTTCTCCCATGGACCGCTCTGCGATTTTCATATTGATTTATCCTTTTTAACAATAATTGTAGTCTTCACAGGTAAAAGGTTAAAACCAAAAATAGTCATTTTAGAGATAGGTGTTGTTTAAAAATCAATCTCAATCCCTGAGCAACAAAAAACACCTTGCTGACAACTTCTTATTCTTTTGATGTTTAAGGTTCTGTCCTTTGAGGGGACATAATCCAATGCAGATTATAGTATGTGTATCCATGACCTACTTGCGGAAGAAGCAGTGGGCAGCAGAGAGGACCCAGCAAGACGAAATCAAGGAGCCGGCACAGAAGTCTGACTGTCCGATGTAGATGGCTGCCATCCAGGGATGAGTGCCGGGTAGAGCAGAGTTACCACCCAGTATCCGCCCCCTGGGTACCGACAATCTCTTCTTGTGTTTTTTCCCACATACAGGCTTTTTGGCTGGCACGGTAGGGGTAGGAGGGGTAGGACTGGGCAGGACGTTAAATATGTTTACCTTTCTAGAAGAAGCTGTTTGAGGAAACAAGTGGAAGTAAATTGTTATTTATTTCATTGCTGCCATAAACTATAATGTTAAACCAAGATCTAAAACTAAAACAAACTAAACCACTGCCAACAACTACAGCACATGTTCTAAACACATCTCTGGAATAGTACTGATTTTACCACAGGCTGATTTCCCCCTCATGCTGCAAATCGGATGTACAGTAGAGAGGGCACAGCAGGCGGAACAAGCTCGTGGATTCTGTGCATACCTCTGGCATCATGACAGACGGCTCACTGTGCCAATCACCACATAAGCGTTTGTCTTCACCTGACGTGACATGTTGATTCGAGCTGACTCGTGTTTTCTTACCTCATCAAACCCACAGTTTAAAAGCCAGGTCGAATCCAAGTTTACAGAGCAGAGCATGAGTCTCGTTTTTAATCGAGCTTTAAACGCTGGATCTCTACTGAAATCTGAGACATTTAATGAAATGTTGAGCTGCTGAGTGTTGATGAAATTGAAACGAGTTTGACAGACTGAAGATGTCGAATCAAATAGTGCCAATCATGAATAGTCTGAACTGTTCATACTTATATAACATAATGATGAGATTAGCTAAACAGCATCCTTGATAGTGATCAATATTACTAACATAAAGTAAGCTCAAAAATATGTCACACTAAATTAACAAGTGTGACGCCTTGACCATATGATTATAAAAAAACTCCTTTCTGGTGCCTCATTTACTCACACACAGCCATCACACAGGAGGGGACGTCACAGTACTCCCAGGAGATGGCGTTGTCATTTAATGTGTAGCACCACGGCATCTTGTCCCCATCTGGGTTTCTGCACACACACAGAAACACAGTGGACAGAGTGTGTGTCGATGAGGCTTACTGTACAGTACAGTAGCAACAGGAAGTGACCTAAAGGGGCCGTGTCACTAGTCAGCGTGAATAAAGCGGGTTACATTCACTTTAATGCTGATTTAATAATTATTGTAAGGTTTCATTCTAAGGTAACATTTTTATCAATAAGCTAAGAAAATAAAATGCCTCTGTCTGTAGCCACTCAGCTCGTGCGACCTTAAATCCAAATGTTTGAAATTCAAATTCAGCTCTCTTTGATGTTTCGGACATTTTGGGGCATATATAATTTGCTGCAGGTCTGCCATATGGCTGATGGGTAGTCATAGCAACAACACCATCCGAGGAAAAATGGAAGAAAGTGCCAGAAAAAAGACTTTTTTTTTTTTAATACACAGGCTGGGTTCACCATGCTCTTCTTTAATGCTTGTGCAGGTTTTATGACTGCTGGTTGCCAACACGTCAGGATATTAACACAAAACAGAGAAACTTTCATTTGCTGGCCAACATCTACCGCAGCACATACTGTAATTAGCAGCACACACCTGCAGTAGGCATGCTCGCCGAGGCCCTTGAGGGGTGATGCAACCACCGTGCCCACATGGAGCTCGTCATGCAGCAGGTCTGAGTTCCACGGCAGACACCGGGCGCCAGACTCCGCGGTGCCCACCACCCCTCGGTAAGCTGTGCCCCTGCTGTTATAGCACTCTGTCTCTGGCTCTGCACACACACATGCATACACACAAACCGTGTCTCAACATCGCAGTGCAGTGAAACGCAGTTATGTATCAACAATACGAGTGTAATCAGACTACTTCCAGATGTGGATGTGTGATGGCAGACCTCTTTGTAGAATCTGTCAGAACAAGTCTTTAAAGCAATCTCTCTACGCATTAAAAGCAACAGTTACAACAACTGAGGACAAGTTTAGCCGCTTGCTCATGTCTTCACCTGCTACCACTAATCAAACCATACACACACACACACACACACAGACGAACATGCTTACATGACAAAAACACAGCAGAAAGCACATGCAGAGTGTATTGAACTGGCTAATAAATGGTATAAGAACTGATTATCCATTGTTTTCAGCCTGATGTAAGCAGCATGTGAACATACTGTTTAAATAGAGGAAACAGTATCACGCAAGTCTTGCTTTTACTCACCAAAGCTACAGTGCTGGCCGCTGTAGCCGGGTCTGCAGTGACACACTTCTTTGCCAGTGGATGTGATCAGTCGACACGTTCCACTGTTGTGACAGGGGTTTGAACGGCACACTGGGAACAACCAAGATACACAGTCTTAAGCATAAAACATCAAATATACAGTGTAAAACGGCTCTGACTGCATTAGTTCATCTCCAACTCTAATTACTTTTATTATTTTGCTGCTGAATTTAAAGCTGCACCACTCAATGTTTTGACTATACTACAATGTTTTTACAAAATCATTCAAACAATAAAAAATGTGTATAAATATCAAAGATTATCATGCAACTCTGCAGTTCCCCTCAGATCTGCAGAGCTGTTACCTATCTTTTAGGTCATTGTTCTGGTTGTGTGTGCATAATGAGCAACCAGTTTGCTATGACAACGTGGTGAAATGTGTAAATAATAAGTATACAACTTGTTGCACTGCCTCCTAGTGGTCAGAAAAGCAAAGAATGCTTTTTAAATTCAGTTTTACACATTTAGACTTGTATAATTAGCACAAAATGAAAAATAATCTATTAAAGTCAGCAGTGCGGCGCTTTTTGGTGATCCAGTGGAGCATATGGGTGAGAAACTGGCCTGTGCTACTGACATATTTGTGCTGAATATTAACCAAAAATCAACAGCAATGTCTATGAAATATGCACAGTCTTCTGTCCCTTTCCGAAAGTTATAGGGAATAAAATACACAATTTCTGCCAACGTTTGGCTGAAAAACAAGTCAAAGCACACTGAGATGCTTTAGCTGAAAGGAAGGGATTTTCAGTTCAACGCCTTTTCTCTCCTGCATGCCAGGGAATCTGTTAAATGTCCATGAACATCATGAAAGCACCTTATGGACCCATGGGGTGTGTCCTAAAACACCATTCCTGAGTCACAGTGAGTCATATAATCTGTCTTTTCTTCCACGGTAAGGTAACTCTTGTAACTATGGAGCTGTGATCAAAGAAAGGGTAGTGTCTGTCTTTCATATCTTCTGCTAGGGGGTGATTTTGGAGAGAGAAAAAAGCATTTCCTCAGGATGGGAGGTGACCTGATACTTGCATTTTTGAAGGCATGACTAAGTTATCGAGCTGAAAAAAAAAAAAAAAAACCCTACTGTATACAAGTTTTTGACAAGTTTCCAGCAATCAGGAGACGTGTCTGACAAAGTGCATGGCGTTTAAATCAGTGGAAGCCCCTTTATCGGGTTTCACTATTCACAAACGCGGATCACTGGGCATGAACAAAAGATAGATGGAGCGGAACGACAAAAGCTGATAGCATGTCTTACTTGTGTAGTGGACTCTTTCACAGTTGATCTCCCCCGCCACACATGTGCACTGTTCCACATTACGCATGTGAATTCGTCCCCAAGACTCTCCGATGTCATAATAGCGCAGGTGTAGGGTTTCATAGCACTTGTCTGAAAAAAGCCGGGACGAGACATAAAAAGGCAGTGGTTTGAAATGTGAGAGATGAATGAGGAGCTCGGCGGAGCGCAGCAGAGCAAGGTTTGATGACTGGGCTGCGTGAGATGCACTCAGAGAGGGGGAAACTACTCTTTGTTGTGTAGTGAGCACTTCAAATCTACTGCAAAGTGAAACCTGTTAGCAAATGACTCATAACTGATTTTCCATTTTTCTCTGCCTTCTCTGAATCCAAAGGTGAAATCTCTTTGAAGTAGCTCTTGGTGACTATAGTGATATGAAAACACTGGTGAGAGCTCGGAGTAAAGAGGTAGATGTAGATGGAGAGATTATACCTTTAACTAATAACATAGTAATCATGTCTAAAGCTACCTACTCTGCTCACACAGTCTCCCAGTGAAGCTTTCAGGACACGAGCACTCGAATGTGTGTCTGAGCGGGATCAGCGTGCAGACTCCTCCGTTCTGACACGGGTTCACCTGACATGGATCGGTGATTCTGCGTGACGTGTGGACTGAAACTGGAAACACAGCAACATTGAAAACCACATTAGGGCGGGATGACCAAAAAAACAAAACAAAAAAAAAAACAAGAGAAAAGCTCTATAATCTGTGCTTTGTGCGGTGAACTGACCGTTCGGTTGAGTCTTCTCTGGTGCACAGAAGCCCCAGTGCCGGTCCCGATCAAAGTTATGTGTCAGAGAGCACCTAAGAGAAGAGAAACAGAAATCTCACTCATACACATCACTCTCTTTAACATCTCTGCCTGTATTGGCCTTATGCTGTACGCACTCGTACAGCATGCACCCAAGTGCAGGTGAGTTAATCATAAGACAGGACCCACACTGGTCCACTTCTCCCTGCCAACAAACAGCACCTAGTGGTCCCTGCACCCCCACAGTAAAAGACTGCAAGCACAGCTTGTCCCATGATAGTGACTTGACACTAAAAAAACAATGCTACACCTTTTCCAGCCAGTTTGAGTCTAAGATCCAACCACTGCTGCTTAACTCAGCCTGAACTGACAGCAGCACGTCACTGCACCGATCACTCCATCAACAGTACTGGCAAACCTACACATCTTAACTAGAGCGTCACAAAAACATGCAGTAACTGTATGTGTAGGTGGATCAGAGGTGTTGGCCCATATATAATTGCATACATGTTGTTCCAACTTGCTGGCACCCACCAAGGTATGAACACTGGCAAACAGCTTTAGGTCTGTTTTTAGACAATTAAAAATGTAACATAAAGAAGATTTTTGTTGCTGTGTCACAATCTGGAGCAATAAAAAATGCACCGGGATGGTTTTACTGTGCCAGCTGTTTGTACAGCCTTAGGATTCTCTGGTTTAAGACGTGAATGTGTTCTAAACTGCAACTACAACAGCTGGCTGCTGTTGTAGTTGTGACACACACAAATCATTGCAACACCTCAGCAATGAACAATTTATTCAAGACAATTAGCTCATTAAGAGTTGCATTATGGTTCCGGGTGACACTGTTGCATAAGCCCCCTCATCACTGCGAGCTGTAATGAGGCGCGACTACGCGCTCCAATTACTCACTGCCGCAGCGTCCCTTCAACAAATCACAGCCACTAATACCCCTCAGCGATGGGAAATAAAAAGGGGTTTTATTCGTTTAGCGTTTCGCCGCCCTGAGGAGAAGTCGCACACAATAAACCCCGTGATGCGACGCAGCACAGCCTGTGCGTAAAGACGGCGAAACCAAGCGCGTCTACCTGTGCGCTACAGAGGTGTCCCACTGTCTCCTGCTGGTGTGTGGAAACTCTGTGCGATTAACACACATTTGGTAATGGTTTGTGTAACCAAGAACAACAACAACAACAGTGGATCCAGACAGACCCGGCTGTCGAGGACTCACCACGGTCGTGAGGAGAAGATGGTGATGCAGTGATGATGAAGCCTTCCTCCCTGGCGAAACGGGAATTTACACTCTTTGCCCGTGGTAGTGAGAACTGGCAACAACAACAAACATGGCAAACACACAGTTTGTTAGTGGCTTTCACTGGACGCAGATGGGCAGTAAGTCTCTTAGCAATATGTCTCCAGACACTTGAATCACTCTGATAGGAGTCAGGCAGCAGAGCCATACAGGCACAAGCTCCCCGGGCAAGAGTTAGATTTAAGCTGCATCAACAACTTTTTTAAGCTATGGCAGCTGAAAATCTATCAGCAGCCCCTCCCTCTCAGTAGTTTCTCCTCTAAATTAAACACAGGACTTGAGTAAAACCTACCTTTCCGGCTCTCCCTGTATGGCTCTCTGGAGAGGACTGTTTCATATCCAGACACTAAGATGCGCTGAAAACAAGGAACACAACTTTTACACCTTTTTTTTTCTTTCTTTCTCTTTTACGCACGCAAAATGACGTCCAAACAAAACAAACAACGCCATAAAGAAAGACTTACCGCCCGTGTGCTGAAAACACACGGTAGAATAAGCAATATAATAATTGCCATCACAGAAGTTTGCATCGGTTGCTCTCCTGGTGTCCGCACAAGCTGGTTTCCTGAACTCTGAGTGAGGTCTATGTGTCTGTCACGTTATATCAGTCAATTTCAGGCTGGTTTTTGGTCATAGGAAACGTGAGAAACCCTACAAGTGACGTCCTGTCCCTCACACTTTCAGCCTGGATTGAGTAAACCCGTTGCGTCATGAGGCTCGTCTCCTCCTTGAGGCATCCTATAGCCCGGCGGGTTTCCTCGACTCCCTCTCTGCAGACGCCCACGATCAATCAGAGAAAAGAGACACCAAAAGTTTCCAGTGGCAGCAGAGGAGGAGTTGTTCCACTTTGAAAGAGTTTCATCCAAGGAGGATGATAAGAAAATCTGAATCCTGGACTCTGTCAGGACTCTTCTAAGAGTTGGTCGTCCCATGGGAGAGCTCCTCAGCAGCAGTGATCGGAGTCAAGAGAAGCATGGATGCAGCCAGAGAAAGAGAAATCCTTGAAGGAAACCTGCTCCAGAGAGCATGATACCCGGGGTGACAGTTGACCTTTAATGATCCAAAGCATCCAGCTAAGAGACCTAAAGAGGACAGTTCACAGACAGTCTTAGCGGATCTGTCAAGAAGAACAGGACAAACTGCCTAAATGCAGGCACGAGAAGCTTGTAGAGACAAACCCAAATGCTTTTTATGAAGTTAGTTAGGAACTGCGATTGTTATAACGACGTGTCAACCGGGCGAAAAGTAACTAAAGTAATATCACACTGAGCAACTTTTTAACAATCCCATTAGATTCAAGAGTCATTGAACCTGTTTAATGCACATAAAGTTCAGGTTACTCATCGCTGGGAGTATTACTCAGCCTGTGAAAACAATTGTGTGTCTCGGGTATTCTCTGGAGGAGTTTTTTGTTAAGCGTGAGAAACTGAAACAGTTTATGACTAAAAGTGCCACAATCTGGGGCTTTGGAGTCGTTTATAAGACAGGAACGATAGAAAATAAGGAGCTGCGTTATTGAAAATGTTTGATGCTGTGTGCTAGAAACACCAGCCTAAATATCTCAGCTTCATTTGCATCAATAATAGGGAGACTTTTTGTAAAAACTGAAAGAAGAAAGCATTAAATCCATCACTCACAGTACTGAAATTCTGCTATGTTTTTATATTTTCAAATCGCCCCACTAAAATATTCGCAGTGAGTGGCTGGATGTATACGTGTAATACAGGTGTGTTACTGAGTTACTTTCATGTTTTCAGACATGATCAAGTCTTTTGATTTTGACATCAGGACATCAGTCTAACATAACTCCTGTTCCTCCAAAGACCTGACTAATGACACGTTGAAATGAGTTCTGTACAAACGTCCTGAATCTTAAGATCTCACACATTCCAGCAGTGACAAGCTGTGTCAAGACGAACTCCCCAGTCCCATAATCTAACCTCTAATTTTCACCAGCTGTGCTAATCTCTCTCCAGATGCTGAGCTAAAGCGAGTACGTCTCTGTGAGTAGTCAAGTCCCAGGTGAAATGAAAGTAGCTAAGATAAATTTGTTGAACTGAGACAAACCCTACAGTTAATCATTGACACTTCTGACTAACAAACACATTTAACTGGTCCAATGCATCAAGTAGAAGAATTCAGGGCTGTGAATGTTTTACATGAGACTTTGACTTTCAGGTATTCCCTGACGAGCTCAGGTAGCGCTGTCAGAAACACCAGAATTAATCATGCACGGTGAACCGAAAGAAAAGAGCTGGAAGTGCAGCCGTCAAAGCTTTTTAATTATTCAACATTTGGACAACCTCAATACCACAGAAGCAGGAGTTACAGGCAATAAAAGTACCGTCATGTATTATCTGTAAAACACAGGAAGACGACATAAACAGGAAATAGTTAAACGTCCAAGAAAAGTAGCCTCCGTTTTGATCCTGTAAACAAAGTCCTGCCTAACACATGGTCCAATTAGAGCGGGTGGCATTTTCTAATGGGACACACTCCATGCGATCGAGAGACAAAAGTCAGCTTGACTAAAAGGAAACTGGACTCGAGGTTCACGAGTAACCTCACTTCCTCAGTAGGTTTCAGCAGCCTCAGTGGAAGAGTCATAATCAAAGGCTTGATTAGTAATTAATAAACCATTTAGTGAAGCTTAATACGCCGGTAGCACATCAAAGATTTGCTATCTTTAAAACGGTTTACAACGGGCACCTCACAGACTTACTCAGCAGATATTAAGCTGTGATTAAAAGCTTAGTAAAACCTTAATAAATAGTTTTTATTTTAACTGCACCTTTCAGAACATTGTCCAAAACCTATACTGACAAGTGGACGTTAGGGTTTCATTTTTTCAGGCTTAAAAAGTGTTCTCTTAACATATGATAAATAAATGATCTGAAAGGTTCTAGAGGGAACATGTTCTATCTCTGAACTGCATCTCACAGTCCTCAGCAACAGACCGGCAGACAAACACTAATGATTCGACTCTGAGCTGAGACCTTTTTTATCAAACCTTACACTGTGAGCTGCAATTAACAGCTGTAATATTGTTTTATAGATCCGTAAAATGTCATAACTAACAGCTTAACTAATGGTGATTTGCTAATATACCTCACTTTTTAATTCAACTTGTGAGCAGGTAGAGACTCACAGCCCCATGACCGACAGCTTATAAACCATTTTTTGTGTGTGTCTTATTAGAAACTGCTACCAACGGCGTCTAATTTACAGCTTCTTCTGCGGTTGTCCTTTGTCTAACATGGCTCACAATGAAATTGCTTTGCGCTTAATTAATAAACTATTATCATAACAGAAAAAAAATAAGTCACTGTCCCAAAATTACAACCGTTAATCAAAATCAACAAGAAGATGCCAGATCCATAACAAATATACAATATCTATCACCATGGTATGGACGTTTTTGGAGTGTAACCTAAGCTTTGTACATGCAGCCCATCGTGCGACTACTTCTGGTTTCAGAGAGCCTCGGGCTTAAAGTGCAGCAGTGGGGGGGGTTCCCTTAGACTATTGTGGCCTTGAAAAGGTCCGTGTTGCAGTCCTTGCCCTCTGGTGGGTTGCGGCCATTTTGGGGCATCTGGGCGCTTCTCATCTTGCTCTGGCATTGCCGCAGCTCGGCGACGTAACCCTGGAAGCTCAGGCTGAGCTCAGAGTCCTCTCCCTGGGACGTTTCCAGTGTTCCCTCCTCCAGGTGCACTCCTTCCACATCCATCACCTCCTGAACCGTCCCTGCAGCGTCGGCTTCAGCAGCAGGCAATTTGGTGTTGGGTGAAGTTCCTGTTCCTGTTCTTCCCTCTGTGCGTGAGAGAAAAGGACAAAGAGTTAAGATCAGTTGACGCCACAGTATCTGTGAATATTTTAAATCTGCAGTCACTGAGTTTTTCAGCCACATATATAAGCAAACAGCTATTTTCAGAATCATCACTAAACTGTAGGCTTTGTTTTGGCCTTGAACGGAAAAAAATGTCTAGCTTTTTTAGCTCTCGCCAAAATGTCTTTTTAAAGAACAGTGACTAAACATGGACATGGTTATTATTGACCTTGGCTTCGTCTACATGCACCTTTGACTCACGTGGACCCAGAGGCGACACTGACGTAACCTTACACTGGCTACATCATGACAAGACTGCATTCAATTTCAGTGCATCTAATGAATGCGAACTTTGCCACTGCTTTGTGTGGGTTCACACACATTTCAAGCTCAAACTGCTTGAATAAACCTATCCGTTTAAAACGCTTGTATAATCTGACAATTGCACCGTTGTGTAATCTGGACAACTGTTGTCAAGATACAATTGATGACGTCGCTGTTTCCGCTCAGACTTGCTTAACTTCCTTTCCAATTCGTTGGAAAGAACCAGAAGAAACTGAACCAAGATGACATATTTAAAATCACTGCTTGTTGTCATGTGTGGTACATCTCAAAAGCTGCATGACATCGTGGGATGACCCTGACTACAATCTATAAAAACCCTTAAAGAGGGCACAGGCGTTCTGACATCCCCCTGTTCTCATGCAAGTGTGATCTTTCCATGATGTTGGCATTATGGTTATGATGAGTGAGAAACTCTCCACTTCTCTGTGAACTCTGTGGCCCTGCAGACTCTAAACAGAGAGGCCAGAGTGACTCAAACACAGCACTTCAACACATAGACCCTCCAAACTCAGCTGGCTGTGATTCACTGCTGTTCATGTCAGATGTAAACATTTCAAACAGCTCCAACAGCTGACCTCAAACAAAATCCCTGACTGCACAAAGTACGAGGAGAGCGATCAGACGGAACCTCCTGGAAATTCAAGCGCTTTCCAGCAACCGTCAAGGCCTTGTCTGAAGTTCAAGGGCACGATACTGTGTTGTGTTTTGGGACATGTCATGACATTGGGTAAAATTGGAAAATATTCAAGCCGCCTGTCATAACTGGTGCTACTGTATATCAACACAAACCTCCGTCACAGGGTTTTCCACAGGATGTGAAGTGTTGATGCTGGTATGTAGAGATGACGCATCATGATTGAAGAGTTAACAAGACAACTCTGCTCCTTTATAAAGTGCTGGAACTTACACCTGTGGGTTAAAATTAATCCATTTCTACTTAAGAAGAAATGTGTTGTACAAAATGGTGAGAATCTTCATCTGGACTATAATATAGTTTATTAATCACTTTAGGGAAATTTTAGTTAGTCTATAGTTGATAAACTGAGAATTTAGTGTCTGGTTCAAGGACACCTCGACATGTAGCCGGGAGAAACTGGGAGTCGAACCACTGACCCCGCTCTACCAACTGAGCTCCTGCTCGTCTTGAATCCAGAGATGCTGAGATTACAAGAAAATCTTCACAATTGAGATGCTGGAACCGGGGAATGTGAAATGAAAAGTGACTTAGATCTGCAGTAATTGATGAGTGATTTTATGGTCTCGCTCCACAGGTTGAGATTCACGGGTGTATGCTCACCTATTACTATTCAGGGCAGGCGAACGACGCTTGTCCCAGCATGCAATGGGCAAAGGACAGGGAAACACCCTTCACATGTTGCCAGTCACATGACAACCCAGTGAGGAGACAGTCCTCGTGTAACCATCTGTTTTTGGACCCAGATATAAAACATTTATTATGTTTTTAAAAGAAATGTCTTATTGTATTGCATATGTGTTTCCATCAAAGTAAAGGAGCGCTTCCCAACGAGTGTGTTTTTGACGCTGCGGTTTGGTTTAATATGCCTCCTGCAGCGAGTCCGCAGCAGTCCTTACTGAGGCAGGCTGCCAAAGATCCATGTAGGGTCCTCTCCTGTCCGCCAGATGGATGATCAAGCTGGCCCTGGGTCAGCAGCTGCCAGCTTTGAGAGCTGATGCAGGGATACAAGGAGGAAGAAAGTGAAACAGGCCCAAAGAAAAATTCAGCCATATGGCCCCTCAGGTGCACACTGATGACTGGGTCATTACAGAGGCCCTTTTGGAGATAGCCCTGGTCATAGGGTACAGGCCTCATTTACCGCCAGGAATCCTTTCATCTTCTGTGTGGACCAAAAAGTAAATATGAGCAACCAACTTCTGATGGTGACTGCTGAGAGAAAAAGCCAAACAAAGTCTCAGCATAGTCTTTGCTACGGTTTCCTGCTTCTTATTTATCTAAAGGCAGAGATGGAATGATGCGACTAGTTAATCAAGTCCAGCATTGTTGTTGAATACTCCAAGTTCAAAATCACATGAAAGTACTTACACTGTGTTATGTCTCCCCCTAGTGGGCACATGACTCCCTACAGACTCAACGCTTGCCAGACAGAGGGAGGTGATTACAGCCACTGGTAAATGGTCACAGCAACATAGAGCAGCAGCTCTGGACCTCTGGATACAGACCAGAGGCCCAGTGGTTTTCATTTTTACAGTCTAATAAGGGAGTTTATTTACACCAGATATGCCAAGTGAATGCAGTAAAATACCTGTTCACACAGAAAAGGGTCTGAGAGACACAGGTTTTAATGCTAATGTTAATACTTGGGTTAATATATATATATTATTACATAAATTTATATTGATTTTTTTGTACATGAAAGATTTATCTGTGCTCCCAAAAACCTCAGAGACATGATGTCTAATCATATTCTTACCCTAGATGACATCATATTGGCCTCAAGTAACACTGTGAGGAGTTATCTTTGACCAGAATATCTCCTTTATATCATACATGAAAAAAATCTTCTTCCACCTGAGGAAGGAGGATGCATTCTGTCTCAAAGTGATGCTGAAAAACTAGTCGTGCATTTTTTGACTGGACTATTGTATTTCATTATTAATAAGATGTCCCAATAACTCCAAATAAATCCAAAATGCTGCAGCCAGAGTTCTGACTTTGAACCATCTCATAGTTATGCTACTATAGATTCGTCTGCTGGTGGACCTCTACTGATACGCTGTGCTCTGCCCCTCTCCTCGTCATTAACTTTGTCTTTTCTCTCTCTCGTAGTTGTGCTTCCTCCTCTTGGTCTCGCTCTCTCTGTTCTACTCGGCAGGTATCTATGGTACCAGAGCTGTATATGTCTAGAGTAGAGTTACTGGTCCTACCAACCTGCCCATTGTTGTCGCTGCTTTGTTGTTACTTGTTGCCTGCTGTTCTTCCCACTCACCCCAACCGGTTGAGGCAGATGGCCGCCCACCCTGAGCCTGGTTCTAAGGTTTCTTTCTCTAAAGAGATTAGGGTTTCCATATAATTCTGAACACAGTTTTACGTTGGAAGGTCTTAAACCTTAAACACTATATATAGAGTGCCTTCTGTTGTGACTTGGTGCCATTTAAACAGAACAGAATTGAATTGTTGATATGTGGATCTCGGCATGTCTTGTGAACTTCAAATGATATGGTGTGATTATTTAACATATACTCCTCTCAAAGGAAACTCTTGCAAGCTTAGAACAAAACTGAATTGAGGAACATGTTGATTCCCCTCAGAAGCAACTACATCTATTCCTTTGGAACAGCAGGGGGCGTCAGTCTGAAAGTAATGCACAGCCTGGAGGTGGACATCTGCAAAGACTGACTGACAGTGAAACAGAACTGCTTTTAAATCTTATTTACTTAAATTGACTTGTTCCAATGGGTTTTTATCTCTTAAACACTTTATCGTGCCTGTGAGAGTGACTTTCCACCCTAATTCAAATGTAACATTTTCATAAAGTCTCTAAACAGTGGTAAAGTGGAGGCGTTGCTGCATTTTCATATTTGCAGATCCAAGCACGAAGGTGGCAAACTGTGTTAAAAATATGGCTGCACTGAATCATAGCTATGTTTCTATTTTAGCAAGTTGGAGAAAGAGAGAGCGAGAGGGGGAGACGCAGAGAAATAGGCTGGCAGATAGATGAAAACCAGTAGTGACAGTTTCTATCTGTAGCTCAGTCAACTCTGGATAAGGTTACCATGGCGCCCGGTGGTGGGAAGAATCAGCCTGATGCGCTTAGCAACCAGAAAAGAGAAGCGAGTCTGTAGAGGAGCTGAAAGGCTTCGATTCCTCCTCATCATCTTGTGTACATATCACCTTACATTAAAGCTTAGCTATTATAACAGGGCGGTAAGGTCAGAGTCAACATGTTGGTGCCACTTCGATTAAGTGCTTTGAAGTGCAGGATATTCATCAAATGAGCAGGCTTTGTTGTTGGGGAAAATGTTGAGCATGATTATCTTCTTTTCTGCAGAGTTCACAGTGTTTTCAAAAAAAGGCTTCCAGGGATTTTGTTTAAAGTCAGAATAAAAACCATGTTGTCTATAATTGGATGTCTGAACACAAGTGAAACTGCAAGACGAGTTCATCACCAGTACAAATCAATTCACCACTTGTTTAGCTTAAAATCTCAGAAACATACACAGTGGAGAAGCGGGAAATGACAAATAAAGACGGGAAATGGAAAATGAAATCCATCTGCAGGAGACGATAACGATCTTGCACTCCGTACAGAACGAACCAACACTCCAGAAAGCTTTGAAAACACAAGTTTAACAGAAAACAGACTCGGGAGATTTAAAACACCACTTTAAAACTACACACAACAGAGCAGTGACAAAAAACAGAAAACACGAATCGCCAAGCAGGTAGACCGAGCAATCTAGCAGACCACACAATCTGAGCAGAAAAAACACACAGCTATCAGCAACACCCTGAAACGAATGTACACAGAAAAGTACACAAAGGAGTGGGAGCTGATGAGAGGAAGAAGCCACAAGACAAAAATGACACAGAGCTAAGGGAGAATGGGAGAAGGCATGCGGAGGCGGAGAGGAGAGGAGAAGTGGTGATAGCTATGCAGCGAGGGAGAGAAAACTGAGCTCACAAACGTGTAAAAAGACAAACGAGAGTGATTTCCAATTCTAACATTTATTAGATCTACTCAATCACAGGTACAGAGTTTATTGGCAGTGATTATCTACAACAGGCATCTAGAGAGGAGGTGAATGACCCAGATAAAGAATGACAGGCAATTCAACAATGTCACCGCTGCTGAGCAGCGTTTGTCCTCCAATGACTAATTATTTTCTCCACTGCTCAAATTGCTACAGCAGGAGCTGACACCATTTAGTGACTCACTGGTTGTAGAGAGTTGCGTAAGAAAAAGAGAGAAAAAGCTTTTTGACACTAACATTGTTGAATTGCTCTTAACTAGAGGTGGTGGGATGGAGAGGATTACAGCAATTGTTTAGAAATCACTGTTTGGCATTCACAGGTCCAACACTGTAAAACAATTTCATGGGTCTGGCTTGCTACGTTGTTTTCTAGTTGTACATGATGACCCCAGGAAACACAGCTGCTAATCTCATCACTTTCAGTTCTTCAGTTGCTCTGAAATATAATCTTCAGAACAACATTTTACTGTCTACAGTACTGTCAAATATTGATCATTCATCTGTATGCATTATGCATATATTATTAATATTCATAAGGTCTGCAATCAGTTCAATCAGCAATCTCAAGGACCCAAAACTACAAAATAAACTGTAAATATTTAACTAGAACAAAGTACTCCCAGTCATGTAACATGGGAAGTGACATCCAAGTAAATATTACTGAACAAAATATACACATCACTATTTACATGATGATCGGAGTGGAATTAAGATCAATCACACACAGACACACACACACACACACACACGCTTTGCTAAGATTAACAAAACAAATCAATTTCAATGATTGCTAAACTGAGAAGGAGTCAATATTCGTCAATAAAGTGCATCAGAGTCAGTATAGAGAAAGTTTTATCATGAGGGCGGTTGGGTTAGACCACCGGAGAGATCACACACATGCACATACGACATGCACGCAACCACACGGAGCACTGGCTTATTACACTGTAGAAGTACCTGAAGTGGACTTTCTCTCTCCACCAGCGTCTTGAGACTGGGAGCAGGGTGGTGGCGGGGTGAAGTTGGCTTCAGGCAGGCTGCTCTCGAAGGACGGCATGGGAGATGGCGAAGGAGGCAGCAGGGTGCTGTTAGGGCTGCTGATGTCGCCCTCACCCACAAGCGTCAGGTCAGTGTGGCTGTCCTCCTCCACAGTGCGGAGGCTTGGCCGGGTGTCTAAGGGCCGGGAGATGGGCGATAGGTGGGTGCCAAAAGTTGTGTGTCGGGGAGGGGGCATCAGGCACCGCCTGGTCCCGGAGTGTCCATTGGCACTGGAGCTGAGAGAGGAGTCCAGGCTCTCTGAACGAAGGCTGGAGGTGAGGGGCCCACGTGTGGAGATGCCATTCTCCCTGCTCTGTTTTAGGGAGTCAGGGGTGGAGCAGGCCAAGTCGGAGGAGACGGAGCAGGAGGAGGTGGGCGGGGTTAGACGCAGGAACTCAGGAAGCACCAGGTCTTCTTTGCTGAGGAGTCCGCGCTGGTCGTTGGCTCGGCTGCTCTGTGCCCGGCTCAGCAGCTCAAAGAATTCTGCAAAACAGATCAGAAAAGTTCCCTCACTTCAACTTTCCACAACATGTGAGCACCTGGAAGAAAAGGATTAGTTGGGTTTAACATGCATCATAGCAGCCTCACACCTGACAGAGAAAATAACCCTCGGGAGCTGCCAAAGATATCAGTTAGTCCTGAGGCAAAGCGAAGCTAAGACATCCACCAAATGTTTAAAGGAAAGAGAGAGAAAGAAGGAAAAGGGGGATTTACCTTCAGCTTCATCTATATTAATCTTTTTCTGTTTTCTCTTTTCCCCTGGGAGTGCTGAGTCTGGTCCACTTGATCTCACAGAAAAGTCCTTTGGTGTTGACCTCTCATCTCCCTGCAGATGCAACAATAACAATGCACTCTGTTAGGGGATGGAGGGACGGGGAGGGTGATGTTGTAAGGGGAGGCTGAGCATGAGTTGCCCAGAGTGTCCAGATATACTGAGACATTCATGCAAAGATGAGACTGGTCCATCTGTTGGCTGTGTTTTTACTGACCTTGCTAGTATCTAGACCAAGTACGATCTGCCTACATATGGTCTAACAACTCAAGCATGGAAAATATGAGTGAGTGAGTGAGTGAGTGAGTCAGCCACAGGCAGTGTTAGGATGAAGACTAAGATGAAAACAAACACGTATTGACAGCTTAGCACTGGCTAAATGTTAATAAAGGTTAATGTGGACCAGTATTAAATGATACTGAATTTTGCTGAAGCAGCACAGCAATAGCAAAGAGACCAAAACACCACATGTGGAGTTTGTAGCAACATGTTGTATGAGAGAGAAGTCGGCACTTACGGCAGCAGAAAAACTCCTGGTTGGAGGGTGGCCTTTTAGGGAGGAAGACTTTGATTTGTCTGTTTGAAAGAGAGAAAGGGAGAGGCATACATGAAAAATGTATCAAGGTGAGAAACTGATGGGGGAGAGAGAGATAGGAAGAAAGGACCCTTAAAACATAAGAGAGGTGTCCTGCCAAACTTCAGTATGGTAATGAAATGTGTCACTGCTACGTTCTGGTGTAAAAAAGTTATTCTCCAGGACAAACGTTTTTGCGTCTAATAATTAAAGTTATATTGTATTTTATATTGTGCTAGCTGGTCATACCTTTTCCTGAAGCTGGGTCTGCTCGTTCCAAAACAACTCGCAGTCCATCCAAACTCGATATGGGCGCACCCAGATCCAAAGGCTCAGTTTCTCCACTCTAAAATGCAACACGTTGCAACATGTTAGTGTCTTCACCTGTTTTTGCTGAAGACTAAATATGTTGTTATTTAATAAAGCAAAGCATATGGCTGATATTTGAGTGCACAAGTCTTTGCTTAATTTATAAGCCATCTTTCAACCCTGGTCTGCTGTATAATACAGTTATAATGCCTGCAAACCCACAGGACTAAAATAAATCATCTGGCAGGGGTTTGGGAGGGAGTTAAGAGTCGGCATGTTTGAGCAGTGTCGTCATTCTTAATTATAGCCCTGGTGCTCCATCTTCAGAGGCTGGGCTGAGTCACAGCGCTAACCACCATGTAGAGATGGAAAAGGATGCGGTCACTTCCCTCCGCTAACTATGATACTCCACCCTGTGGCACTGTCATACACTGCACACACTGCACTATGGACACACAGGAGCTTCAAACGGATTAAGGCATTGTAAAAACCAGGAACTTACTATTTTGGCCACAAGATCGCTGAGGTGAAGACCATATTTGGCCACCACGGGACGCAGCACCTCAGTGACTGGTTTGGTAGGTTTGGCTTTCAGTCCCACAGAGCGGTTAATAGGTACCAGGTCCAATCTAGGATTAAAGACAAAGCAAAAGTAAAGATGAGTATATTATAGCTTTATAGAATCACAATTGTATGTAAAATTGAAATCTAAGTTAAAGGCACTCTGAATGTGAAACACACACACCTAAATAATGTCCGCTTCTCCAGCCTCAAGTCTCGTGAGCTGAGGGTCATGCAGTCTTGATCCAACACCAAAGGCTACGAGAAAAAAAAGCACAAAACTATACATGAGTCCGTACAATTCAACAAGAACTAGACACACAAACATCCTCTCTACGGGTAAGGGTAGTCACACTGTATTTAGCAAAGTCTGATTTATAATAAACACAGAGTTGAGTCACTTCATACTAGACGCAGCAGCGTCCTGATCTATTAGCAACAGATGTTCTTAGCATTTGTCAAAAATTTGTCGGCAGTGTCTGCCTCCTTCACCTTATCCCCTCCCACCAGGAAGAGGTCGACGGCTGCGATGTTGATGCTGATGTTGTGACAGAGATCTTGGAGAACTTCCCTAATCGAGGCACCGGGCCGTAGCGTGATAGAAGAGCAAGAGCCGTCGGGTAGAATCACGCTACAGTGTTTTGGTGAGCGCTCCCATGCTCCGAGTGAGTGGCGATTATCAGCCTAGGAGAGAAAAAAGATTCCAAAGGGTTAATTTCAGAAAAAGTTATGGCTGATAAGTGTCAGGCATAACAATGCAGTTGTATTAGCAGCGATTTATCCATCTCTAAATAAAAAAGGGTGTAAAAATACAACTATGGTCCATTTTAATGGCTTTACCAGAAACTGGGCTCTGTGTTACCATGGTGACATGTCCGGAGGAATCTTACCTCAATCTTGCCAGCAGAGCAAGAAGTAGCCATCTCCAGACTGGTACCGGACGACAAGGAGCCCTGGGACTCCCTCCGCCCATTACTGCCCCAGTAATCTGCACAAAACAGCACAAAGGACGATGAAACAATGCAGATAAGAAATATTATCTCTGTTGAGATTAAATCATACAATGTGTAATAATGTAATGTTTTTGATTTATGTTGTAGTTTGCCGCTAGAAAATCTTGGCAGGCTATATGGTGCATCTCATCAAACAAGATCTGAGTAAACAGTAGCTATTGAATTAAATTTAAAGTCATCGAGAGACATTTATGTTAAAGCACTTAAACATTTATATTTGTATAATTTGTACAATTTCACATGAAATAAAAATACCGCATGATTTAGCTTTTATGGCTTAAATTATTTGTCTCAAAGCCTGTATTTTTACAGACTTAGATAAAGATTTTAGTTAATTGCAGCATTTAAAATTATGTTTAAGCTATATTTTGATATTATTGTAATTAATAGTTTTGTATCACCATACCTTGGATTAATTTTGTCCATCTATATGGATAATTCAAAATGCAACGTGTGTGTTCAATTCTTTGATCACTGCTGTGTTTCAACATGCCTTCCCTGCATGTAGCTCAAGGCAACCCTGAAGCCGGTAGTCATTTGGTGTTGTGTTAAAGGACACTTTAATTCTACAGTAGGAAGTTTTTCTGTTGCAAAACATTTAAACAGCAGGGATCTTTAAAACCAGATGGGTTGTTAATTAATTTCTCACCGAGGTTAATGTCTCCAATTTCCTTCTTCTTTGGACCTTTTCCAAAGCTCCTGTTGCGAGACCATGAGAAGAAGATGCCGCGTTTCTTGTCAGCGCTCTCGTCTTTGCTGTCCTCATTCAGTGACCTCCCTGATCTCTGCTTTCTGGCCTCCTGCGAAATGGAAGACAAACAATATGTGCACACAAATTAATTGATGATAAGCAATCACATATCTCTATGATCAGTCACTTTAACACAGTTCAAATCTTTAGTGGTACCTTTTTCGGAGTGGAAAGAGTGGAGCGGTCAGAGCTCGCACTGTGTTTGGATGGTGCAGGACTGCAGGGGATCTGATAGGGGTCCGGCAAAGGTTGACCATCTACCTCAGCACGCATACACTCTTGGTAAAGGGAGGACTTGAGGAATCTGGAATAGCTGTCAAACTTCATGAGGTTGAAGATCTGGAGACATGGAGAAAGAGTGTAATAAGTAATAAGTAAAGTACTAAGCAAGAAAATCATAATGAGAGGAAGAGGTGAGACACACAAAAAAGCATGGTGAGTCAATAATTAGGAAGTGAGGAAAAGCAAACAAAGCACAGGCAGCAACAAGTGAGGGAAAACGACTAGTGTTAACATATGGTTACAGCTGATGTTATGACAGGTGTCTTAACAGTTAACAATTTATTGTGTTCATGGGCAAGCTGAAAATATACAGATCTCTGAGTACATGTCTATGTGTCAATGTGTTCAGTATGCGCTAGATTCTCTGTGGGTGTGTGCCAGTTTGTGTTTATCTCTCTGGTAAAGCCTCAGAGCCCTTTCGTAAACAAACCCAGATGGCCACCAAAAAAACCCAATATGCTTGTGCAAAGTGACTAAAGGCTAGATGAGAACAAAACCCCCCACTGCACACAGAATCCATCCTAATAAAACTGTCTAGAAAATATCTTCATCTGTAGTTTTCATGTAGAACAACTGAATAATTAAAATGGGAGAAGTCCTGAATTGATCCAAGATGTGAACATTTGAATAACTGGAACAGATTACAGCATCTCAAAAAATGAACTCGCAACTCTCTTGATTGTACCTGTAACTGCTGGGTCTTGAACATGTCGGGTCGCGGGGAGGTGAGGACGTCATCGGCCAGCTGTGCTTGGCTGTCAATGTTGACCGGCATGGTGGCCTTGCTGGACAGGAAGCTGTTGTAGATCTCTCCCGCTCTCTGGGACAGCTGCAGTTTGAAATAGGTTTGTAAAAAATAAATGTAGAAAATCATTTTGCTAAAAGTTAGTTTTTTCTGCTATTTTATAGAAACGTTTTCGACCCAATTAAATGAGCATCAAAATGTCCACTGACATGCACTGACCCTCTGTTTTTAGCCCCATTAGTGCCTGTATTACTCTGCTGCAAAGCAGTGGGAACTTACAAATGGGATCACAAGATAAATCTGAGGAATGATTAAGGGGATAGGAGAAAATAACAGAAACATATTTCTCCTACCCAAAGCTTTTTTTTCTAATCATTCTCATTTTCAAACTGAAATTGAAATATATCAGAAAGGAAAATCACAATGATTAATTTAAGAATCCACTACAAGGGATCATACATAGATTTTATTTAAAACAGGAACCCTCTCGTGTTAGTCAGGAATGATTTTATCTATAAGCTTATGTCACGATCTGCCAGTTCACACTGGATCGCAGTATACAAATACCTATAACCATAGCTGCATACTCCGGACTTACCTGCTTTTTATCTGTTGCAGGGACATGACTGAAGTATTCACAGGCCTGCCAGAACAAGATATTCTCCTCACTGAATTCTTTCTTGAGGAATTCCTGCGGAAACACACAGCACAATAATTTCTATATGATCTCAAACTGGTGATTGCATTCTCAACTTTGCAGTGCTGACCAGTAGTGAGGGAAGAAATTACTGGGTGTAATGCTGTGAACAAGATTGCTGTAAGCGTAGGCACAGGATGGCGTAGGCGAGTGCATCTCTGATCAGTGTTGAGGGAAGGTGAGGAGGGGGGTGGTTCTGGGACGCCAGAACCTAATGTTGAGCCTCCTGAAGGTGTTGTGGGCTAAATTAAAATACACATCTTTTATGTGGGAGGTATGTTAAATGAAATGCCTGTACTCACTAAGGTTGGGTACTGATAACTCAAGCCGAAACTTTGGATTTGTTAAGAAAATATTTTTTTGTTGAACTTAAGCCCATAGTCATGGTTATACATAGGTCAACGCTAAAAGGTTTGACAAAAATTCACAGTTACACAGCATAATGTACCATTTCCTTCATATCGTAAGGTGGTCTTACTGCAGCACTGTATAAGAATGAAGCATTTTTTATGTAAAAGCTGATGGAAGAGCACAAGGCATAAATAAGATGTTTTTGCTTCAAGCACGGAGTTTTCTTTCCTACTCAAACAACATGCCCTGAATCCAAACAAGCCTTCAATAAAAAAACAGAATCAATAAGTGCAATTGTTCAACTCCAAACCACAATGCTAGAGTTCACCCACGCTATTTTAGTCAAACATGTTGACTCTGAAGCACCAATAAATTTCATGTCAGCTGTTTGAATACTTTTGGTCAGAAGTGATACAATCAGCAAGAGAAACTTTTCCTCAGCATACCGAGAAGTAGCGCACGCCCACGGGATCCTGGAGGAGTCGCTCAAAGCAGGCAGCCCAGCTGGCCACTCGCTGCTCTGGAACCCCTCGGTGGCTGCCTGCTCCTGGAAGACTGCCATTACTGTTCAGACTGCTCTGGCTGCAGCATCCCTGCAACTGGACTCCACTATAGTCTGCAAGACAGGAAAGCAACACAAAGTTAATCAACTCGGATGTTAACGGGCGGTTCCAGCCAGAGGGAATTGTCAGAGAGAGTCATTCTCCAGTTTGCCCTGTTGTACTGTAAATATGCCTTTGAATTTTTGTGCTTTGGTTTCTTTTGGCACTTGAAAGTATTTACACTCATGGAGGAGAATGAGACTTACTACTTTATTTAATCTCTGTCAAAGACACAATAAAAACAGCTCTATTCTTTTCTATTGTGCAGTGGGCATTAGTCTAAAAAGCATGTCATAAACTATCTAGACATAATAGAGAGCCAATAGGTTCCCTATACCTGCATCAAGCCAGATTACAAATAGAAAATGTGTAAGACTATAGTAAAGGCCATGGTTGTTGAAAGGACAGCTAATGACTATTTATGCTGCCCTTTACTATGCCTTGCACCAGCTAATGTTGTATAATAAGCATAAGTTCAAAACATGCTATGAGGGAAGTGTGTTAAGTGAGGCTAAGTGATCTGTTTCCCTCCAATAAAGACAAACAGCAGATGTCTGTTTGAAAGTGAGATGCAAAGAGGGCAAAGCAAGAAGTGGGAAGAAAGAGGGGCGGCTCTGCTGATAAAAGGGACACAAGGAGGGCGAGTGGGTGAGGTTAATGGAACTGCTGGTCAACTGAAGTAGGGGCCTCAGCCTGCACAGTACCTGCTATCATGGCAGCAGATGGCCGCTTAAGAGCTGTTGGCTAACCATGTAGGGAGCACATAGTAAAAGCAAAACAAAACAAAAAACACAAAAGGGTCACAGCAGGATTGCTTACAGATGCACACTAACTGTAGTCATTCTGTGAACAGTCAACTGGTTGGCATGAGCAACTGGGTATAAACAGTTTAGCTTTGCTGCAACAGAAATGTTATCTGGGTCAAGTAAGAAAAAGTGTTTGACTCTTCATCTTCATCTTGCCAATGATGCAGGGACAATAAGTGGAGTGGATTTACAAATAGGTGCAGTTTTACTGGGGTGTTGTGAAATAAAAGCACCGCAAATAGTACATGATATCACTGCATTACAGTGAGGACTTTAGGTTGTGACTAATGCTGCCTTTACATGACCTCTTCCTACTTTCTTAGCAAATAGTTCATTTAAATCAGTAAATGTGTTACAGGGATTATATGGGCTTTGTGTTAAGTAAAACAATTTGAGGAAGTGTTGTTTTTTCCCCCAACAAGGTCAAATGAGCAGTTTCTCTGTGTCACTGAGTGTCCCTGTCTAACGTGCTGACAAGCCATTTATTTCAGCTTGACTTATTGTATTTAGGACTGAGGCATTGGGGTCCATGTTTACCACTGTGTACTGCTCAGCTAATGACTGCAATAAGCAGCTCTGTGCATGATCCACATCTATAGTGAAGGGAGCAGATCTACACTCCACAGTGCAGCCTTGGTCAGCCTATTAGTAGATGTTATTAAAACTGCACTAAATGGGAGGACCAGACAGCACACATGGAAGCCCCAACTGCAACCCAAAACACACTTAACAAACATCCTTTGTTAATGAGGCATGCCGCCTACAGCCTACATCATTCTCACTAAAAGACTTTTTTTTTTTTTTTTGACTTTTTTAGACCATTTTTATTGAGCAACTACAAAGCTTGCATTGAGGGTAAATCAAAAAATTAGAAATGGGAGAAAAAGTGGACCAAGCAGTGAGAGGTGGACAAGATGAAAAAGATTCAGTGTTAGGAAAAATGAATCATTAATGAAATAAAGAAACCACAAACAGTATATAACACTGCATAAATTATCTTCTAGCTTTAACAGCAAATACTCATATTTCAGCGTTAGTTATCTAAAAGGACTAATAGAGGAATAGTACTCACCACCATCTGAAGAAGCAGCAGACTGAAAAAGAACAAAGAGAGACATGAGTGAGAGGCTGCCCTCATGACCCCCTGTGCTGAGACAAGAGACTGAGGACTGTGCTGATAGCAGTGTCTCTCCAGGCATCCCTCCAATCGCTCTGAGGTGTTGTGTCTTTGTGGTTTGAATGTGAGAATGTGTACATGCCACTGGGAAGGGGCTGGACTTTGGGTCCTTACACAAGATCTTTTATTTGTAAGTGAGTGGACCCCAGGCCCCTACCACACACAGCTGTTCACACCTCCATGCCAGGACCCACCCCTCATTTTATATGACCTCAAAAAAAAAAAAAAAAAAAAAAAACACACAACAAATACAGCTCTCAGTGTGTGCATTCCTGCTAACTGCAGACATTTAGATCAAAGCTCATCAAGGCAGAGCTACTTGAGAGGCCATCACTAGTTGAAATGATCCTCTTTTCATTTGCTAATTCAGGGAACGAGCGGTTCATGCATGTGTAGATGTTCCTGAATAAAAGACAAACAGCACAAGCTCCCCTAGTGGGAAACGTCATGGTGACAAATTTCCATAACTGGTTGTAATTACTGCCAAGTGATTATACTAAATAAAACACCAGCCTAGTCTGATCTTATGATGGATCAACAAATATGTCCTTGGCAAAACTACAATAAGAAATCACTAACTCAGCACTGAGCGCCTATTAAACCAAACAATATTTTGGTCAGGCTAATAGCAGGAGATAAAATGCCCAAATTGTGGTATCAAAATAATTTAAATGCAGGGGAGGATATGAGAGGCACATCTCAGGGCTTGGTCCAAGAACACTTCGGTGCGTTGGAGGTTTCTTCTGAAAATGGGAGATTATTTTCAAGTGAGTGTTATCTGAGCTGCCACTTCAAAGTGTGAATATTCTGGGCTGATAATATGTCTAAACAAGGCTCGTATTGCCAGGATTGAGCATTGGCGTGAGGAGCACATACAATCTGTGCTTTAACATTGGAACACTGGTGGATGCTGATGAGGCTAGTTTGGAGACATTAGGAAGTGTTTTCTTATTCCAGTCTGTCAGTTTTGATTTACATTGTAGTTTTCAGCTTGATAAATCAGCCTTGGAACAAGTCCACACAGTTATGGGACGGGCCTACTTTTTCTTTTTTGTCTTGATGCAACCGGCCATCTGAAGGTGGGGGAGTTGGAGTCACTGTCATGTGCACTGACGTGACAGTTTGTTCCATTTTAGGAGTGACCACATGTAAAAGCTCTATCAGACACAGACCACTAAACCACTAATTGTCCATCACAGTCTCTTTACAACTCTGCTGCTGCTGCTGAGTCCAACCTCATATAGTCAACACCCAAAAGCCACCCCTTCTGTGGTGGCTAGCATGTGTACAGTAATCATGGGTGGGTAGGATGGAGACCAGCATGAAGCTGAAACAGAGGACAGGGAAATAACAGGACACCCACTACATCTGTCTGTCCCTTTGACTCTAAAAACAGCTCAACCTCAGACCTTAAATATAATATGAGTGTTGAGACTGAGGTTCATTTTAAAGAAGAAGACAGACCTCATACAATGTGACGTACATAGTCATTTTAAACAAACTAAAAGGTCAAAGGTCTTAAAATTTGAAAGTTGTATTTGGTGCATTCACTGCTGTCCTTGTTTCAGGAGGAAATACAACATTTACAGCATTTGTTTAAAGACATTCTACTTCCTAGATGACAAATAAGGAAATTATCTATTTCTTGTAAGAATGGAACTTCCACTTATCCAGTGATACACAGTTTGAGTAGGGGAGTGTCAGGGATTCAGAATTAATGCTCTCTTGACACAGGATTGATGTAATAAGTCATGTTTCAAATCGCACTCTTGTCAGGAGGAGAATTGTATTGATGACAAATATTTCATACGTTGCACAAGTCTAAATCAAAATGTTGTAAAAAAAAAAAAGAAAAGAAAAGAAAGAAACAGCAATTCATCAAGCCTGACACATACTTTACTGTATTACTCAAATTCTACTGTAATTCTCAAATGATTATTATGACTGATTACTAATGCTTTTGTTTGCTTTTCTGTAATGAAACAAATTGTGATAAACACCCACCAAAAGTTTCTATATAGTGTTCAAATGTTTAAATGGACATACAGAGAAAATATAATGAGAAACTAGAAACAACAAATGTTTGGCTGCTTTGATAAACAACTTAAAATATGCATTTAGTATCAACAATCTTAATATTTGATGACATGATTATACATCACTGACCAGGCAGAGCGGGCAAATTTACATATGGTGGTATGTGCATGGTTATATGATTGCGCCTGCTGAGGTTAGACCACACACGCCAATGTGTGTTTTTCAAGTCGTTACAGCTTCCTTGCCTGCAAGTCTCCTACAATGAGGCTGAAGTGCCACCATCACCTCTTGTCCATACACCCTCTTCCTCTGTTGACACCTCTAGTGACAAGCCCGTCCACTGTGGGTGGCTCTGCAGCTCTGCAGGGCTTCTTGGATCATGAGGCTAAATATCCTATTTCCCTGCTGCAATTTTTCTGAAAGCATAAGTTGTTATCAACTAAATGTATAACATCACAATTCATGTCACAGCGACTCCTCTGTCTCGAAAGATAGCATGGTTTGCTCTTCCAGTTTTACTGTTGTACAGCCCCCTGCATGCTGGAGGAACATGGATGATAACATCGATACAGATTTATGGATTTGAAATGAGACACAACAAGTAGAAGACACTATCATCAGTGTTGAATCAGTTAAAAGATAAACCACATTCACACTAATGTCAGTGTCAGCCTCTAGCACGGTGTACTGGGTTTCTTGTGTTTTAAAAGTGACTTCTTTTTATCTTTTTGGGCTTGTTTAGACATGTACCTGTCTTCGAAAACGAGGTTGAGATGTACCCTGCTCAACACTTCACCACACTCAGATTATTCCAAACTTTTACACAAGTCAAGACTGATTGTAGCACCCTGGAAACAAACAACCACGATCCCATGCCGCTTCAAACAGCTGTTCTGAGTGGGAGACAGAAGAGCAACAAAGAGGGAGAATAATGAATTAAAAAAAAAAAAAAAACTAAAAAAACAGCTGACTGAACAAAAGGAGTCCCCGGTTTCGTAAAGAGGAGGAAGAGAGGGATGAGGCTCAGTCAACTAACCACAGTTTACTTACAGTGCCGAAGTTCCAGGTCCTCTTGAAGGAAAGTCTCTTTTTGAGACTCATTGTTCCCTAGTCCACTACACCAGAAGCACACAGACAAATTATGCGTGTGTGTGTGAACGCATACCTGAACATTCCCCACCCAAAACTCTGCAAGCCATGTCTGTACAAGTCGGCGAGAGGGTGAGAGAGGGAGGGAGAAGGAGGCAGAAATTTGACAAGGCACTGGACAGAAAGGAAGAAAGGAAGAAAGGAGGAGGTTGCAAAGCAGGAAAGAAAGATTTTCTTACTCTGCAGCTGTTGCCATGGCAACAGACTTGACAATACATACAGTCTCTGCCACAGTGGCATGAAGGAGTCAGATGAATTAACCCCCTCTTTTATTTCCCAAAAAAAATACACACTCAGTATGTCAAAACCACACTGGCCTTCCCCCTCTTTTGTTTCCAGTCAGGGCACTCTCTTTATACTCAAAGGAGAGAAGAAATACCCAGCCAGTTTAAAGTGAAACCAGATGATTCTTCTTTAGGCAAAATAAAAGTTTGGTAGCTCATGAAGTGAACTCTGAGCTTCATTATCCGCTGTCACAGATCACCATTCTTACGCCCCCAGTGGTAATCGTGTCAGTTGGTGTTTTCTGCTAGCAATTAAGCTCATGGACCAGAAAAAGAAAATTAGTTTTCATTCTGGCATCACTCCTTGTCTCTACTGTAGTACTGTGCCTCCACATTTCTGGCAAATCTGCATGCCGGCTGTTTCTGGACCAACTATTATTCTTAAAGTAAGAGGTTTTCCCATGGCAAATGAGCTAGCATTCTTTGGACTTAATTTTGCTGTAAGTAATGGATGAGATACGGTGTTTATTAACAGGCTGGTTTTCATGGTAGATTTCCACAGTTTAATGACCTTTTTACTTATTCTATAACTGTGTTTGTCATATTACTGTGTTAATAAGTAGGAGAGGGCAATCGTATTATGTGCTTTTATATTTAAGAGTAAGCACACAAGGGGAAGAAGGTGACAGAAATGGTCTCATTATGTTTCTAACACATTCGGTTGTATCATGTGACTAATGGCACTGAACGTACTGTACTAATGTGAATAAACAAAGAGTTTTGGACAGTCTCTTCTCAAAGGCTTTCATGTTCCCCACCTGAGTGTGCATAGAAAAACTGGCAGAAGTATTTGTGTGAAGATTGAAAAAGACAAGAAAGAAAAGCACTCCAATTCACTGTGTGAATTGTTAGACGCAGTCTCCCCAATTCCACATTTGTTAGATGTTGGTAAGACATTCAAGTTTTAAGTAACATGAAGAAAACACAATTTGGAGAGGGTTATCATGTTGGTTATCATCCTTGCAATTCTGTTGACAAAACCTTAAGGTAAACAGTAGCAATACAGCATTTTCATTACAAAGTGCTTGTCTGTATTTGTTTTTTTTTTTTTATCTAGGTAAATGACATGACACTGAGCTCCAGTATTTTTTTTGATGAACCTTCTACAGCTCTTCAGCACATGTGCTTTGTCAATGAAGCAGTATTATTCGAATGAAATAGATAATGGTATTTTTCATGCAGAACCAAAATCTGTCTAAACATGGCTTCAGATGATATAAGCACTTTGTCTGATGCATACTGATGGCTTAACAATACTTTTGAAGGACGAGTTACTCCCAGTTAGAAAAATTAAAACTGGAGGACAATTGATGCAGCTCCAATAAACAAGTGCTCAATCTCAGGAGAATCTTCTTTCAAATTTGACTTGGCGATGTCTTTCCAAAGTTTGATGTTTATAAGGACACACAATGCATTATTTCCTGAAAAAAAAAAAAAAAGTCTGATCTAAAATCTGAGAAAAAAAATTCCATACTGCTTCTCTCCGAAAGGAAAGGCCTTTCTGAGCGAGCGAGCGCCAGGATGCACAAAATATTATTAACAAAACGTAACTGTAAAATTTTACATAATTCCCAAATAAGAAAATATTATATGTCAGAAACTTCGTGAAATCTGCATATGTGGGGTTTAAAAATAAATGTCTTCTTAAGATCAGTTGGTGATTGAGGCCCAGAGTGTGTACTTCATGCTATAATGGGGAACTGCAGCATGGAAAGAATCTGTCTGCTTTCATGTGTGGGTAAAATCAGTCAGACAGTAATTAGCAGCTTTTCATGGTGTTAAACTGAGTCATCCTGTGGTCAAAAAATCCCAGGGTACAGAACAGTCTGCTTCAGTTCTCCAAGTCTACTTCTGCCCTTTGACCCCTCCTGAGGCAAAGTGTTCAATGCAACCAGGTGAACACATCAATACGCATATAACAACATAACATGTTGAAATGCTAAAACCAAGCGCTTCCCGGAAAAGCATGTTTGTATTTCTTGCTTTAGTGTTGCTAACTGGAGAAACTCAGTCTGTCACAAAATAAATGGGTTTCACGTGAGCTCAGAGCCTCCATTTGATTTAATCAATTTGTGTGAGATTTCTAGACAGGCTTTACAGCAACAAGGAGCGCTGCTTGTCACACAACCTAACTAATTGCATGTCAAGTTCTCCACCGAACAAGCTTGACCAAAGACGGAAAATAATTTGAACGCGCTATCTGTGGCAGACGACAAACCATTCCCTGAAAATAACATCAAGAAAGAGCCATGCATGGAGGCAACTTCCTTTTGAGAGAGGGAGGGCAAGGGTGCGGTGACTGATAAGATGGAAGAGACATTTTTTTCCCAGCCAAGCAAAAAGTGCAGGAGAAAGAGGGAGACAGACTGACTTATACAACTATGGCACTCCTGACAATATCTACTGTAAGGGAAGACAGTGTAGACAGAGAACTTTGCATTTGACGTTTAGAGACTAAGAAGTGGTGTCCAGTGTTTCTGCTGTGGGAAATCTTGTTTGTCACCACTGACACTCTATCACATCACCAAGATCCTCATGAGGTCCGCATATTTATGTAATGCTAATCAAGAACCAAGAATGATAAACATGGACACAATTACAATCCCCATAGGTTTGCTATCTACATTGTGTCCACAGATAAAAGCCTGTGAAAAGCTATATGGAGTCAGTCCAGACGACATATTTTCATAACTTGCACAAAGCAAAAAAAAGCACACCTTGACGTGAGACTGACAGTCATGCTCTGGTAAGAAATCCTATTACTGTCATAAGAGCCTTGGACATTATGGCAGTTACATATAACCATTTTCGCCCCACAGTGGCACTAATGATTCAAATTCTACAAAGAAGATGTTTTTTTTTCTTCATTTGAGACAAAATACAAACTATTAGTTTTGTAACAAATAACAAAGTGGTTTCAGATGCCTGGCTTTGCAGACATAATTGTAGCATCATAGTATCTAGCATAATACCAAACTGACTCAAATTTCTGTGTCATGTTTTTGGTTTTACAAACAGATAAAAATGCAGAGGTGAGAAATATGTGTAATATGTTGGTAACGGTCATTATCTCAGGTTTGAAGGAAAGCTTTACACTAAAAGAGGAAATTGAGTAACTTTAGATCACACACTATAATGATGCTGAGAGGATGCATGCCTGGTCTTGGCCATGAGCCATGTAAAGTGTCCAGACTTGTGTCGAGGCAGCTTTTAAGTATAATCCCCTCAGTAAACAAATGAGTCATTTTCAATGTCTTTAAAGACACCAGTGATTTGCATGCAAACAGAGGCCATTGCCACGCTGCGTTTCATCTGTTAATCCCCTTGATCAGCAGCAATCTACTGCCTGTTCCCAAACCCTAACCGGTTAGCCACAGCAGATGGGCACGACTCTGCTCCTGTCTGGATTAAAGTGGCATTACTGTGATTTGTGCAGTGCTACGGGTGTGCGTGCTTTAGCCACTTGTTGCTGATAAAAGGCTGACAGGGAGAACTAGCATTCCTCTGTGTGGATATGTTTACTTTTTTCTCTTTGTTGCCCTACTTCTCGCAGGGTCAGGACCATGGCGCTTAGATATCAGAATTTGTCTTTTGCAACTTATAATAACAATGTACATTCTGAGATTAACCAATGTTAACTCTGCCTGGACTTGTACTGCTTAAGGCACAACAATCGCTACCTATAATTTAACTGCATGAATGAAAACATAATTTTAACTCCAACATTTACTGTGTTGCAATAAAAAGGAATCTTGGCATGACACAGGTGGGTAAGTTAGAGAAAATGCAATATACACAATGAGCTACAAATAAAATACATTTGAATTACAAGGCACAGCTGAACCCAGCAAAAATAGAATAGAGAAACAGTGACCACGACCCCTCCCATCTTAATCTACTATCATAGAGAAAAGGCTGCGCTCCCATCAGCCTAGAGGGCTTGAGGTGAGTAAACCACATAAGATGCTGCCCCACCCTCCTGCTGCTTTTTTTCTCTTCCATAAAAAAACACCAAAAAAGGACTTTCCAACCTGAAACCTGACACGTGTAATTAGCCCTGTAAGTCCACCCGGTTCCCCACCAAATAACTTACACGAGACATTAGTGTTCACTGTTTTGAAAAGTCTGAGTGTTTTGGTACATTTGTTGTGTGATGTTAAAGCAAAGATATAAATAAATATATGCCTCTCAGGAGCATACAAGGCTATATCTTGCCAGTGACAAGGAACTGCCACAATTGTTTACTTCCTGTTCAAGTCCTCCTGACCTTACACACCGTTGTCTAATCCTTTTGGTTATACAAGGAACTTGAGCTGGTTGAGCGTGACTGGTATAGAAGTTGATCCCTCTAACCTGAGGGCTGTAGGATGCACTAAGGTGAAGACATATATGAAGTAGCATATAGCATGAATTATGTTTGCAGATCACAACAAGAACAATATAGAGCATTTTTTTCTAGTAACCAAGCTACTTTTTCAAGAGAAATATTATATTACCTCATGCTGACCACAGGATTAAGATGTTATAGAAAGAATTCATGAGGAAAAGTTAGTGTTTAGGTTGCCAAAGTAGAGCGCCAAAGCAATTCCTTACAATATCACAGTAAGAGTAACTTGGCTTGCCTGGCAATCCATGTTTATGACTTCCACAGTGCGAAGTAGACAGGACCTTGGCCTATTTCTGCAGCATCTTGCGCCAACACAAGGTCAAAAAGATACCACCTACATACACTTTCCAAGCCTCCCTACAATCCGCTCAGGTTGCTTAATGTCTCTGATGTGACGCTAGTGAGCCCCTGTTTCATCTAAGCTACAAGTGTGAGGTAAAAAGTTGAACACGACGAGCAGCCCACTGTTTCCCAGACATGTCTCAACTGTTACCAGGGAGGAGATAATAGACGTTAGTAATTCTAAAGCCATTCCTTGTTGAGTAACCTCCACACCCTTGTCAGATGATTCCCTTACAGTGAAACAGAGAAATTGAATAATAGTACAATTCAGGAAGGTAAACACTGGGTGGGGAACGAATCATTTCAGGAAGTTGTGTATCATGTCCATATAGCTTTTCCAATTGCCAATCAATAAGGAATAAATAAAAGCTGTGTGGTTAACAAAAAAAAAAAACAATGTTGAATTTCTTCGATAGATGATGTCATAGAGTTGATGTACAACGGCCAAGAGTAGAGCTGCAATGTGTTTCAATCCAGAGATGTCGAGGCAACGGGTATTTTCCGTGGTTACAGTTTGGTCAAACAGCAAACTCAGCAACCACAGCCACATCTGGTCATCTGGTTATTGGCTGTTGCATATTCATATGGTGTGCAGCAGCTGGACAGTTAAATAACTGCTACTCAAGTTTTGTTGTGTTAATGTACTGTTTTTCCAGTCAGTGGGTTTGGAGAGAGCAATAAACCCTCTTCCAGGAGGAGGAAAGAAGAAAAGAAATCATAGTGGAGACATTTAGAAAATGTCAGGCTGCTTAGTCTTTGCATCCTATAATGTTAGCCTAAGGACACATTTCGTGAGCGCAACTGTCCACCCACACTCCAGAGCTGGCCATGTGATGTGAGATAAAAGTGTGTCGTGTTCTCCTCCCTCTCTCACTAATCCCCAGGAACACACTATTCCTGCTCATTTTCTCAAATCATAACACCCACATTAAAAATAGAAGGGGGAACTTCTAAAATCACATGTGGCATTTAATTTTAGTAACTGTTGTAATATTAATAATTATCATAACTCAACATGATCTTGTCTCTCACATGCTTGTCTCTTACCACCTTTAATATACGAGTAATAAGGATCGTACAGTACTCATGCCACACCAAAAAAAAAGACTTATTCTAGCAAAGCTTGCTTTGAGTAAAGTGAAAAAGAAGGCTTTACAATCAGAGTGGGGACATGCCTGCACAAAGCCAACAGGGTCAAGACAAAACCACAGGCAACCATTTCTAGTTCAAACTAAACTGTTACATGAATGCCTCAAAACACAAGGCTCCTTAACATTCAGCGAAGATTTAATTCTGTCTAACAACAAGCTCTGATCTTGGGGTCCCTCACAGCCATTCTAACTTCTTCCACTGTCGCCAATTGATTGCAAAGGGGGTCATCTCTCAGGGCAAGTACAACAGAGCGCACTTATACTGGTTCACTACACAAAACCCTTTTAGTATTACATCTAATTTAAAGTCAGTGTGCATCCTGCTATAGATACTAGACCACATTCTACTGTATACAGCGGCACAGTGTATGTTTTACAGCATATGAGATTTCGGCTGGCACTGCTCAAAACATTCCTCTGACAGACCACACAAGCTAACCACTGTATGCTGCTGAAACGCTACAACAGGAGCTACAAAGAGCCCAAAGAAGGAAAAGTATCAGTGGCAGAAAAGATACGACTAGGGTCAAAGATGAAGATGGCATCACCAAAGAGAGAGGTGAAGACAGACAAAATAATGGAGATTTCATGACAAGACTTACAGAGTTGAGAGTTAAAGTTTGCTCCATGTATGGCGCTGTGTACGTGTGTTTGGCTCGTTTTCAGCGCTGCTCCACACGCCTGGTGTGTGTAAACGAGTCCATCCGCTGGTGCGCCGTGGTGCGTGTGCGAGTCAGTATTTGCAGTGCAGAGAGACAGAGCTCAACGGGAGAAAGGGGGGGGGAGGAAGAGAGAGCGTGCAGGAGAGCTGAAAATCCTGACAGCTACTGGGAGTTCAAAAGCTCCCTCTCTCTTCCTCTGCTGCCTGCTCCTCTCTTTCCCTCCCGCCCTCTCTCTCCCTCCCTGGCTCTCTCTCTCTCTCTGCTGTAAATTTCTCCTCTTTCCCTCTCTGTTTACCTTCCTCCCTGTCTCTGTGTCTTCATGTCTTTTCTTTCTGCCACAACCACAGGATAGATCTATTACCCGCAGGCGTGCAAACAAGAGACGCTAATGTCTCCACACCTAGCTCAGGCAGGCTACTTGTTGGGGTGTTCTTGGACAAGACACCAAAACCCAGTGGTAGTGCCGATATGTACTGTCTGGCAGCTGTCCAACCAAAATTTCCCCAAGGGGATTGATCAAGTATGTCATTCATTCTCAAAAGGAAAGGAGAAACTTCACACTCAAGGAGCAAAAGAGGTGCCCCAAATTTCCCTGCAAGCACCTAGAGAATGCCTGAATAATACGGGGTGCATTTACTACCAGCTGACATTAACAGATGTTTTCACATCCAGCAACACTTCAGAAGGCAGAGTCAGTGTGAACACAGGCACAGCAGCCTGCTAATGGTGTCATCTCTGCAAAGTTGAACACACTGTCATCTGCTAAACATCGGGGGCGCAAAGCATCTGTTTGGAGCTAGAAACAAGGAATCTGTGATGAAGAAGAAATCAGCTCATAGTGCTGGAGCAGTGGGATGTTACGCCATTTTCAGCAGCTCTGACAAGCTCTGCATTGAAATAAGACAAGGGGGTAAAAAGAGGCACAATCGTCAATATGTGCAAACATTAAGGGATCTCAATAGCTCATAGCTCAGCAGGCATCAAAACACTCATCACAATATGCAGGGAAAGCGAATCAGCACCAAAACAAACACAGAAGTAAATACAAAGAAGTTCATTCCTCTACTGAACCAGGACGTCACACATTGCAAACTTGTTCAAAAGCATGAGTATATATAATATCTGTCTGTCTTGGTGTGTGAGTTGCGAAAAGGCTTTGTGATGTGAAGAAAAAGCATTTACGCATTCCTGTGCTCGCTACTGTGACGCAAACCATCAACATTTGAAAAAGCAACGCACGTTCCAAATTGTTCCACAACATGCAGTGAGGCCACATAGATGGGTTACCCACAAGGGTCTGCCCCGAGCACTGCTGGTGAACTCCAAAATCGTCTCACAGTGTCCTTGTGAGTCCAGATGCGTGCACCGACTGACTGCTTATCACGTAGTTTTGCAAAACTTGCCATGAGAACAGTCCTTCAGAACATTCTTCACAACAATATACACGTTCTACAGAAACCAAACACTTTTGCCCCCTAACTATGTAAAATGTACAAAGCCAGTAGTAATTTCAGGGCAACAGTTTATCTTGACAGGTTGATCATTCATTATCTGTATTCTTTCTTAAGCACAAAAGAGAAAAGGGTCAAGTTTCAAGCTTGTCTGTCCTTTATAATACATAAGGTCGTCATAGATTTTAGAATTAAAATTAGCTTTGGGAGAAAAACATCTGTAGCTCTAGCTAAAATAAAATAACCAAACCTTGCAAGTGTAATGCTTTTATTAGGATATACTTGGTAATACCACTGGAAGGGCTTTGGTTTGGTAGGGAATTTTAGAAGTGCACATTGGAGTGTGAGCCCAGGGTGAAGCTCAGCCCTTGAAATGAGAACCCTGTGGCAAGTGTCTAATTGCATTTGACAACCATAAAACATCCCCTATGGTGTTATTACTTGGAATGTATGGGCCCACTTTGACTTAAAAGTGCATGGCTTAAATATCGTTCTTTGACATGTGCTATGAGTCCACCATGTGTTTTTCTTGAATGTTAAATAATGAAAGCAGAGCCTGACTGAAAATTAAAAGAAATTACAGTTCAGAAATGCACTTGCAGCGATTTAGAGAACATGTTGCAAAGATGTAATCTTTTACTAACTAAACTGAAGAGATCAATTTTCTTTTTTTATGAGAAGTTTTTACTCACAGATCTAAATACAAATAAATCTAGAAATGCAGGAATATGATATCTTAGACTACACACAAAGTTTTGGACAGGAAATCAGATGCCTAATACTATATACCAATTCAGTAATAGTTACAGTTGATATGGTTCTGTGCAAAACAAACAACAGACACTTCTGTTTGCACAGCAGCAGATATGCTCAACTGTATGAAAGTAAATGTAATCATGTGACAGTTTTGATAATAACTAGTGTATCCCTTCTAACAGACTACAGAATATTCTCATTTTTATCTTGGCTCTATTTTTTCTTAACAAAAACACAGTCTACTTGTACAAAGAGGCATTAATCCAACTAGCTGAATTCAAAACCAGTTAAAAGAAGAGATACAATAGTGAGCTTGAAACAGATGGGTTAAATGTGATGTAACAGTCTGTTCTGCACAATGTACTCCCAACAATGAAATGTCACATTCATAACTTCATAATTCCAGCATCTGAAGCTGTGTTGTTAGATCTAACATAGTTAATATATAGCAAATGCATTTTTCATAATAAATACTAAAACAAACTGAGCCTACTTCTGCCGTCACTATTTTATGGATTTATTCTAAAACTACCTTGATTATATTGATAACTCATATTACCCATGCTTGCATGTGAAGGGCCAGTGCTTTTTGACTTTACTGACTCTTCCAACATATAAGACCAGTATGAGCGTGTTTCTCCCTGTTAGTGGCAGCTCCTGATAGAGTAGAGGTGTGAAGTCCAGGTATTACAAGCGTTCAATTGTGTAACCAAGCAAACTGGAGGTGTAAGAAGGAGAACGTAACACAATGCTACAAGTGTGAAAGCATCCAGATGATATTTTGTTCCATAGAAAATAGCTTCATCTAACAACTGTAAAATATAAAAACTGATCAAAGTAGGACTGAGTAGGACTAACAAGGCTTAGAAAGTGTTTGCAATGGTTTTTAGAGATGATGATAATGCAGCTTAGTCATGAATCACATCACCAAACCAACGCAGCCACATGGTAAGGGGATCTCCACACATCAGCCAACATGGAGCTCAGAAACAAACTAACAAACAAAACACAACTGACTACATGAGAGACTGTGCTGTGCAAGCAGAAACATGTAACCTTTCAAAAGTTGTCAGAACCTTTCATGGGAATCTTTCCTGCATTTGTTCATCTGCTTTTCAACAATGGGACTATTTAGTGTGTTAGGACAGTCCTGAGGAGGAGAATTGTGGTGTGCCTCTTTGAGTACAATGTGTGGTCTGCAGGTGTGTCTGCGTGTTACTGTGACTAATGTGTGAATATACAATACAGTACGCCACTTTCTGCTTTGTTTCTGTGTCCGCTCAGAGCAGTTGTAGGAACAGAGTGTGTTTTTCTAAATGTGTCTGGATGAGTAATGCATGCATGCAGAGACTATTGGAGAAGGAGAGTTCCTCAACAACATTAATATGAGAGAATGTGAGCACGATATTCATTCGTGCTTCAGGGCTCATTAGCGAGGCCAAACAAACAGAACCAAGCCTGTGGCCTGCACAAAGACCCCTTTGTGAGCAACCCCTCACCACAAGCATAGCAGCAAATGCAGAGTTCAAGGCAACGGAAATAAAAGGTTAAAAACAGAGCTACCGTGGAGCAGGCAGAGAAAAGGGGGATGGTTCAAATGAATGTCCACATTAGTGAAAATGACAACTCAGCAAAATAGGAGGTAAAGAAAGTTGCCAGAAAGTTAACATGAAAACACTACAGTAAATAAAAATGTTGAGGATTTTCACACTGCGATTGAACAACTATGTCCATGAAAAAAAAGGAGATGAACCTGTTACCTACCTCAAGGTCATCCAGTGATCGTGCCAGACTGAGTCGTTTGGCAGAACGGCGTTTAGAGGCACGGACGCCACCAATACCCCAAAATCTGGAGCCCTATCAACATAAGATAAATAAAGGAAAGATAAACCTTGTGTGTGAAGTATGAGACAAAATGAAAATATGAATGTATTAGTAAAGTCACTTTGAGGTAAGATGGGGTTAAATAAATGTATGAAACTGTCAGTACTTCTACTAGATATGACAGATTCATATGATTAAGCTGCAGCATTTATAGAAAATGGAGGTCAAGAAGTGCAATCCTCCAGGCAGATTGGCCACATAAAGTTAACATAGACTATTACAGCCCTCTTTCAAATGCCCAGAAACAGAAGCATTAATTCTACTAAACTGTCAAAAACTTAGACAAATGATCAGAACAACATGGTTTCTGCCAGTATACAGTAATAATAATTCAGTATAACTCAGTTATAATAATGCAGTTTAACCAGCCACCCAATCTTCTGATTCTGTTCTGATTGGAAAGGCCGTGTCTAATGTTTGAACGACTAAGAATTGCAGATAATTACTGCTGCATGACAAGGGCTCTACCCTGTAATTTGCTTGGCTTCCTGCACAAGACTGTCTTCTTACTAATCTAATGCAAACTAGGGGACAAAGAAAAGAACCAGAGCTGATTTAAAAACAGGAAAAAACTTTGTTTGAATAGTTTGAGCAGCTTAAATGTTCAAACTATAGATTTCAATGGTAACTTTATCAAATGTGAGCTGCAAATAATGTAACATTTAAATTATTTTCCATGTAAAAATGGAAAGATCCCCAACAAGCTGACTAATTCCAACTGTAACTGAGATAAAGAAACTAAATCAGATGAACAGTATACAACATGCTGCTCTGTCGGATGAGGCCAATTTCCAACACTACATGGATACACAGGGACATCTTGTGGGCAATAAGGACATCAACACACAGACCCCACACACACACACACACACACACACAAAAACATGCTCCTTCCTTATGTACACATTTATGACAATGACATCATTCAGGTAATAGGTGTTTTCTGAGCTCAGTTCACGCTCGACACCAATAGAGACTGTTGGTAGTAATACTGGTATTGTATTTCAGACTTACTACCACCCCCTCAATGTCTGGAAACTCAACTCCCTGTGACCATTTAATACATCCTGTGTCACTATGTTAAACATGACTGAAGTACAGAAACAGATGCACTTGTCTAAGTTTTACTCTGCTTACAATGAACTATTTAAAAACACCTTTAGGATTTCTTATTGACACAAAGCTGAGAAATCTGATCCAATGATACAGTGTTTATTAGCAAACTCAACAATGACCTTTAAAATCCTGTAATATGTAGAAAAGAGAAGTTTGAGAGAAGTTTGCTCAGCTTTGAAGTCATTTTATAGACAGTACAGTCATGGAAACGCAAAAGGCTATGCTATCCTTTCTATGTTACCTAAGCAATTACATTAGACCAACTAATCATTGTACTACCATAGAACTACACCTCTTTTTAAGTGTAGGTTGATAAACACAAAAAAAGATGTTTATCATCTTAGAATTAAGATGATATTTACTTTTGAGTGTTATCTCTTCAGGACACTAAAATAAAATGAAGAAATAATCTACATTTAGTAACATACATCAGAACCAGTAAAATATATGCAAGTGGTTACAAAAGGAAATAAGTAGATACTATTTTGTTTTCAGCGGTTACAAGCAACTAGGGCCAGAAAGTCCTGTTTGTCAGGTCAAACAGGTGAGCTGAAGTAGCTTATCTATGTGATCAGACAAACCTGATCAACATCTGTGAATGGCTGAATGTGAATGAATCTTAAAATGTGTTTAATGTGCCATTTTAAAAAGCTGCCTATTTCAGCTTAAACATTTTTAAAATGTCTTACTTACATTTTTGGTATTTCCATCCTTGCGCTGTTTCTCTCTCTGTTCAAGAAACCTTTTGGTCCATTCCTCTCTGGGGGGCAGCATCATGACATCTGCTGACTGGTACTTGTCTAAAGGGAACTTGTTCATGGGTGGAGGCAGATTACTAGTGCTGGAGCTGAAACTAACACTAGAGGACCAATTGTTGCTGGACTTTGCCTGAGGCTCTGGATCACCACTTAGGGCTTTAGGCCACTTTGGCTTTGAAAACCACCTTTGGCTATTTCTGAGAGGATCTCCAAAGAAGCTAGTTTTTTTATCTAAAGGCAGAATAGGTGGAGGGGGCTTAAACTGGAACTCAAGTCTGGGTGGGGGACCTCCATAAAAGCTCGTTAGAGAATCTGGACCAGGTAGTGACTCTGAAAGGGAATGTGTGCTCACACTGTTCTCTGGATTAAGTTTTTGGTCATTCTTGTAGAGGTTTATTGGGGTGAGGTCTTCATCCGGAGGATAATCCCATGGACAGCTGGGGAGGTGGGCCCCAGGGTGGTTTGGGATTGCAGGAGGGAAATCCCTGTCCGCTCTCTCCTCAGGGGGGGATGAATTTCCAATTCCACTGTCCGCATTGCTGCTGGCGCTCCCTTGTTTGCCAGTGCTGCCATTCTCCTTGGCTTGCTGCTGAGCCTCCAAATCCAATTTGAGTCTAAGCCTCTCCACAGCCTCTCCCATGTCACTGTACAGGACTGTTACAAAGTGCAGTACATCTGGAGGAGTCTGAGGGAATTCCAGGCAGCCCAGAGCATCTGGATCTGGAGTACAGGTAAAGCCAAACCGCCCAGCAATCCCTATGTGATCCTCATGGTTTCCCAACTCTGGGTCGATGAAAAAAACATGACAGGAGGCCCTTAACGGACCGTCCTCTGGTATACGACCATTGAGAATATGTGCTGTAGTGACCAGACAAAAGAAACGCGGGTCTTCAGCACACACAACCCCTAAAACAAAGTTTTCAGCTGGAAACGCTGCCAGAACAGCTCCGGTATCATCACAAAGTCGAATGCAGTCAAACATGATCTTCATCATCACCAGAGTGTGGGTATCCTGTTCTGTTCCCAACTGTCTTATTCGTTCACGAATGGCTTTTAAACAGTCACTCTCTGACTCTGTAGTGTTTAAAATTAACTCTGTGGAGCTGATATAGCCCACCACCAAGGTCATGTTTAAAACACTCCAGTCTGGGCTGACTTCTTCTCTGTCAGTAAAAAAAGAGTCTGTGCCCCGCACCCTGGAGGTTTCCTCCTTTGGCTGCTCAGATAAAGAGCTCCACTGTTGTGACCACTCTGACATATCAGGCTCTGATACCGGCCTCTGTTTGGCAGTTAAAGCCTGACTCAAGTTAAAAGATGAATTGCTTGAATCATCCGAGACAGTGCGGAGAACACATGCCTTTTGGAATATGCCATTTTTCTGGCCAGTACCAAATTTTGCATCATTAAGGATGGGGTTTCCCATTATTCTGCCCTCAGTGTGCACCACCAATTGCAAGGGCCCTCTGCAACCGCCAATCAACTGCACCACCGTCTCATGTGAAGCGGTGGACACATCTGTTCCACCGATGGCCATAATGCGATCCCCTTGTTTGAGTCCAACCAGGTCAGCAGGGCTTCCTTCTAAGATGCCCCTCAAGAGGCATGGCCTCTGTCCCGCAATAGTAAAGCCATATCCTGCCCGACCACGGATGATCTCCACACTCCTGAGCACACCAGCTACATTTAAATCCAGCCGCCTCCTTGCGCCCTCAGGCTGTCCCTGTATCCTCATGTTTGTTGTTGTTGTAGGTTGCTGTGAGATCCAGTGTAGGGGATCTAAAACATCTGCCGGTTGCCAACACTACTGTGTTGTTGTCATCCTACAGATACACAAAGTGAGCAAAAAACATGAGGACACTAATGTGAAAAATAGCAGATTTGCAATACATCTTGCATACAAAACATACGCCACAGCGAATAATACAATAGCAAAACAGTCCAAATATACATCACCTCTCAGCAGAAATGTCGTGATGAAATACTATCTTGAAATGTTTAAATGTGGCTGAGCGTTAATTTCCATTAATTAATCTGATGAATAATGAAAATTATACAATGAACTGCTTGGTCTGCAAAATGTCCAAACAAATTGTCACCCAACTAAACTCATAACCAATGTTGATTTGCAATTGTTGCAGATTAATATCCTGGCAATCAACTAATGGCATGACTAATTGTTTCAGCTCTGTTTTAAATAGTATATCAATTGTACTTTTTGTTGAAATCATTTACGAAAAAACTTGACTCATACTCTAAACAAAAACAAGAGGCAGTTACTTTAGCTTTATTTCACTCTACCCCGAATAACTTAATAATAAAGTCAAACACTGATATCAATCTTAGTTTAGCAATTACCTGTCAGAAATAAGACACAGGCAGCTTTTATATCCTGACCCAGCTTGCAAATTACTACCATCCACCCACTCCCCAAAAAGCATAGTGCCAGCTGGCTCCCGACTCCCCAACAACACTTTAATGACCTCCAGACTCTCTGGTTTCGGTCAACCACTGTTTTTAAACGTTTCAATCCTCTGCTCCCCACAAAAGTGAAACATTTTTCTACACAGGAAACACCTTACGAAGCCTAGAGGCTGTTTTATTTGTACCATTTGTAAAAACAGTCCTGACTGAGAGAGCACTGTAGATGCTGCACGTTAAACCGAAACAATGAGGCTGTTTGAGCCGGCGTAAGTGTTTAGCTAGGTGTTTCAAATTACCTTTTTCCAGCGGTGAAAAGTTCCGCAAAACGTCCGGGGTGTCACACTCGCGCTGACAAAAGCCCAACACGTTTACATTTTTCACATTAAATGTCCATTTTTACATTATTCCCCACGTTATTCCGCCGCCGTGATTCAGAAGTTAACTCCGGTCCATATGGCAACGCGCTGGCGTCTTTCGTCGTAACCATGACAGCGTAACGTCTCGGGAACGTGTGACGTCTCCTTCTAACCAATCAGCGCGCCCCTGGCGTGCAACATTCAAACGATTGGCGAGACGCTATTGGCTGACGTGGATGACAGGTGACAACCTCCAATTTGATTAAATAAAAGTAATTTAATAATTTTAATATAAAAAAAATAAATAAAAAGCAACGCGTTTTTAATGTAGAAATATATTCTGTTATATGTTCTAAATAACCACGCTTTAGATTTACATATATGACATGAAGAGAAAGATCTGATTTCAGGGAATTCACTTCAATTCCATAAAAAAAAATGTTTATATATATATATATATGCAGTTATACGTATGCATACAAATTAATCATCTTACCTCTATGTATTTGCTATTCCTGCAGTTTGTCTGTTTGCATTGCACTTGCATGTGGTTCGTCCCCTGTCTCTCCCACACTGCTGGGTGAATAGTTTGTAAACAGTATCTCCCTGGTCAAAGGGCTGCAACGGTTCCACACAAGGTCACATGGCGTTACTACACACAAGGGAATAACTCATTGCGATTTGGTGAAATGTGTCATGTGACAATAGGATTGTTCTTAACGTAGGCACAATGCAAGCCAGTGCATTGTGTACCATTTACGTTACCATTTACATATGCATGATATGACTAGAGAGTAACATCTAATCACAAGTAGAAAAACATGGTGTGCATTTCCTCAAGAACAGTTCTGCATGTTCTTGTTCAGGAAGCAGTCACTATTATAAAGTGGATGTAGATAGAACTAACTTAATCCCTAATTTCTCCAAATCCTCTTAAAATAGGCCAAAAGGCAATTAAAGACCGTAACATCACTCCTTGAACTGTATTTTGCACTTAGTAGATGTTCTGACTTATAGTAGGAGAAATTACAGTGACACACATGAAATGATGGCAAGATCATAAGTTTTATTCACTAGATATGCAAACAAATAGTCATCTATACATAGGAAAAAGGTCTGTGCTTTTTCTGTATTTGTGTCTTATACTAAAAACACAATGCTACCCTAGTTTAAATGCTAAATTAATTTTGTGTTAATACTGAATGCACTGCTATCGAGCACACAAAGGGCATATTTTGGCAGTGACATTTCTTTTTACCACATATCTGATGCAGCCAGTGTTGGTATTCACTGTCAGTTTCCTTCCATCCTCCTCAACAACAGCAGGGATTATTGTTGCTCCAATTACCAGTTCACAGTGCTACAAATTGGCCTGCTTTGGCATCGGATCTTTCCAACCTGTAATTATCTTTGCACAGTGAAAAGTTAAGTGACAAGATGAGTCTGTTTTGGCAAGTTTGTCGTTTCCACAGTGATTTTAATGAGGTTCTTGACAAATGATCAAAAAAGAACATCTGATACATCTATCGTTAAAATGAAAACTCACACTGGAGCCTAAGCCAACCCTTACTCTACATGCTAAAGTGCATATTTCATTAAGGTTATTAACTGTACTGTATCATAGGGGACATATTATGTTTTTTTGTGTTTTGATGGTAAGTATATACTTTTGAAAAGTTGGGTGCCCTTGTTATACATTATACATTACATTAGTCTGAGGCCCAAAGCTTGAGGTGAACGTGTGTTTGCATGCTGGTTGGTAGTCAAACGCCCAGGTTTCAGTCTGGCTAATTTTATTTGTTCTCATGCTGTTTGGAATGTTGCATTGGTTAACATCAGGCGGTGTCGAAATTTATAATTGGCTATCCTAACCCCACTACATACACCATCCGACCCACACTCTCAGGTTAGCTGTCACAGCTCAGCTAGTGCCAGTTAGTTAGCACGTGTGTGCAGAGGTTCATACTGTATTCAGCTGTAAGGGAAAATAAAATATGTTTACTTTTCCCAAAAAAAAAAAAAAATCATAAAACAACAATGGATTTAGTTACTGGCCAGCAACAGACTTGACACGTCTGTATGCAGCTGGATTTTCAGCTGGGTTGTAGCTGCTGTTCCAAGTGGGCACAGTCCGGCCTAGTTGGGCGTGGGGTGGGGGAAAGACGGGCTTGAAAGACACACAAGCTCAAACAAGCTTTTTTTAGTCTCAGGGTCAGAGGAGCTGTTGCATAAATAGCCATTATAACAAGCAGCTACTTGCCCTTATTAAACGTCAGAATGATGTAATCTTGCATCAGTTGTTATTATTATTACTTCAGTAATAATCAGGATGCCTTAAGAAATCATGACAGCATATTTTTGTCCATACCGCTGCTGTGTTGGTAAGTGCTATACTTTGAGTTATACAACAAAACAAACCATTATTATATTCAATGTTAAAGTAAAATCCAAAAATAAGTACACAAAACCAATTCCAAAAAGTTGGGACGCTGTGTGAAAACTACACAAAAACAGACTCATAAACCCACATTTTATTCACAATAGTCACATCTGGGAACTGAGGAGACCGGTTGTTGGTTTTGGGAGGGGAAAGTTTCCTATTTTTATGTGATACACGATTCTAACTGCTCAACAGTTCTGGGTCTTTTTTTTGTCATATTTTGTGTTTTCCTTGCAAAAGATTTAAAGATTTAATATGTTTTCTGCTCTATTGAGAATAAAATATGGGTTTACAAGATTTGCAAATCACTGCATTCTGTCTTTTGGAATTGGGCTTGCACGTTATTTTTGACTGTAACAGGCTATAAATAACCATCATGCCCTCGCCCAACAACCATAACCTTTGCACTTCATAGCTTCCCTGGATCTTTGGCCCCACTCTGACCCCAAGATGCTGATGTCGCAGACGGAGGCTGGATCATCTTCTCCAAAAGATTCATCATACGCTCCTGCAGCTGCAGACACTGGACCTGAAGTAGGTTCTGCTGGTGCATGGCTCGACGGACCTCCCTGCATGTTTCCTCTATAGCCCGGTTCGACCTCCTTTGTTGCTGCAGCATGGCCTGCATCACCCGTAGTTTCTTCCTCTTCATTGATAGGTGCTTGTTGGCATATCTCTTCCTGGCTGAAATAGGATGTGAGCTGGAAAACAGAAAGGGCAATTTTAGAGAACTAATTTCACAGCAACTGCTTTAAGAAAACTTTCCTCTGGGCTCATAAGCTAATTGTTAGTACTTGCTAGTCTTTTTGGTCATTGGCACAAGTATTGTGAGCTGTAATTATGAAAACAGAATAAACTAATAAATAAACCAATAAAAGCAAAATAGTGCACCATAAATTAAATTAAATAAATATATTATACATCTATAGTATAAAAGACACACGAGTGTCTGAGACACAGTTTAACACTAAACAACTTATTAAAGAGTTGAATCTAACTAAGCTGAATTTGGTTTCTCTCTTAAGCAATATGCCCACATTAGGTCATATGTAAAATAAAATACCAAAACTGCTAAAGCTAAATTACTTCCCTTGTTGTCTTTGTTGTTTTCTGTAACTATAAATATATAATTTCACATGATATACATAATTTCAGATTAACAGGTAATTAAGTATGGTAATTAGTCTGTTTTTCTACAAAAAGCAGCAGCTAAACCAGAGTACATGTTATAACACAATAGAGTAAGGTCATATACACATTATCTCCATTATCTCAATTTGCTGGATACTTTCCCTGTAACAATAGGATTCAAAGGTCAGTTTATCAACCTGTTATTAGCTTTATCAGTGATTTAAACACACACATACGTATGCACCCTCATCTCGGCCCTGTTACCTGGAGCCCTGTGTGTGTTCACTGTCAGAGCTCAAAGAGTCCAGCTCTTGCTTAATCTCCATTTCATCTGAAGAGCCCGTGTACTCCGGCAGGAACCCCATCACCCCCTCTTCTGACTGAGCCGCCAGGTTCATGTCTGTAGACTGGGAGGAAGTGGAGGGACCTGCGGCGGAGGCCTGGAACTCCAAAGAGTTCACTCGCCCGTTCTCCAGCGGCTTTGAGAGGATCTTCTCGATGGCCTTATAGTACGGCCAGTCCGGGGTCTCACCGCTTTCACCAACTGTGGCTTTCAATCGCCTGTTAGAGCAAAAAAAAAAAGGGATGGTTAAAGTCATGCAACGCTTGTTTGTTTGTTTGTTTTGCAGCTGGTGCACTTGCCTGTACTGGAAGGACATGTTGGTGATTTTCATCTTGATCTCCTCTTTGAACCTCTGCTCTCCAGTTAGCTGAAAAAACCTCTGGGACATCTTCTCGTAAACCTTAGCGTTCCTCTTGCTTATTTTAAGTTCGTTGTGGTGTTCCTCCCACACGTAAAGGAGGGCTTTCATTTCACCATCAGTCCAGTTCGGGGCCCGTCTGTGTTTCTCACTGTGGCCTAGGTAGCTGAAACCATCTTCGGCTGCCATGTTTGAAATGGTTCTCTTGGCCCTGTGCTGGCTGGTGTTTGCAGAAACAGGATCTTTAGAGGTTGGATTTGAAAGTCTTTTTACTGTGCTAAGAGCTGTGTTGAGTCTGCAGTGAGGGAGTGAAACATGCAACAAGGCACACACACACACACACACACACACGCCGTCCTGCCTGTGCCCTCCCCCCTAGCCTCGCTGAAAGAGGACTCAAAATGGGGCCTAAGGCAGGAGAGGAATCTGGTTAAAAGCTTTTAGTGGTGCGTGATGTCACTGTGACATCAAGTTGCCTTGGCAACGGCGAGGGAGGCCCTTCATTTTCCCTCCCCGTCCTCTCACCACTCCCATCCGCTCTCCTTTTCCCTCCATTCCGCTCCACTGACAGCACAAAAAGCTTTTAGCTGAAAGGCAGCAGTGTGAGCGCACCAGATTGCTGACAGTTTTGAAATATGAACCTCTGGGGAGGACGAATAAAAAAAAAAAAAAAAAAGAAGAGGAGGAGAGAGAGAGAGAGGGAGCTGAGACCACGGGTATGTGTTTCCTTGGCAACAAGGCACCGGATTTGGTAGTCAGCCAACACGCTGCTTCATTTAAAAGCTTTTAATAATAGACAAGTCGTTTTGAGACGGGGAGAGGGAGGATTTGCTTCATCTGCAAAGATGTAGAAGAGAAGAACGCACAACAAACGCTCCCTGTTTGTATTTTAGACTTAAAAAAGAGGAGGAAAAGTCTTTCACTGCAAAAGTGTGAAACCACTGCAGGTGGAAGTAATGGTGGTGGTGGTGGTGGTGGTGGTGCTGGGGGGGCATCAGACGAAACGGCAACATGAGCAGATCAACTGCAGGCAACCCTGCAATTGAATACAATATCCTGTCTGTTGTAATCAGCCTTCTATTCATAGCTGTGGGTTGTAGACAATGGACCCCTGCAGGAAAGGGTTTCTCTGACCAGTTGTAAACCCCTCCCCCATTCAGTTCTCAGTAAGGGGCAGACCTTCATCTATCCCCATCTCAAACACTCTAGTCTACCATCATGTCTTTTCCCTTTCCTTTCCTCTCTGTTGCTGTTTTACCTCCTCCCTTTGTATTTATTTATTTGCAGCCTGACAAGAGCAGAAACAGTAATGCAGTAAGACAAGTTATCAAACCTCCCTTCATCTTTATTAGTGCCACTAGTTGCTGACAGTGTGGCTTAACGCAGGCCTGAACTTGGCCTGATTAGACCCTTAACCCATCTGCTCCTCAGCAGGCTGACAGGTGGCCAATGCATTTTCATACCACAAACGGGCAGACTAGGCCGATCCATCACATCTGTCACCGAAGGCCAACATTAAGCGCTGCCGTCGCAGAAAACGGAAGAGTGAATGAAAGTTGGTGTGAAAGGTTCTCTATGTTTGTTTTTCACTTTTGTTTTGTTTTTTTTGTTTGTTTTTTGTTTTTTTGGTTAAAGGGTCTGCGCCTCGAAATGTGAAGTAATATGACTGGTCTTGACAGTATGTGCTCAAGTTCAAGTCTTTAGCAACTCACTGTGGGTGAAACATGAACATGATGTTGTGCAGGACTATGAATGTATTTTTCACAGAAGAAACACCATTTATTTTCTTTAATCAATCAATGAAAGTAAAACGTCTATTAAATTATAAGTAAATACATATTTCAGTGACTGCATCACCGCCTTCCTCTATGTGAATATCACGGCCAAATCTTCTTGCTGAGGTGCTTTATAATTTTGTTTATTTATCTCTGTAGATTTTGTCATTCATTGAATTGAAGGTAATCCCGACTGCTAATCCAGGAGCCAGACTAATCTACAGATAAACAGGTCTTGCGCTGTTCATGTCTAGAAGTCAGTAATGTGAGTTAAGCTATAAAGTCCCATCATACTCAGTCTAATACCATACATCAAACTCTAAACACCACATATGACCAGATTAACCAGAATTTTTGTTACAGATATATTTCACATTTTCATCTTGTCCTTAGAAAGTTGAAATTTGTCCAAAATGTACTTACGCCATACGTTTAACAAGATCTAACCAGTATAAGTAGCCTCAAGAAGTATTATCAGCTTATTCAGTAATCACTCGAAGAGGAAACTAAACCATTTAAAACACCACTGCGACTTCTACCTTTTTGCTGTAACACAAATACACAAGAATCAGATTTTTTTTCAATTGCATTGTCTGATCGTACTTTATATGCAGGTTACTTATACTTCATGCATACTGAACTGTGTAGTAGAGTATGGAAGAAGTTTGTGCAGTCTTTCTTCTTTCCACCAGTATAAATATTAACATTTAAATTGAACCAAATGATATTTTTACATTTCAAATTCAACAGAGCATTAATTAACTAAAATAATAAAAATAGAAATAATGTGGAAAATACTCTTTTAACCATTGCAATAGCAATGCATCTATGGAAAAGTCAGTAGCACTTAGAGAAAATCTTTTACGAGTTACGAGTTAACATACAGTATAAAGCTACAGTTTCATTTTAACTTGTATGTTTGTTGCCTTGGAGAGATGTGGTGTAGCATGTGTTTGAATGTTATATTGTTTTTAAAGTGAGGCTGTGTAACCCTTTCAGAAACTAAGATTACCTGGTCTCATGGTGTATTTTACTACTGTTATATTTTGTCATCATTCTGCATTTTTATCTTTTGGCCACCGTGACTGTTGTTTACCAAAAATGACATATAGTCTCAATTTACATTAAAAAAGAAAGAAAAAGAAAGTTCTTTTTTGTTTTTGAATCTTAGAAAAATGTTTAATGCAAATTTGTGCACATAAAACACATACAGTACAGTGCATACATAAAGTATCATAAAGTATAAATGCTTTAAATGTTGACCTACATTAGTATGTTCACACATACTGTTGTACATCTAGTCTAATGTACCTCACAATAACCTGGTCCACAATGGACCGAATGCAAACGGACTGGACCACTTTGGCCAAAGCTGGATCCACAACATGAGAGAAGTCTTTTGCACCTGCTCATGGGCGAAAACTAAACACGACAGAAACAACCTGTGACGACATTTTGTAGTGTGATTACAGCATTTGAGGCTGGTGTGTGTGTGTGTGTGTGTGTGTGTGTGTGTGTGTGTGTGTGTGTGTGTCCTACGCAAGAATAGAGCAGATACAAGCAGTCTGTCTCCTTTTAGGAAACTACTAAGTAGAAAGCTCTGTGCAAATCTGAACTCAGGCAGGAGGTCCAATCCTAGCCTTTTGGGAATTTACTCCTCCTCGGGGAATAGTATAATCCATAGTAGCTTCTCCTCCATCCGTCATTAACATTAATGCAGATACAAGAAGACACAGAAAGCCATTAAATGGATCCATGCTCTAAGGGTCAGAACAATTAAGGAAAGTCAGTTTGACAACCTCTCAAATACAAAATACTTAAAGTGTTTTTTTAAACAAAGGGCTGGTAAATGGCATCTATAGTGTCATCAGGCAAACTCTGGTTCACCAGTAGCTTATCATAACCACCTCCCCTCCAGACACACACACACACACCACCACCACCACCACCACCACCAGTGGCACCACATCTCAGTCAGTCACACCACTTCCAAAAAAAAAACTAAGAAAAAAAAAGAAACAAAGCAATGAACACACATGATATAAAACAAATCGTAAATGCAAAATATAAAAACATGAAAGAATGGAAACAACATAGAATAATATATATCAAGTATCCATAATATACAACAATGCGATTTTTAAAAAGCAAACCTGAAAAGGAATGTAGTTCTGAAAAAGTACCACTAGAGGTCAGCAAATATCCATGCTCAGATGTCAAGTTATACAGTTGAAATATTTATCTCCTGCTCGTGGACTAATTAACACTTAAGAAAAACCGCACTCACTTTCTTCAGCTTCGCCTCCCCTCGGTTCCACATAGCAGCAGTATTAGTGGTAAACGCTTCATCAGCTCTGCAAAACTCACTCAGTTACATTCTTCACATGAAGTCTCACAGTATAAATGACAGATTGTTTTAAAATCTAACACTGACTCGTATGTGCACAGTGGTCTCAAATGTCTCACTGAATACCATCTGTAATCTTGACACTGCATCACTGCATCAGCAAAAACGAAAAATAAAATAAATCATTTCCCACCTTCTCACAACAGACTCATTCAAATTTTAATCTCGGCACATTCTGCTGCAACATAAACAGTGACGTTTTTTTTGTTTAAAGTTCCATCTCTGGTGGTAAAAGTTGTATAAATACATCATCTATCCAGCTGTGGATTCGTTCCCAGCATTGGGAGTTTACAGACTTCAGCCTGGAGTTTTGTGACTTCCGTGTCTTGAACGTCTCTGTTCAGTCTCTGGGTAGACACTCCTCCTCGGTGATGCCCTGGGCCTTGAGCTCTTCGAGAACGTTATCCAAGTGGCCCGGGTCTGGGTAGCCGTGGCCTGTCAGATTAGAGCCGAACTCCGTCTTGTGGTGCACCTCGTTCCAGATGACCGTGTCGGACTCTCCGGTGGTGCTGGACGTGCCCACAGAAAAAATGAGCCTGCGGTCCCACGCGACCAGAAGCAGCCTCAGAACCTGACAATGAGGGTAAGGAAGAAGATGACATGTCATTTTTCAGCCAGAAATCTATTAATCGGCTCCAGATTGTTCAGAATTCAGCTGCAAGACTCTTAACTAGAAAAAGAAAATATGATCACATCACTCCTGTATTAGCTTCCTTACACTGGCTGCCAGTATTTTTTAGGATTGATTTTAAGATTTTATTAATAACTTTTAAAGCTCTGCATGGCCTTTCCCCCAGCTATTTATCCCAGCTTTTAAAGCCTTATGAGCCTGCACGTAGCCTGAGATCCTCTGGTAGAAATCTTCTGTATGTCCCCAATGTCAGAATGACTACTAGAGGTGACAGAGCCTTTTCAGTTAGAGCCCCTAAACTCTGGAACAGCTTACCCGAGCATATAAGATCAGCTGACTCAGTAACATCTTTTAAAACTCTCCTTAAAACATACCTCTACCGGCGAGCCTTTTGCGATCTTCTGTAAGCTAAAACAAATCGGTCCTTGGGAAGACTCTCCATTAGATTACAATGTCTTTACGTTGGAACTGGTCTCCCCAAGGACCGATGTGGTAGTTGTTTGTATTATTGTTTTGTTTGTATAGCTGTTTCCTGCTCCCCAACCGGTCGAGGCAGATGGCCGTTTAACTTGAGCCTGGTTCTGCTGGAGGTTTCTTCCCCCAGGGGGAGTTTTTCCTCTCCACTGTTTGCCTAGTGCTTGCTCAAGTTGATCTTGTTGGGCTACATGTGTTTCTTGTCTGTCTTGTGAAGCACTTTGTAACATATGTTTAGAAAAGTGCTCTATAAATAAATTTATTATTATTATTATTATGTCAGTTTGTCATGTAATCCGGTCGCTAATCTTCATACTAATCATAAAGTCGCAAAGAGCATATGTTCTGTCAGTCACCTTGCGTCCCTTCTCGCTGTCGGGGAGATAGCAGTGTCTGGGGAACCCGCGGGCGGTGAATGGTTTGCCTGGATTTGGGTGCTCTGGGCCCTAAAGAGTGACAGCAAACGTCATCACATCGTCTGAGCAAAGCCAGTAAGATACTGTACTGTCTGTATTTTGCAACTAATGTCGCCGACACACTTTGTGCTAACTCTACCTGGATGCCGGGAGGGATGTTGTAAATGATCCGGATTGTTTTGCAGTCAGGATGGCCAGGCAGTGAGTGGGGGATGACATGGTACTCCATCTTGCCGGGGGGCTGGTTGCCGGTCTTGACCCCATAGATGGTCTTGCAGGTGGGGCACTGCAGGCTGCCATCCTTGTTGCCGTTGTTGTACATAGCTACAAGACACTGGAGGTGATACTGGTGACCGCACTGTGCCAGGCGACCCACTGACTCAGCCCTGGAGATGCCGCCCACGCCGGGGCCCTTGTACCCAGATGGTCCAGCCAGGGCCTCCATGCAGATGGTGCAGTCCTGAGTTGGGAAGAAAATTTTGATTATGATTTATATCTTATCCCATCTAATGCACTACAGTTCGTCCTGAACAGTTGTTTTTGGCTTTTTAATCACTGGCTCATGACTCATCACATAGCTCTGCACACGTTCTTCCTTGTTTGAACCTGAACTTTCAGCCAGATCCCATAGTATTTATCAGTAGATCAAGTTTATTTAGTTGTAGGAAGAGGATCTGTTCCGCATGTATGCACACCACCTGAAATTCCACACTTAGGCTGTTACAAAAACAAAACCATCAGCGTGACGAGTGATGTGATGTGTCTGAAGCCTCCTAAAAACCATGTAGTTAGACCAGTCCAGTTTTAAATATACTGTCAAGGGGAACTCACTTCTTCTGGGGGATTACGAACTTTCTGAAGGTACCGCTTCACCACCTCCTCGGGAGTCTTGCCTACAAAATAAAAAAAGGACAAAATATGATGATCTATCTGCTCATGAGCAAAATCAGCAAAAGGCATAACACTGAGCAAAAGGCAAAAAGCAGACGCCATCGTTCCTACACTCACCTTTGCGGGCCTGCTTCTTGGTGGTCTTGCGGCAGCAGTGGCCCAGTCCCGGTACAGGCTTGATATCACTCTTGCTGACAGGTGGAGGGTGAAGCACCAACTTGGGCGGACGGGTCAGGCAAACAGGAAGTCCTGCTGCGCTCATAAGGATGCCTGTGATACCTGGATACAATCAGCAGATGGCTGGTGTGAGACACTGTATTTAGGGCTTAGTCCTGGTGTGAGGAGCTCTTTAACCAGGACCAGTGTATTTACTGAAATACCACTTTAATATGGGGGTAAATGACATTAGCTCCAATGTCCATAGCTCAGTGTGTTTCATAGGGGAAAGTACAACAAACTTTGAACAGTAAAATGCTTGTTTGGACTCTTAAAAAGCAGAATTGTATACCATTTTGAGGAATGCATCTGACTAAAACGCGTTTCTCTTTACCTGCCAGAGCAGGATGAACGGGGCTCGATCCATTTAGGTTCTTCACTGGAACGGTTGGCACACTGCAACATAAAATATACACATATATATTAAAAAAATGTTCATCTACAGATTGCTGAGCCACTAAAAGCAGACTCCCTACATGCCAAGTCAGCTCAGCAACCCAGACTCGAGGTAAGTCTCAATCTGATGAGTCACCTGTAACCCAGACACAGCTGGCAGCAGCATATGCTTGTTTCTAGTTCATCCCATGTCAGCAGGTTAAGGAGCTTTTGCCAAACAGACAGTTCATCACGACTTGACACCTTGTCCTACTATTATCAGACAGGACTTCCTGCTAAGTGTGGTTTAAGGTAGCGCTGAACAACACCGGCAGCGATTGCACTCACCCTCACAGAATTTGCAAGACAAATTCAAGCACTACGACTATTATCCAATTTAAACAGCTTTGATTTTAACCGCGTTCAATGTCAATTTTTCACAGCTGGACATTATCTCTGCTTATCAACAGGTGAAACCAACAACTTTAACATTTTGTGATAAGCACACTAACTTCGAGTTGTGTACTTACGGTCTGCCAGTTTTGATAATAGTCATCTTTCTGCTTGGACGCACCACGGAAATGAATCAAGATATTCCACCAACAATGTCCACTTGCTGCAGTGATAATAGTAGCAACAATTGAGCAGGAGTATGTCAGATTTGCTGTTCCTCGGCTTCTGTGCTCGTGTCCGGTCTCCTTCCTCTTTTATAGGGCTAATCCGCCTGTTTCCATCTGTTAACTAAACTCTGGTTGTAGGCCAGAGATTCGTCACAGCAGGGATTACCTGTAAGGTACCACGTCACGCTGCCAGGCTGCCACAAGGCTGACAGGCACAGGCACGTACAACGGTATACAAACAAAGTGCTTTAGAACAGATATCACACATATCTGTCAGTAAATGGAAATGAAGACTTGAGCGGGATCATTTTAAGTTATTGTCATCTTTCATTGACCGCTATCCAGATAAATAACATATTCCTGTACATTTGGGAATAGGTTTTTCTTTTTATGTACAACAAAAACGATTATGTGTCAAAGCGTTTATCAGTTTAGACCCGAAATCATCAGATTGTCCATATTTTCTAAATGGTTAAATTATGTTTTTAATGCTGTGAAAGTGAACATACTGGCTGTCATTCTGTCCCATGATTTATTTATTTATTAATTAACTAAACTTGTTTACTATCTTTAATTGGGGACAGTAAACCACTTGCCCCTTGTTGCACTGCATTTCCTTTTATTTTGTTCTTCTTGTGTCATTGAAAGTTTCAATTTTCCCAGTTTGCTTTCGGCAGAGATATTTATTGCGTCCTTCCGTACTTACAGAAACAACTGGTATTATTTATTCCTCACTTAATTGCTCATTTAAGCTGCAAATTGCTATATTTCACATGAAATGTGTGATATGGAAAATAGTATTTGCTTTACCTTTTCTATTATAAAAGGCTGTTTAATGTGTGCTGAGGATCTTCAACCAAATAAAATTTAGAAAAGAGGGGCATGTCAGATAAGTTTTACAGATAAAGAGAATTTTAATTTATATTTTCTCAAGTTTTGTAAAAGGGAAATTGGACTGCTATGACTGTGGTTATATTTTAATAATGGCAAGTTTTTTATTGAGGTCTTTGTTAAAAGTGGTTACACTTCCTTCGCTAAATAAATGATGAAACAATGATGCGGACACCATTTCAGCAATGTAATGTAATCATCAGTTCCTGTGCTGGTCAATCTGATTACACTGAACAGTGTTACTATATTTGTCTGTTTACCAATCTAAGTGTATGGCTTCAGTATTAGCTTCCTGTGTGCGTGTCTTGCGTGATTCACTGACTGCATCAAAGCTTCACTCCGGCATGTTGACTGACATTGATGTGTCTGACTGGAAAACATGGAAGGAGGGACAAAGGGAAAGAAAGAGTGGGAAACAAGAGCAGGAGAGGTGTGTCGGCTAGTCACGTTTCTCTGATCTCGGCTAATCTTGTGGCATTAGAGCGGCCTCCATCTGGAGCGCTGGATGGTGGAAATACTAAAGCTCACACCTTGAATCAAGTCTAATAATAAAAAAGAAAGATAAACCTCTGTAGAAGGAGAACAGCTGCTCAGGTACACACAGTAAGATGAATCCAAACCATCTGCCGCGAGAGGAGAAAGGGCCACAACAGGTGTGTGCACCAGAGACATCTCTCGTCACTGTGGTAATCTGTGACCCCTCGGGTTTAAACACTTGACTGTCCTTGTTTGTCCTTTTTCTGCTGCGACACTGTGTTTGTCATTTTGGGACCAAGAAAGTTGATCTTGTTTATTTTAATAAGGATATTTTAAAAAGCCAGGGTCAGGCTCTCTTCTCACTTTGTTATATACACTTTGCGCTGGCTTGAATTATTCTGTATGTGTATTAAGCACCTGGAAATGTCCTGTCGTAATGAATCCACAGGAGGTTCCCATCAAACTGAATTTCCCCTTTTCTTAGCATGATGCATTGTTTTAGTTTCCTGCTCTGTGGTTTTAATGTTCACTCCCATTCGTATTGTTTCTAGTTTTAAAATAAAAAAACATTTGTAAGAGTAGTACATTTTAAATTTACTGTTACAAGTACAGCACATGGCTCCACACATGCCATGTTCCTGCAATGACCTCTTTCACAATATGGTTAAAAGCTCTGATACACTACCTACAATGCACAGTACAGTTATGGATTTAAAGGATAAAACACTGGGTCCAAGAGCTTTAAGAGATTTTTCCCCTCTTCCTAAGTGACCATGTGGTGCCATGGATGAATTTGGGGATGAAGCAGTAATGAAGATGAAGACAGCAGGAGCAATAAGTGGAGCCTGAGCTAAAGACAAGTAGAGGAGGAGTGAAAAAAGGTGAGCAGAGAATCCCAGGCTGACGGGATCAGCGAGACTCCAGATCTGTGACGTTGGCAGTTTTAGCACTAGCAGCAGTTAGAACCATCTGCTGGACAGAAAAGTATACTCTCACCTGGCACGTTGAAAGAATGGGTCAGTCACACAGCTCACCTAACACTAAATACAGGAATATTAAGCCTGTGATATTTGGCATTAATCTGAGGCTTAGCTGCTGCTAAACTAGGGATTTATGGAGGTTGTTTCAGCTAATGAGTGGATTTGGCAAAAACTGGGGGCTACTCTCGGTCGCTTCCTTGTACACTAGCAAGAAAAAGTATGTGAACCTTGTAAAATGTAACTGTTTTTTTTTTACATTAATTTGTCATAAAATGTGATCTAACATGAAAAGACATGAGTTATTATTTTAGGCACATTATATTTGTTTGTTTCTTGACTTAGATGAAGATCAGATCATATTTTATGACAAATTAATGCAGAAAACCATGAAAGGTTTTCCAAGGAAAGGTTCACATACTTTTTCTTCGCACTGTAAACCATCCACACCATGAAGGCATGTTTTAATGTTTGACTTTTGCAAGCATAGAAATTAATTGCTGAATTTGTGTGTTTGTACAATCTGGGATGTACATGTTTGCCACATTGCTTTTCTTGTGTGCTTTTATATTTTACAGTATATTTGTTCTTATTTAAAACAAGAATAAATATCAATAGAGCACAGGTCAAAGAAATGTTATCAACTAGCACAATCTGGCTAAGACACCTGAATACTGTGACTTCCTTCACTTCTTAACACGCTCTGTTGCGATAATCAAAACTGTCTAAACTAACACCTGGAGACCACATGGTCACATGGTGTTTGTTTGGCGGTGTTGGTCTGTGATGCACACCGGATATAAAACACGAGTACGCCTCAAGCACATGCAGGTCTTAAAAAGGTTTGGTTTTTGTTTAGTTTATAGTTATATTTACATGAGGAATGGTGCAAAATGTGCAAACAACACAAAAAAAAAATGGTTTCAACAGTAAAACTGAAGAATAGATTTATACTGGATATGGTGTGGCGTGATGTTAGTCCACATTTCACATTTGATGGAAAGGTTTTTCTGATTCACACACCATAAATGTGTGAATCTGTGTAAATGATTACCTGCTACATAGACTGGATACACAAACTACATGTACCTGTAACCAAATAAATCCCTCTTTAAGTTATTGCGTGACGCTGTGTGGAATGTGTTTAACAATGCTCCTGATTGTTTGTCCAAGGAACCTGATGGACTTTGTCATAACGATTAAAGGCTCAGAAATGCTAATGAGTTCTGATGAGGGATTCAAAACAAATGAAATTCACATCTCAGTAGAGTTTTCTTCCACATCTTGCTTAATGTGTTTTGCATATAGGAACATTTTTAATAATACAACAATACTTTCCTGTCCCAAATCAGTTTCACTCAAACGTTTTTTTAAACTACAATTTATCTGTTATTGATTGGTAAGTATGATTATGATTATCCACTATTTTTCTGGCTGATACAAAAGTTTGAACTCTTTTTGACTCTTATCATACCATGATCAGGTGGTTGTCTACTCACCCAGAGGCGATAAGGGCACGTGACTGAGCCATGGCTATTCGCTGCAGCGCAGGTCGGCTCAGTCCCGCTAGGCTCGACCGCGGCGGCAGAGGGGCGGCACAGGCAGCAGCCCCGGATGAAGACACTGGACCCAGGACACGGGCAGAAGGCGAGGGCGTGCACGTGGAGGCAGCGGTGGAGATGAGAGGAGGGCCTGGAGCAGGCGCTGTCGGGGCAGAACAGGACACAGAGAGGGAGGCAGAGGTGGAGGGGTGTGGGACAGAGGTGGCAATAGAAGAGGGCGTGGTGGAGGGTGGAGGAGGAGGTGGTGGAGGAGGGGGGAGAGGAGGAGGAGGAGGACGGGTAGAAGAGAGAGAGAGGGCGGCGGTAGCTGAGCCAAGGAGGGAAAGAGAGTGGGCGAAGCCTCCTCCAAAACCAAGGCTGGTGCTGCCAATACCACCACCACTGACGATACCTACACCTCCTGCCCCACCCATTCCACCCATGCTGAACCCTCCTGTTGCCCCAACCATAGAAGTTCTGTTTGGGGAAAGTGATCGGGCCAGGGAAGGAGGCCGAGGGAGCGTTAGCGAGCCAACTGTCCCTCCTGGGACAGAGAGGCTGCTGATTTTGGGACTTGGCGGTTTGGTCTGTGGTGGTCTGCGACCAAGAGTGTGTGCGGTCGACATGGTGCCTGCCTTCACGCTCAGCACCAACATGCATTGCTGACATGCACAGGGCTGTCCCAGAGAGGTGATGGCTGAGGCAGGGAGCGCCCCACTGGGGTACGCACTCCCATTTCCAGTCCCACTGCTGCTCATCCGGATCCCCATGCCTACTCCTGATACATCCACCCCCAGCAGTCCTCCATGGCCGGACATGGACATGGGTCCCCATGCATGATGGGACTTGGGCAAGGGGCCGGACACCAGTGGGTAAGCCAGATCGGCGCGGCGCTGGATACGTCGGCAGCGCTGCGTCTGCCCGTTGATTTGGGTCATGCTTTCGAAGTCAATGAGGTAGCAGAAACCCAGCGGCGCCAGGTCCAGCCAGGGCTGCTGACGATCACGTGCTGCCTGGATGGCGATGCCCACCTCCGTATCGTACGCTGTCCAACTGCCAGCGTCGTTCTCCCACTCCCACAACCAGCCCTGGCCAGGTGCTGAAGTAGGGTCGTAGAAGCTGCGTCGTACCGGTCGAAGGGTACCTGAAGGACGGATCACAAGATGAACAAAGGATTCGTACACACTGTTAAGACTTTAACCTGGTGTGGTGTCTTCAAATGACACAGTGGACTGATTTACTGCCCTTCAAGGAACATGTCTAACCATATGACATGTTCATTGAGGTGCACAACTTTAAATATTTACTCAACAATATATTTCTTGACTCGTAGACAACTACAACATTCTGGGCAATTAAATGTAGATACAAAAGAAGGTAAATGACTGACTGCGCTACTATTTGCTGTGGGCAAGTAGATTACAACCCTAACAAATTCAACATGTCTGTGTTTGCTTGCTAAGAATTTGGGCAAACAGGTTGCCCCTGGTAACAGCACACGGTGTTCTGAATTCTGATTGGTTGGCAGGCTTGATCCGACCCAAAGCTGCCTGTATTTGCTTTCCCAGGGTGTCCAGAGAAACTCTACTGAATCTCTACTGTAAAACCTTCACAAAGCAAATCCTTTGTCTGGAACACAAAACAGTGAAAGGATCTCTCAAATATGAGGACGCTTGAAGTGAGAAAAGAGATTTTGGTAGCATGAATTGAAACCATAACATGCACTTTACGTTCACAAATGAGGGAAATACATCTCACCCTCTGAAGGCAGAAGTACAGCAGAAATACATTTAACATAACACACAATAAATTATAAGGAACATTTCTCTGTAATGTGTGCCATACAGTGTGGCAGACAGATAGACATTACAGACAACAGGGGAGTTCATTCATAAAGTCTTCTCCCAATGACCCCATTTTTTCAAACAAACTGCACAAAGGCCTTTGTCAGTTAGTGTTGAGAGCAAAGGACAATGTTGGGGTGTTGGGGTCTCTGCCAAAATTAGATATTTGAAGACTGAAATTCCCCAGCTTTGTCTCTCAGAGCCTTGTTTGCCTGTTCTCTGAGAAGTTTGGGGTTTTGAGAGATGTCTTCTTCTTCTTCTTCTTCTTCTTCTTCTTCTTCTTCTTCTTCTTGCGTCTGTGACACAGGACGTCATCTTTTAAAACCCAAAACTTCACAGACAACAGGCAAACACGGCTCTGAGAGGCAAAGCAGTGAATCTCGTCGTCAAATACACTGTCCTTCGCTTCTTACACTGACTGACAAAGGCCTTTGTGTAGTTTGTGGATGCTTAACCTAGGAGACGCATGCAAATCCCACCAGAATGACAAATTTCACTATGAACATCTTCTTCTAAGCACAGGTTCCGCTACCTGACCTCCAGTTATTTAAACTAAATGTAACCTAACACAGGCAACACTGTAAACAATGGGGGACTAAATTTAGAGATCTAACATAAAAACAACAGCATTTATGGCATTGCTGCAGAAATAAGAGGCGTCTTTGCAGTAAAGCACTAACCCCACCAAACCATCGGTTTCTAGAGCAGGATCATTGTAGGTGCTTTTTCAAGATAAAGTGGACATATGAGCAACAAAAAGGCCTCCACCTAGGGCCCGGTAGCACAGCTACACCCGTCGCTGTGCGCCTCTCCTCTCAGCATCTCACCTGTGTCTTGTCGGAACTGGTGCATGGAATGCAAATCGATGATATAGGGCGAGAGGCGAGAGTCCACCTGGCCGAGGACAACACTACCACACCGCGGGTCGCTCTGGATGACTGCCTCGATGTGATGACAGACAGCCGGGCTGTAGGGCCGCCAGCGTCCGTGCTCGTTCAGCCATTCCCATACCACTACGGCGGATGCTAGTAACATCCTATTCCTGCGAAGGTGAACAAATAGAAATGACAACACGGAGGCGTTAAGTTGACTGCAAAACCACAAGGGATGTGGGGCATTTAAAGATACCCTGCTGCAGCTCCGCCGCGCATCCCTGCGCACAGCGGCGCTGCATCCATCTTGGACAGTTTGCAACCCAGATGTGTCTCCAATCTGTGAATATAAATATATATATATATATATATATATATAATTATATATATAGCGGTGACACGACATGCAAACTGTACCTTCCATGTTTGTAGTTTTGGGTGTGCACAGCACTTAGCTAGTAGGTCCTTTTATCACACGGACAGGGCTCAGAGAGCGGGGCGCAGATATCCTTGCAGAATGGTTGCATTTTACTCCCTATGCAGATGAGTGACGTCTGCTGAAATCATTTCTCCGGGTACAGTCAAGTTAGGGTGAGAGGAGAAAATGCAACTTGGATGCTCACCGTGGTGCGGCACTCGTAAAGTAGGTTACTGTGACACAATTGCTTTCATCGAGCAATGCAAACTTGCATATCCCCCCCCCCCCCCCCCCCCCCCACACACACACACACACACACCTCTCCCCTCCACCCCCAAATCTGTGCTGTCTGTATCAGGTGAGATTGCTAAGGTGTCTGCATGATCAAACATTTACCGGGTTGGATCGTCTCCAGTCGAGTCACTGCCGTGCAGAAGTGTTTGGGTGATTTAGTAATGCTCCATCTGTCATGGTGGGAGCGTCTTCAGTCTTGAGGTAGAATCCCTGGTTTTCTGGTTACATAATTGCTTTGACAACGTGACGCGCACTTATTTCTCATCTCCTCTACCTCGGGCTCACTCAGTGGCTCATCCACGACGTGTGGATCGACCGAAAGTCTCCCAACACAGGAAAATAATCGCACCGGCGAAAAATGAATGTTTGACATTCTCGTGCGTGAACACTCCCACGCCTCGGAGGTCTCCGGCATCCAATCGGATTAGAGCAAGGGCTGCCTCTGCCCAATCCTGGACCCCCTCCATCCAACACGCACCCTGCACCGTGTTTAAGTACGTAGTTTAATATATCAATATGTGTCACAGTAGCTGAATTGTGACATGTAAAAGACTCTCAGTGTGTTTTGTTTTTGTAAAACCTTAGTAAAAAGCACGTGGAGATGCCGGGGATTGAACCCGGGACCTCATACATGCGAAGCATGCGCTCTACCACTGAGCTACATCCCCATTGGCTGACGTGGCTCGGATTACGTGTTTTGTTTGATGAGGTTCATCCAGAGTTTCTTCTAGTGAGTTACAACAAAAGAATAATGTGCAACAGAAAAGTTAGCTTCTATTTATTTATTTAGTAGTAGTTGTACACAATGTAACTGAGATTAGTTCTCTTTGACGTCAGTAGTACTGCAGTATTTCACACTTTTGAACAGGATATTCTACTTTTTATAGTTTTCCACAAAAGGAAATGTGAAGCTAGTGGTTCCAAGTATTTATAATGTGTCCTCAAACTATTACTATTGTGTTTTCCATACTTACGGTACGTTTGCTGATAATATCCTTGAATGTGATTAAATTACGTGATTATCATTTTAATTGTCTCCGATTCAGATTCATTTTTCATGGTAAATAACTGGCGTTTAATTAAAACACCCCAAAATGTAAAGGGTCCAAAATACTTATTTTAGGATTTTAGGAAATTTCACTAGAACACAACAGGATAGATAATTACAGCTTGTGTATATTGCATGAAAGTGAAATGAAAACATAATTGATTTATAATGATAAAATATATTTTTTATAATAAAAATGTATTGTATACTTAAATACTTCAAAAGTAAAAACGTACTGCCAATTTGTGATGAATCATTTAGACCAACAACCTATTAAATTTGACATTAAAAATAATAACGACACTGTACAGTCTATGTTTTTGTCTTTTATTTGTTATCTAAACTAGAGACAGATTTAAAGCGATAAAACACTTACTACAGTCAACAATATACAGCACATAACAGGTTGATACAGGGATATAAACATTTTGTACCTGACTGAAGGTAAACTGTTGTACAAACATTCAAAATCCAGCACCCCCCCAACCCAATATCAGCAACAACCTTTTACCCTGATAAGTTGCCTTAGTTCTTTTTACTTTTCAGTTACAGTTTTGGCAACTAAACAAAACAGATAAGTAACAATTTTTTATTTTCTCTACCAAAACTTTATTCCTGACAGAAGATTTTGTGATTTCTGATTCTGGACTCACAGTGCGGTCACGTCTCCATCCTTAACCTCACATCTCCCTTCTTCAGACCAGATGGCACTTCCAGAGAACTGCTTTAGGTCTATCAACAACCCAGGCCCTCCACTGGCTTCCCCTTTAGCTCCCTCTTCTTCCACTGTCTCCTCCTTTTTCTCCCTCTTCTCCTCTGTCTCACCCTCTTGTTGATCTTTTAGCTTCGCTTGCTCCTCCTGGTTCGAACCCTGAGAACTCGAGTCATCATCCGATGAGTCTCCTTCTTTTCCCTTTCTCTCACCACTCTGCTCTTCCTCGTCATCCCCCTCGCTGTCACTCCCCTGCTCATCACCCTCCTCCACCTGTCCTTCCTCATCTTGGATCTCCTGCATTTCCTCTCCATCCTCCTCTGTTTCACTGCTAGGCCAGAGCCGGACCCCGAGACATGTTCCCACAGCTAATGCTGCACCTCTCACCCGGTCCCTGATCCCTCCTTTCCTGTACACGATGTTCCGGACGGTATATTTTCCATCAGCCTCTTTGTTCAACTTCTTGTAAAAGATGATCAGCAGCACAACCAGGCCAAGTAGGGAGAAGCAAAGGATCAGCACAGTTTTAGTGGCGTTACTATCTTCACCCATGCCTGAAATGAAGACAGAGAGAAGGTTCCTTGACTTAGCATGTTTCACACAGTGTGTTTATTTTTAGTGGGGGTGTGTTACATAGATTATTGCACATTCTCAGAAATATGACAGTTCACTTTCTTTCTAAACGATAGATGAGAAAATCTTTACATTTTAACATTTTTATGGTCAATACATAGCTGGGATCAGCTTAATGATATGTAAACTATTGGAAAGAGCAAAACAGACTGCACATAAAAAATACTGAAACAACATTTTCATTTTCACAATTACAGTTTAGTTTTTAGTTTCAATTAAACCTAACATGTTAATAAGTCCTCTTCAGGGCTGCAGCTAGGTCTGCCGGGGTAACTTTTAGCATTTCTGCTAAGCTAAGCTAACTGGCTGCCCGCCCGCTCTAGCAACTTATTTACTGTACATAAGTACAGTACTTATTTATCATACTAACGCCTCGTCTACGTATCAGCAAGAAAGCAAATACAAATGTTCCATAGAATGCTAAAAACTACTTTAATAGAGCAAAAGGTTTGATTTTGAAATGGTGTTTAATGATTTTATTCACCCACCTACATGGGTGTGGCCTGTAGTATATAGCACTGCAGAACAATGTACTAGTATCCCTACTATAGGTTTATAACCACAGATGATGTCCTATGAACCAGGCCTTATTACAAACTTCACCAGAAATACTCAAAGTGCTGTCAAGAGGTAAAACTTACACAAACGGGGACAGATAACGATGAGAAATGTGCCGTACCTCTTTAGAAATGTCCTCACTGAATGTTAAAATCCCGCCGGCTTTGGTGTGATGGTGACAGGCAGAGTTCAGCAGTCAAACTCCAGGTACATTCAAAGCACTGGTGGAGTTTTTATCAGTCCATTGGTAAATTTACCCAGAACCTAGAAATAAAAGGTCAATTAGTCAAAGAAATGAAAGACACTGAATTACCATTGTGTTATAGAATAATAAAGTCTACACTATCATCTGGACAAAACTGTAATATACATACGTATAAAGAAAATGGATCAGGAAGTTTGGTCTGCCTTTGAGTTGTTTGACTTGAAAACTGTATCTGCCTTGGCTGGAAACACAGGAAGCTAGCAGACAGCATGCAGTGTTGCTGGTTTCCTGTCGAAATGATAATTGAATAGTATCACTGTTGTGGGAGGAAACCTTTTTAAAACATAGTTGATTATACTAAGATCGGACAGACAGTAATGCAACACTGAGTTTAAAGATACCAATAAGAAATGAATTAAGTGCACTGCAAGTTGAATAATTAGGTAACTGACTTAAATAGTGAATTAATCACTGTATACTGTCAAACCCCTTTCATATGTAAGCAACTGAAATACATGCATGTTCACACGAGAAAAGCAATGCGTGCAGAAAAAGAAATTTAAGCAACAAATTAAAATGAAAAATTTCAACCGTGTAGAACTTACCGAAATTGTGAGTAGGAGATAAAGTTTGTGGAGCCAGACAGTACAAGCACAGAATGACTGGAAAGAGACTTGTGACATTTAGAGCACGGCTTGCAAGAGGCTGAGAATGAAAACGAGAGAGGGGATGGTGCATGAAATGTGGTGAAGAAGTTGAAGCGCTTTGAGGTAGGTGGAGGCTGAACAGGGGACTGAGAGCAAAGATTACAGACAAAATCAAGCAGGTTATGGTAGAAAGCACAGCTAAGGTAATGCAATGCAATTATTTATGGAAAGAGGAAGAAACCAACCCTGTCTCACCCCAAATGTATTTTAAATTACACAGTTTGCCACTGGTGGAGCTCAGCATATCATACACAGGGGAAATCAGTAGACTGGTTAGAAGATATCTACACTTAGATGTAGAATATGTAGAACAGGTGCAGGTTAACTAATGCAATTCACTGAAGCATATTTGAAGACTTTTTAATGACAAGCATGAACGTAGTGGAAACCTACATGACACCGCATTTTTTTTCTTGTGGCACAGGAAACATTGCACAGAGGGCAATGAGATAATACTGCTGATGGCGCAGTTTGAAAAATGTTACCAATTAAAGTTTTATGTCACGATTAAGATTTGAACCTTAAAAAAGAAAGGAAAAAGTAGAAGGCTCATAAGTAGAAGTAAAAGGTTCAAAAGCTGCACACAGTTTCTGAATGTAAAACACGTTCACCACATCCTGTTTTCGCTTCAGTGGCCAGGCCGCCACAGCCCCTACACCCAGCAAACACAGCAATCTGTACAGTGACTAGTCAATTGAAGTGAGGGACATACTGTAAACACGACCAGTTAGTGAGCAGTGATGGAACATTTAAATTTACGCTTTGAGAATAACTGCAATTTGAATATCAAACTATTTTAAGCCCAGTTAAAATGCTAGAAGCCATCTTGATGGATTTCTTATTTCATGCTCTTTTAATCCTGTTCCGTTTTTTTTTGTTTGTGTTTATTAAAAAATGTAATCTCAGAATTTTAACCTTATACTTTTTCTGTGTGGAGTTTGTGTGTTCTTATTATGTCTGTGTGGGTTTTCTCCAGGTAGTCCAGCTTCCTCCCACTGTCTGAAATGCATGTTAGGGTTAATTTCCAAGGTGTACGTTCCCCCCGTCGCCCAACGACAGCTGGGATAAGCTCCAGCACTCTTGTGACCCTTAAGATGACAAGCAGTTGAGGTGTTGGATGAATTAATTTGGTAAATCTAATTCATTTATAGGTTCACAACTCAGGTTTATACAATTAAGTGAGCACAAACTACCCCAATACCTGTCTGAAATGGAAATTATCTGTAGGTAGATACACTTGGATGAACAGCAGCTGCCCCAGCTATTTTCAGCACACAGTGTCATGGTCCTTGCTACTTACTATAAGAATGACACTAAACGTAACATACTCCTGTCTTCACAACTAGAAAAAAAGGAAACCTAAACAACCTAAACCATTCAGGGTACATCTGCCATGACATGCACGATAGTGGTGCATGTGCCTAGATGAGGTGCTTCGAATAATTTGCACAGCTTTTTGCTCAATGAGACCAGATTGCCACACTGTTAGTTTGTTTTTAGACTTTTAATGAGCTAACCGTGGCTGTAATATGTCATTTCTAATCCCTAGTTGTTCCCCTGCTGCAAGTCACCTGTGCATGTCCGATCTGAATGTGAAACACTGGAATGCAGCAATTAAGCTTTGTCATAAAACAGGCTTCTTTAGTAATTCTTGGGTGATTGCTCACATCTGACTAAAACTTCTAACACACTCTATTCTCTCTGTATGTATAGACAACTCCACTTAATTGCAGTTTTTGACAAATCTGGCTATTTCTCACTTTTCCCAGTCGAAAGCCACTTGTAAAACCCAATTAACTTACTGTGTGTGTGTGTGAGAGAGTATTTCTAAAGTGAGACCAATCATACAGGGAGTTCCATGAAAGCTGACATAAAATGTGAGAACGCGTGAGGGTGGTCACACTTTACAAGTGTTGTGTGTGAGTGCATATTTAACTGAAGCTGACAGCAGCTGCTTCACAGATGATCAATATACTTAAATGATGCTGAGCATGACTGTCTACCCAGAAGTTACAACAAATACATACTCACAGGCAGATCTTTTCTTAGTGTAAACAGAAAGCGTCTCCAGTAATACAAAGGACAAATTAATGTTTATTGAATTTTTGCAGTGTAGTCTCAGTTGAACAGCTACTGATTTTACAATTAGTGTTAAGAGGTCAGTGCATAAAGAAATATAAAGTAATAAAGGGATATGCATGATGTGGAATGTACCATTGTTACACTATCGTTCACAGATGGACATGTAACTTGTAAGTGCCTCTAAATGAAATAAAAAACACCTTTAAGAGCCATCTTTTAACACCTATACATACAATTGCAAACTGCAGACATTGTAGACACATTTCACTGTAACTTTCTCTTATTTGTGGCTGCATATACCTTGCTGAAATCATTATTTAAATATAACTTTAGTATGTTTTTAGTGTGACTTCACTGGAGCTAGTGTTTGGACATTTGTATGGGCTGTATTTAGCACAACTCTCATCTTAATCATCACTTCCTAGGAACTGGCGATTAAGATAAAATCTTAGTTCTTTAGGGGACTGTACTGCAGCCTTTGCTGCAAAAGTATTTTGACCTGTTTACAGCTTAATGATAATGTGGACAAATATGTTGCCTTAGGATGCCACAGAAAACTTTACAAAGCCATCGTCCGGACAACATGAGGGTAAAAAACGCAAGTGCAACCTTTTCATTGACTGCAATGACTTCACGTGATTACAATACACAGAAATATTTAGCTACAATGATCAGTTATCATTCACACAATTTATACTGTCAATGTCTTGATTTGTGTACCAGGAGATTTTCCTTCTGTTAGTCTTTTCTCTAATGAAGCAGTAAAACGAAGTACGAGCCACACACACAATTAGTTAACAACTGGGGGTCTGATAGGACATCACAGTCTAGCAGCTTTAACTACCTGATTAAAATAGCCCTAATGGTTACATTTGTGAGTGATTAGAAGAAAAGAAAATTATATTGGAGGTACTTAATTGCTTTGCTATAGCATGTCAACCTTCATTAGCTTTAATATAATGCTAATGGTTCCTACTTTGCGCATTAGTGTGAGGCAATGATGCCACTGTATCTCGTCCAAAAGTCCTTCTAAGCCTGGATTGTGGAAGCTCAAAGCTGCATTATATTTACCACCAAATAGCTGCTGCATTACTCATTTGAATTTTAAAAAAGAACATTATCTCACTGTTAAATGCGACTCTATGCAGATGACGCACTGTTCGCAACCACAACCTGGAAAACAATCGCAGAAACAAATTGTGGTCTTGTTTTCATCGCGATACTTGACCTGGCTGTAAGTCACTGGGACTCACAGTTAGTGGCTACCCTACACTACATTCTCCCTCTCACACAACTTAAGGTACTGTTGATTCTAGTAAGGCTATGGTCTATCAAATTAGTAAGAATGCCCTCCAAATGTAGTAAATCTCCTGCTTCCTCATACATCCCCATCTTCGATCCGGGCCAGCTGCCTCTCCAGCAATTCGATTCTCTGGCTCTGAGCGAGCACAACAGCACGCAAGGCCTTCATTTCTGTTAACAACTCATTCAACAAGTCATCCTGAGAGAAAGGAGGAGAGAAAGAGCAGGTCAACAATAAGCCCTGAGAATGACAGACAGTGTATCTCATTCTGTCCACTGACCTCTTTCTTTGGCCTCTCAGTATTTCCATCTGTCTCTCTCGTGGCTACTCGTGGCTGTGGCGCATCATCTTCTAACTCCTTAGCAGTAGAGGTAGCAGTAGGAGCTGCTGCACTGCTGGGTGACGGGGGAGCAGCTCCAGTCCCAGAGTCTTGTGAGACAAGCTTGGGCTTGCTTCTGAGGGTGTCTCTGTGTTTGGATGGAGGAGCCGTGTACCCACCACTCAGCGAAACCAACAGCGGTGGAGCATCCTGCCCAGCAATCCATTCATCAGCCAGGAGAGCAGGCTCCAACCCAGCTGTATCTGGGTAGAGGTCTCCCTGGAATAGATCGGACTGTGGAGGCAAGATTGAGACAGTTAACTTATGGATACATGTCTGGGCACACAGAGGCCTAGCAAGTTAAGAAATACATTTTTAAAATCATTTATGCTCTCAAAGACTGTGCATGGCTAACCTTTCGTGGTACAGTCATAGAGATGGGTTCCACTTTCCTTTCATGCAGTTTGTAGAACCTGCAAAAGAAGCAGAGAATGAGTAAATAATACGTCTAAAGCAATTCTTTGTTCTTCTTTATTCTTCTTTGAAAAAAAAAAACAACTCAATATCAGCACTCTTTTTATATAATCAAACAAATATCAAAAAAAAATCTGTCGTACTATACCTACCTAGCGATTTCACACTTGTTGACATCCACTCCTCTTTTACTAAGAAAGCCAGCTCCTCTCTGAGGCTCCTTGCTGCTGTATAAGCTGAGGAAGTGAACATAAGGTGATTCATCCGTCACCTCAAAATACCTGATGGTGCAGTCCCCCTAAAAACCAAAAGGCAAACTCATTAATGTGAGCGAACCAAAACGTAAATGAAACCTGTTCTAATTACAACCGGCTAAGCAAATGGATGCTACAATCCCGAGGTTACCTTTCCACAAAGGTAGACCATGTTTGTGTCAGGGTCATAAAAGGGTAAAAGAACCCCATTACTCGTGTCCATCTCCTGTACTGCCATGGGTTCGGAGAGATCATTCTGTAAAACAAACAAAAAAACTATTGTTTGTAGATACCAGATCTGATTTCTTGAATATGTACACATAACTTGTGCAATGCAGAAAATGATTCCTAAGGATACTGTGTTGGTCGTCTAGGTAGAAAACAGCTAGGCAAGCTTACTGTGTCCCACAATGCCAGCTGTCTCTCACTCATACGGCTGAAGCCTGTGGTTAAGATCTTCCCATCAGAGAGGAACACAGCCCTCATCGGCCTTGTACCATCGTGGACCTTCTCTTTGACCTAAGAGAACAATTAGAAACCGATTTAGGACAGGCGTGGAGGTATGACTCAAGACTGACAGCTAACGATGTAATGTTAGTAAAGTGAAATAACCTTGAGGATGATGCCTCTTCGTGGGTCGATGACACGCAGGGCCTTGTCCTTGCAGACGGTGCAGAGAGCACTACCGTCCTTGTTCCAGCTTACACTGTATATCAGGTCTGGGTGGGCATCGCTCAGCTGATACACGAGTTCCCCGGTGCCCACATTCCAAACACAAACGATGTTATCACAGCCTGGAGAAGGAGAGAGAAAACATCCAGTGTAGTAATGATAAAGAAATGTCATACAAAAGCAGTTAAATTAATTATGTAGACAGATACATAAATACAAGTACCTCCTTGTTTACTTGTGCAATCTAATAGTAAACACCAACCAAAATTGTGATAACTGTGAATCATGATGCTGCCTGACTACAAATAAAAGGCTTGTGTGCGTGTAGGATACATTTCACATGAAACTAAATCGAGTGCCTTCACAGCAAAGTGTAATTATGAATTGCTGAGAAGGGAAATCTAATTCCTTGCTTGTATAATGCAGTGGTATCTGAACTGGTCGTCACTGAACACCAACACAGTAAGATAAGATGTGTTCTTCAACTCTCACTATTTACAGATGTATGGGAGTGCGTTACTTTTCTCTGGATGATGTCAAATGTTTAGCACAGGCTTAACACACCTCTAGTATCACTAGAGTCTCTGCTTGGTTGCCATGTATGTTGACAACTCTTTCTACAAGGTTATAAGGTTGACTTTCATGGGTAATGTTTCTGTTACATGGTCTCCCAACAAATGCCCTTTCAGACCATCGTTTTTATGTAAATTTATGTAAAACGTGATCTGAACCTCATCAGTCCTGTTGCACTCTAAAAGGCAAATATAAAAGAGCTGTAGTCCAACGATCTTGGTTGTAATTCAAGCCATCACAAACAAATTACGAGCGACCTATATGTGGTAGCTGAGTGTGACGGATGATCTCACCTGCAGTGAGGAGGATGTTAAAGGCAGTCGGGTGCCAGGCCAGGATTCCCACTCTTTTACTGTGGCCCTCAAGAGTCACAATGGCCTCCGTCATCGGACTTGTCAGGCCCCCGTCTGGGATCTGCCACACCTAAAAACAACAAACCAAATCAGACATCTGCTTATGTAAAGATCAACATCTCCCCTAATGAGTTTAAACAAGAATTGTGATCTTATGAAGACCATTGTAAGCCGCCATCTCTGACTAAACAGCCAGGCTTTTCATGTTTCTCCTGTTTTCTCTTCTGCATCCTGTGTTTTTAACTTCAAGAGAAGCTTTATGCAATGGTCTGTCATTTTGGGACACTTTATTATTATTATTTTTTTAAACAAAGAGTCGGATGAGGAGGTTTGCACACTTAGAAAAAAGGCATGAGTGGTATTAATCTCCCTGTCTAACTCTGAAAAAGTTTCCCAAATTGTTTACTACTACATATGACACTGACATTTAGCTTGTCACGCCTTTTTCTATTTTTAACAGCCACAGCGTAAAAAGTAAAGTTGAGCAAGAAGTCACTTTAGACATCGAAAACCTGGCTTCCACAAATGTGGTCCAGGTTATCAGAGCAATTTACCACTGGCTGATACCAATAACTGATAAGTACCACAAATGGCACATTGTGGACCTGCCTTTACTGTGCAGTCCTCTGAGGCACTTGCAATGATGTTGTCGTCATGAGGAGACCACTGAATGTCCAGCACCGGCGCTGCATGGCCGCACACTGTCGGACTTGATTGATCGATTCTGCCACTCTGCGAAGGAAATGAAAAGTTAAAAACATAACTCAATGACATAGTTATAACTGTCCACTGTTGTTCCTGAAATTGTAAAAGACAAATTGGCCAAATACAGAGTGACATGATGCTTTCAGCAGCAGGTAGGAAGAAACAAGCTAGAGGCTTTAATAAATATTGATCTCCCATGTATCTGATGATTATCTTAATGCTGAGATGGTTAAACCTTGTTGATTGGAACGACGAGGAAGGCCCCTCCTCCGCCTGCTTCGATGATGACGGCGAGGAATTTTGGGTTGACCGCACAGAGGGGACTGTCCCACGTCACACGGGACACTCTGACATCGTCGATGCAGTGCTCGGCCTTCCACGCCTGAGCAAAAACATGGCGGAACTTGCTCTGCCTCACCACGCCGCGCCGGAAAGACATACCTAGAGAAAAAAGGCGAACAAGTCAGTCTCTGTGCTTTTCATGAAGTAAAAGTGAAACAGTTACTGTAAGTTGATCATCAGTGAGTTAAACAGCAACAACTCTCGTAAACAATCTATTTTTAAGTCACTTATCAAGTCATGAATACAGTTCCTGCTTTTCATGTCATATCATTGTTTCTTAAATATCCTTCAACCTTATCTAGGTACTTTGTGTGTTTTTGTACTACTGGTTGAACAAATATCATTGGATCAGTGTGCCACTTTGAATAGAAGAACATTTCTATCTACTCTAAAGTTTTGTAGAAAGTGTGTTCAACCAAACTCCATGAAAAAAAATCTAATTATTACAAAACTCACCAAAAAAGAAAAGCAGACACAACGAACTACAAACAAATAAAACCTAAATCACAGATGACCCTCTCCTCCTGCTCCGTCCCTAAAAGCTTATTTAACAAATATTACTTTTTTTGTTTAGTTTAAAACGATGCACAGTGTATTGTCCTGCAGTTTATTCGTGGAGCCCCCCTCCCCAACATCTTCACACTGTAAAGACATGTGGCTGCCAAAACAGCGGGCAAATTATTTCATACTGGGAGTCTGATCTGAACAGCGCAGTCAGGCTTCAGCGGACAAAAGGGCATGATCCGTCTGTAACCAAAACAAGCCTGTGGCGGTGACGGGAAGGGGGTTGGGCGGCCAGCAACATCATACCAGAGCTTTAAAGTAGTCAAAGGGGAAGTGCATGGGTGCAGGTATGAGCGCCATGGTCGTGCAATTTGTCGGAGAGAATAAAACTGCGGTGTTATAAAGAGTCCAACACCTTGAACGCTTCCATCGGTATTTAGGTCGGTGCTGCTAAATAGAGGTGCCCCTGTTGTATAATAGTGTTTTGACAATTTGATATGTTGTTGTTTTGCTGTACAGTTTGTTTCGGGGTTTCTATTGTTGTCTGCAAACGAGACCGAATGGTTTTGCAAAGAGAGGCAACAAAAGACGCACGGTAACGCATAGTTAACCCCACATTTCAAGAAAGCTACTGTGTAATAATGATCAGGGACCTACCTGGCGATTGAGGAGCTCTCTCTTTATTAGAAAAAAAAAGGGGGGGGCGACCAAAAAACAGGCTCAGGCGTGACAGGAGGAGGCCAATGAAATAATCCGCCGCCAGCAGCAGTAATTTAATCCTCTCCTGTGTCCAGGCTGACGTTCACGTCGAGTGCGCAGACCTAAAACAAAAACACGTCCGGCCCGAAATAAAGATCCATGCAAATTACTGCCGCATTTCCAGCTCCCGGTGTGTCGTTAATGTGGAGTTGGAGTGGAAGCCGAACCTGATGGAGCATGTCCCGGGCTCATCTATCTACATTGGGTGGTGCACGGTGACGCTGAATGGAATGGAGCCGCGGGGCTGTGGATGATGGGGTGGGAAGAGATGCAGACGGTGCTCACCCCCGTCTCCCTTTACAAGCGACTACCCTGCAGAGATGGATCCAGCGGAATCCCAGACACTTCCGCTCACGGCAGGATGTGTCAAAGACGCGCAGGAGTCGAGAGGGATATCGCCCGTCCACGTCCAGATTCCTGTTTTTTTCCCCACTATGCCGGATGTGGATCCACCTGCAAAAACCGGAATAAGAATTTGTTATGAGCTTTTTAATTCACAATGTAATGTACTACAGTAACGCTCAGCGCACTGCGCATGCGTGGAGCACAGCCGCATGTTTGCTAGAAATATGTTTGTTAGTTTTTGATAAACTTTTACAGCAGTGGTGTTTAATTTGTTATATATATAAATAATGTTAGTGTTACCTTAATGTGTTATCATAATATATACAAAATAGAGCTGAGGCAGTAATTTTTTTCTTTTGCATTAACAACAATAAGTATTCACCTCCAGTGATAAAGTAAAAATTGCTATTCCTGCCAATAAAATCATTTATGCTCCATTTGATTTTACTGTTGTATAGTTTAATTCACGAGTGACTGTATATGCAAACACTGTGAGGTAAATCTCTAAGTTAAATGTAGTGGGGTAAAAAGTATAATATTTGACTCTCACTTGTAATGATGTTTAGGTAAGGTAGCAGGTAAAACAGTAAAATATATGCGTCACATTCAACCCTTACATTAATACATTAGTAGTAATATTGTTGTAATATATAGGCTGATACTCTGCTTCTGCATTGAGTAGCTGTTGCAATTATGTGCATTTGTCTAATTATAGTTAATGTTTTCAATACAAGGCTTTTATTTTATAATAAAACTGGGAACTGTTGAATTTACAGTGTGTTATTATAGATCTTAATACTTCCTCAACCACAGCACATTTGAACCAGAAAAACATATCTGAATAAAACTTCCCCTGCATTCCAGTGCTGAAAAGGGACTGTAAGCCTCTCAGCCTCATTGGTTTGCAATTTATTTATATTATATATTATTTAAAAAAGAAATCTGGTAATACTAATAAGACATGCATGACTTAAGTTGATTTAATGCACGAATTAAGGTAAAATATATACTTTTTGTGCTTAGTTTTTAATTAATCATCCATTTATTCATATTTCACCTGATACAACAGAACTCAAAAGCTTAATAAGTAGTGTTCATTGTATATTTTTAATGTAGCTAATGTTAATTATGGGTTTATACTTTGCACTGTTGAATATGTTGAACGCATTTCGGCCCTTCGGCGCCACCAGGTGTTTAATATGTAGGATCACTCTCGGTTGAGCTGAATCCCGAAGAGTTTAAGCAGAGATATACAACACACATATGCGCACGTATATATGATATATGTATAATATATCAAAAAATACCCACACTGTTATCATCTACTGTTATAATAAATAAATTAGTTGCCGTGGACCACGTGCAACAGGTGGCTCCGTGGCGCAATGGATAGCGCATTGGACTTCTAGGCAGATCTGTAGTAATTCAAAGGTTGTGGGTTCGAGTCCCACCGGAGTCGCAGTTTTTACCCAGTCAACTATTTTATTTGGTCACTAGTATTTATTTTCCTTATTATTACTCGTTTAGGAGACGATTAAAAAACACTGCAGCTATAATTTCTGAGACGACAGCATCAGTGCTACAGTTCAGTCTGTAAATCTGCAAGTAGCACGCCTGCAAACGACAAAACCAAGTGCACCTTAATTTGGCCACTATTTATAGTCAGCGCATATTCAATATTTTTTATATGTACATTTTATACTGTGCCATAGTTTTTAATGTTATTTTTCATTTGCAACAGTGAACAGCTATATTTATCAATAAGCTAACAGCGGCTAGCTGCTAGCTAGTGATAATGTACTGACACTGACACAATCACAGCGGGTTTCCGGATGCATCCTTCAAAATAAAAAACTTATGTTGGTAGTAATGAGAGGGCTAAAGCGGCGGTGATCAGTCAGTTAACCAAACACGTAAAGGGGTGTATACTATATGAGCTCCAGAATACATATGTATTTATTCTCTTTGACTGATTTAAACAGAGTGATTCGTTTTTATGTGGCAAATAGTGCGATAATGTACATTTACTCTGAAAGCATAAACCCCAGCTTTATCCTGTAAAATCCCGGTTAACTTGACGGAACCAATGTTGAAACAATGTAGCTATGATGCGTGTTTCTAGACGGGACCAAATAGTGTTGCACCGGGTGTAACCAACGAGCTAATGTTAGGCTAGTTAGATATAGCTAGCTAGCTTTAGATTCTTTTCGGCATACGCAGTTGTCGAATGAGCATTAGCCACACGATTATTGTAGGATACCAATGAAACGTTGGTGTCACTTTATTTTACAATCGCAGTATTGTTGTTGTCGTCGTCCTTCGTTTAGTTGTTTTGACTATTACCTGTCCCGTGTTGGCCAGTTAGCTAGCTAGCCTCTCCAGCTAAGTCCAGTAGCTTATGTCAAAGTTAACCGTGACTTCATCGGGTGTCTGGTTGCCTGATCTTACTTTTCGGACACGTCAAGGTAAACATTTAGCGGTAGCCAAGATTGAACGCTAGCTAGCAGGCTAACGTTTATTTAGCATTGTGTCTTGTGTTTGCACTGTATTGTGACTATGCACACGTCAGCAGGTAAACTTCTAGCTAACATGTCAATTGGTATTTCTTCACTTCAGCTCATGTTTGAGCAACGTTGAGCTGTTTTTAATGACCCGCCCCCCACCACCGACAACTTTAGCCTAAAGAGTGCTAACGTTTGCTAGCTTCTCCATTCAGGCTCGTCGGGGTTAACGAGTTTGAGTTGTTATTTTGTGTTGTCACCTGAGTGTCTTTTATTGGAAGAATTAGTCATCAGGCATTTGAACGCTTTTTTAAAAGCGTTGACACCCGTGTCAACTAAATATATTTATGCGGAATTCATAGTTAATAAGTCAGAATCGTGCCAAAATGATTTAAGGATTCAGCTCTAGTTATGTTTCTAAATAAATCAGCAGTTAACTTGTATTGATTGCATAGTTAACCTTTGACCTGTCATGCCATCCCGAAAGATCAATATCAACCACTAGTGATGGTTCGTAATAATGTTGCGCAACTTGTGAGACAGTTTAGTAACAAATGGACAAAGGCTGATGTTCTGACTGGATTCAAATGTTAAATTTCACAAAGCACAAGTTGATATCTTGATATATATATATATATATATATATATATATATATAAGTGACTTACCTTGTCCAACTGCATATCTATATCCAAAGATATGCATTCGGAAATGATGGAGGATGTTTTATTTACTTTCATTTGTAAAGCTGAAAATAGCTCATTTGTGGCACATTGGATAAATAAATTACTAGTTACCTAAGAACATAGTGATAATGAAACGATAATTAATAATGAAAGCTATTTATAAAAGCATGAACATGTTCATGTAAATGACATGCTATTTATTCTTTTCTTTTTAAGGTTCCTCAAATCTGTATCTTGTTTTTGGGGGCTGTGATGTCTGAACCCAAGACCCCTACTCCAACCCCTGCTGGTGACACATACAAGGGATGGGTGTTCAAGTGGACTAATTACATCAAGGGTTATCAACGGAGGTGGTTTGTCTTGAGCAATGGACTGTTGTCGTATTACCGGTATGCTTTCTTGCAAAACTCAGGAAACAAAGATAATACAAATGACTAATAAGCCATGATCGTAACACTAAAGAAATCTCAGCATCAACTGTCTGTAACAACTACTTCACATAATTACACCCGAAAAAGCTATTGTTCACAGGTGAATGCATGGCTCAACATAGTTTCTGTTAAATGATCATGTCAGATTACAGTTAAAGAAGTTATGTAATCACTAAAGATCAAGGTATTGTTTAGAAGATCTGTAGACTGAGTAATGGAACTGGGCGTTACAGTCTTTGAACAGTCTCTGTTACAGTATACGTGCTAGCTTCCTGTTTAGTTACATTTTCGCCCCCTCATCAAACATCAAATCAAATTGTTCTGGTTACCAGGACCCAGGCAGAGATGGGCCACACATGTCGGGGGACAATCAACTTGGCCACAGCAAATATCACAGTGGACGACGCCTGCAACTTTGTCATCTCCAATGGTGGGGCACAGACATATCACCTGAAGGCCAGCTGTGAGGTGGAACGTCAGCGCTGGATTACTGCCCTTGAACTGGCCAAAGCAAAGGCGGCCCGCATGCAGGCAGAGTCAGGTAAAACACACAAACTTAATAGTATGCGAGTAGTGGGACTTTTTTTTTTTAATGCATTATATGGGAAACCCTTTTAGATATATTGTCATTAAATTGTTTGATGGTTAATAGATGACTCTGGGGACGACTTCCCGCCATCATCTGCGCCGGTTGCACCTGGACAAGGCGGGGGGTCACACAATTCAGAAGTCCAGTCTGCTCTCAGAACACTAGGTAGCAAGGTGGAGGATCTCAGCACCTGCAACGACCTGATCTCAAAGCATGGCTCTGCCCTCCAGAGGTCAGCCTTGCACGCTTTATTTCTCTGTTTTTGCTTCACTCCTCAGGCAAAAGTGTCATGTGTCCTGTCTTAACTTCAAAACACACACAAATCAAACATGCACAAATTAACTTTAAAAAAACTCAGTGACTCACAGAACAGGTCCTTGTGTTGAGAACATACCCTTGTTGTGCTGTGTGCTAAATTTAGGTTTAGTGATACACCTGTTGAAAGTAAAAGAACAAATACTCTAATTAACACACAATAACAATCCCTTTAAATCTGAGCCTCATGTATTTATTCACATTTTAATACTACTAATATACATTTTTTAGGTCTTTATCAGAACTGGACAGTTTGCGTCTAACTGGAGAAGCTGGGGAAAAAATACGTCAGGTGACGGAGAGGGCAACACTCTTCCGCATTACTTCTAATGCCATGATTAATGTAAGTGTCATCTTTTCTCTCAGGATGTCTCCTTGTTATTGACATGGCATATAACAGTGAGAGTGGGCTTTGGGAGTTGCTGCTTGCAATCTGTACCGTGCACAGGCCAAATGAACTGATCTCACTTCAGTATTAACCATATTTCAGTGGTTCTAGTTGACCCTGTATGATGTTTTCCCTCTCAGGCATGCAGAGACTTCCTTGCACTGGCTCAGGGTCACAGCAAGAGATGGCAGAAAGCACTTCAAGCAGAACGGGAGCAGAGAGTGAGGCTGGAGGAGACTTTAGAACAGCTTGCAAAACAGCACAATCACCTGGAGCGAGCATTCAGAGGAGCCGCACAGAGTAATGCTTCTGCAGATAGTAAAAGTAAGGCCCAACCCCAAGTCTGTCAGATTCCAAAATTATAATTCTGAGGTCATATTTCTTCCCATGCCTCATTTAGTTTTTGTGAACATCTCTATTAAATTGAATTATAAAATAAGGTTTTGCACTCTTTGTAAGTCTAGCATCAACACACTTCGTAAAATGTCATGTAATGTATTTCCTTTGAAATGTAATATTATAGTTGAATTGCTGAATTAATTTATTTTAGTCAGCTTATAAAGGAAATAATGGGCATTTAGTGTTAAATTGGCTTCTGAATGGAACTTTACTTAATAATATTTGCCAAGGTGCTGCTGGACCAGGAAAAGGTGAAGCCAGCGATGAGGATGATGACAATGAGTTTTTTGATGCCATGGAGGAAGCACCTGAATTTATCACTGTGCCTGCAGACCCACAGTTCCACAAGTCAGTATTTTCTTGTTTTATCACTGAAGTAGGTAAACAGGAAGGCACCAAAGCTTAAATTTCCCCATGTATTGAGAAACCAAAGATCACAGTCTGATTAAAGTTGGTTAGTTGGTTGTTTCCTCATTTTTGCAGTCACTTATGATTGATGGGTCTAAGTAGTCGAAACTGAGCAAGTTTAGTGTTTTATTTCTCTGTTTGTTACACAATTTGTTGCTTTAATCGGTAACCTTGCAGACAGTGGTCACAGGGTCTCTTTATGTTTTCTTTTTCTCTTTCAGAAGATCAAGCAGTAATGTCAGTGGTTTCAACACTGAAATGTGCTCTGATGATCAGTCGGTATGTTTCACTCAAGCCTCTGGGATCAGTGTTGAAAGACTCGTTCATGTTTTGTTGTTTTGTTGTTGTTTTTTTTTCATCTGCTCCAAAATACTACTAAGATAATGCTTACCATAATTTCTGATCAGTTAATGTAGTGTATGTTATTGCAAAGCAACCTTTAAATTGTTTATATCAACGTGCTTCTGTCACAGTTATGTAAAACAGCATTTATTATTTCCTGTGTAGCTTAATGAGGAACCTTTAGCGATGAATCAGGAGTCCCCCTCTCAGGAGCTGGTGCCCTTAAAGAAGAGGCGGACACGTATCCCAGACAAACCCAACTACTCTCTCAACCTGTGGAGTATCATGAAGAACTGCATTGGCAAAGAGCTGTCCAAGATCCCGATGCCTGTGAGTGTTTCTGCAGACTTTTGCTTACTCAATGTCCGGTCGGACGCACAGGAAGTTTTCTGTCTGAGCCTCTTAAGGCCTCAGCTACTTTCACCTCCTCTTCTGCTGCCTTGTAACAACAAAAGTTGTTACAAAACTTCTCATGTCAAGAAACACACGGGTTCAAATTAGTTGCTTGTACGTGTGTGACACTCATGTGACGTGTGGGGAAAAAAAACTCAGATTCTCTTCATGTTTGCAATACTGGGCCAGCAGCATTCTGTTAGAGTCATCTGATTAAAATAGCTTTATTGACAGATCATGTAGCGTGTGTCATCAAGTGGCGGAGGTGTATTTTGACAAAGCTATGAGAAATTCCATAGATGCGTATCTATGGCTCTTATTCAGGCTCATACATTTGGCAGGCATGTGTTCATTACTAGAGAAATGTGATCCTGCATGCACACACTCCCCCGACAGCTCATAACAGACAAAAAATAAAACAGAAACACCTATCACATGGTTTATTGAGCATATGAGAGCACTTCCAGGCTGATATTAATATACTTAATTAATATAATAATATATTAACACAATTAAAACAAAACAAAATGGAACATATCAAGATTATTTATTTAAAGTGTTTTTTCTTTTTGTTAAAACAAATATACTATTACTGTATACATGATACATTGTTAAAAACTGGTATTGGTATTTGATATTTAAAATCCAGCTTTGATTGGGCCATAATATTATGCTTATTATATAAGGACATTCCACTTTTTCTTTCTCTAAATTATCTTTTTAATGTAATTTTTTAAATGCCCCAAATTAAAACGTGTTAATTTATTTTGATAATTTTTGTAACCTTACGTCTTATGAAGGTAAGAAAAATCATAGTAATAGAGATATTGCCTATTACACTTTTGGAGCCAGTTCTTTTTAATCTAAATCTTGTGATACTTGTGCAAACCTTCAAAAACAAACCCAAATGATGTGATCTCTACAGGTGAACTTCAACGAGCCCATTTCGATGCTGCAGCGGTTGTCGGAGGACCTCGAGTACCACGAGCTGCTGGATAAAGCAGCCAAGTGCCAGAGCTCCCTGGAGCAGATGTGCTACGTGGCTGCCTTCTCTGTGTCCTCTTACTCGACCACCGTCTACCGCACAGGCAAACCTTTCAACCCTCTTCTAGGGGAGACGTACGAGCTGGATCGCCGGAGAGAGAGCGGCTACCGCTCCCTGTGTGAGCAGGTGAGTAATTAAGAAACACATAAAGGGAGAGTACTTTTTAATAAGGAAATGGTCAAAGAAAGTTTGGCAGGAAGGGTATCTTGAGAAATCCCGCTGCTTCAGCTTTTTGTCCACTTTTTTCTTCCTTATTTCGATGCATCTGGAGTTTCGTATCACAGGCATCTAATCATATGATTGCTAACTAATCACGTCAGGCATAGAAAAGCAGTTTAAGCGTTACCAAGGGTTAAGGGAGTGCTAGTATTTTACAAAGTGTGTAATTATATTATTGTTTGCAGTTTTACTCATGCTTGTAAAGACCTGATGTTATAGCAGTGACTTTTTTTATTTGAAGTGATGTGACATGAAGTATACAAATTGTTGTTATAATAATATAAATTTTAAATAATAATAATTTATGTAATATATGTTTTATTTGAGGGATACTGTGGAGCAGAGAATTATTCTAGAAGGTATAACAAGTATCCTCTGGTTTCCCTTTATTATGGTACGCTTTACGGGAAAAAAGAGAGTAGAGAAACTGGAAAGGATTTGTTAAAGACGCACAACAAAAACTTCAGCCAGAAAATTAGAACAGAAAGGTTTATTATTGCAGAACAAGAAAACATATCCAGTCCAATAAATATACAATCAGTTATGAAAATCAGTAATCTGGCAGCTGCATTTAGAGTATGAGCTTTTATACACATACACACAAATATATGTATGTGTATATGTGTAGAGAAAGAGGGATTCAATCAGTCTTAATTCAAATGTGCATTTATTTCTATCAACATTATCTTATTAGATTTGAGATTCACTGTGGGAATATTCCTGCACTGTTTGAACAACAACATTTGTTCACACTTCGCAGGTCTGTTGTCAACGTGTTTCCTGAGCAACACAACAATAGAGCTGAAAGGGTGCCACATTTTGACGCCTCATTCTACGTTTACTGTTGTTGTACTTCGTCTGTGTGTCTGTCTATTTCAGGTGAGTCACCATCCCCCTGCGGCAGCACACCATGTGATTTCTGATCGTGGCTGGACCTTGAGGCAGGAGATCACAGTTGCAAGCAAGTTCAGAGGAAAATACCTGTCCATTATGCCTTTAGGTAAGAGTCAGAGTGATACAAAACATTTTCAACGTGCCATGTGGTCTGGCAACGCAGTTTTAAGGTGTGTTACAAAGAGATTTAGATTCTTTTGTGTTGGGGTTGCACAAAGAGATGATTAGCACTCTTAAGATAGGTCAGTGAGCAGAACTTAAAGAATGCTACACACCTTGGAGTAATTGATGGTTATCAACCAGATACACATTTGTTTTATTGGATGAAGTTGATTCTGTACCTCCTCTTTTTTTTGTGCAGGCACAATTCATGCAATCTTTGAGAAGAGTAACAATCACTACACGTGGAAGAAAGTTACCACCACAGTGCACAACATTATCGTAGGGAAACTATGGATCGATCAGGTGAGACAGACAGAGATTATCACGACCCTCGCATAACAAATAGTGATGATGAAGTATTAATGGGGGAATGGTGAAAGCAATGGGGAATGAAATGGAACAAAAGCCCTCGGCTGGACTTGAACCTGGACTTTTTGTAGCTTGTGTAGCTCTGGAGTTGTGTATATCTGAGTATATTGCAGAAAGTTGAGCCAAGTTTCCATTAACATTGAATAGGCAGCTGTCGCTGGACCATTTTTATCTGAAGGCATAAACACCCCATTAATCTACAGGCCTAAATTAATAATAATAAAGTAGTGGTGGATTTTACAGATAAAAATCTTGTATCATATAAAAAATCACTTAAATATTGCAATTTATATATTGCGATTTACAGTGGTAAAGTGTCTGGGAAACACAGCAGTGGAAACATGTTGTCGATCCAGTACTACTGTGACTTGATTTGCAACATTTCTTGCATAACCACCTTAGAGGTAGATGTTAGAGATAGCTGCCGCAGCAGGAACTAGTGGGTGAAATCTCTGACATTTCACACATGGATCTTTAGTGTTAGAGAATAGAGTTAGAGTTCATATCAGTCAACAGTTTCCACTAACCATGATGGCAAATAATAAATTGGGTCACACAGCAACAAAATACAGCAGTAAACATTACATCAATATCAATAAAATAATTCAAATATAATTCAAATAGTCTTGCAGTTTTGCATATTTGTTGTTTATTGTTTGTACCTTGCAAATTACAGCCTTATGAGCAAACCACCCTGCATTTCTCTATAAATTAAATTTTTGCACATGGCTAATGAAACTTTTGAACCCTCTAATTAACTTGCAAGAGTTTACAGAACTAACATCTTAAAACATATTTATTGTTATATGATGTAAAAGTTTTATTCTGTTGATATCTCTATTGTCCCTGTTTTCTCCTGACTCTGTTTCTTTATCAGTCAGGAGAGATAGACGTAGTGAATCACACCACTGGCGATCGCTGCCATCTCAAGTTTGCACCTTACAGCTACTTTTCCAGAGACGTGGCCAGGAAGGTGAGAAAAATGCTGAAACCTTTGATTGATTCAGTTTCATCTGCACAGTTTTTTTTATGCTAAGTCATGCTATTGTGTAAGTAACTGTACTTTCAATGTCTCCAAATATCCTCTTTTCATCGGAGTTGTTTTTGTGTCTTTTCACTGGAAAAAAAAAAAACGTGTTACATTACAAAGACCTGAAGTGATTGAACTTGCAGGCTTTGCCCTCTGCCCTGTGACCTTGTACTTCATGACCCACCCCATACCCTTCTCTTTTAGGTGACAGGTGTGGTGATGGACAAAGACGGCAAGGCCCATTATGTGCTGTCGGGAACATGGGATGAGAAGATGGAGTTTTCCCGGGTGATGCAGAGCAGCCGAGGAGGAGAGAACGGCACAGAGGGCAAACAGAAGACTGTCTATCAAACCCTCAAAGCCAGAGAGGTTTGGAGGAGGAACCCTTTACCGTAAGCATTGTTACAACACAACTGGGTGTGTAAACATCTGAGACACATACACAGTCTATAAATAACTCTTCTTTAGGCAGAAAGACAAAAATTCTTCACCGTGAAGCGTAACCTAAAGGCTGTAGACAAACGATTGTTTGTGAAACAGAAACATTTTGACTTTTAATGTACAATATTTAGATTTTTAACACGCTAAGGTTATAAGCCACATATCAATAAATACTGGAAAAAACATTAAGATGAGACCGTGTGTTTGTAAACGTTTACAGGTTAGTTAATAACACCCTGGAAACAAGTCACCTTCATTGGGTTATAGGCCCTTTGTTGTTCGAAAAAGACCTCTAGCATCATTTAAGAGGTTGTAAACCAATTGTAAATTCTTGCTGCTCACAGTGAGAGTGCAGAGACCACGTACTACTTCACTGCCTTGGCGCTGACCTTAAATGAGTTCGAGGAGGGCGTGGCGCCCACCGACAGCAGACGCCGGCCTGACCAGCGGCTGATGGAGGAAGGTCGCTGGGATGAGGCCAATGCCGAGAAGCAGCGGCTGGAGGAGAAACAGCGCATCGCCCGCAGGGAGAGAGAGAGGGAAGCCGCCAACCAGCGCACCTCCAGCCAGTCAGAAGAAGGTGAGAGTTGTGTGTCAGTGTTGATGCTTTACTACGTCTGTATTCCTCCTTACATGGGGATAATCATGGCAATACGGGGTAAAAAAAAAATCTCTTGTGATCCCCTTTTCTCTTCCAAAAGCTGTCGATGAGGACTCTCTTACTGACCCCTCCCTAAAAAGCAAGTACCTTTTGTTTTACTTCCATCTCCTCACGCTTTCATTTCTCTTCCTAATTATTTATGTATGTACGTTTTCTTTCAGCCTTTTTGTTGACGCTGCATCTCTCTCTTTCAGATGCCCCTCATGACAGCTACCAGGCACTTTGGTTTGAGGGCTGCAAGGATGAGATCACAGGTGAGCAAGTCCATATCTATAAGGGAGGCTACTGGGAAGCCAAGGAACGTGGCAGCTGGGAGTGCTGCCCAGACATATTTTGACCTCAGCTCTGACTGCAAAGTGCCCTGAAGAGACAGATCCATCAAAGCCGCCTGGTGCACAGCTGCCTTAAAGGCCTGCTTGCCCCCCCCTGCTTGGATGGCTTCCTCCTTCCAGTGGCTCTCTGTTCTAAGAGATCTCCAGGCTGGTCACTTCTGTCTGATCCAGAGGGAGAGCAGGGTTTTTTCCCTCAGGCCTCCCTCACCTCCCACCAATTTGGTTCCTGTCTCCTTGAGTCTTAGCATCTACCCCTTTGTTGCTGTCACACACCTGAGAGGACGTGAGTGAAAATTCCTGTGCTGCTGCGACTCAGGTCAGGCTGAGTAGAAGGGGTAGGTCAATGTCAGGGGCAGTGCTTCCACATCTATTGGAGATCATAGATCTTTTAACGTCACTGCTCTCGTCTGTTCAGCCTAAAGATTTTCCGTGCTGACTGCACCCTGTGAGATGATGTAGTGTTCCTGTTGTCGTTCACAGCATTGCGTTTTTGATAATAACTCTAACGAGGGGGTAGGACCAGGTTAATAAATGCATTTATATATATACAAGATTAAAATAATTTCATTAAATGTTGACTGGTGGCCTTCAAGACATTAGTGAGGATTTCTTGTTTATCTCTCTGATTTAGTGTCTTAATGTAATGAAGTGATGCTCGTGTGTATGACTGCATATCTGCTCTTCCATCACTTTACAACACTGCCGCTGGCAACACAGCGTGTTTAAAAATGATTGTCCAGAATACTGGTTGACCCTCCACACTGTCAGAGATTTTTTTTTTCTCTACCTAAATGCTGATGGAAATTATGGTGGTGAACATTAAGATAGATGTTACAAGGCCTCAACATACTTTTTCTTTGCCTTAGACCTGCTCTCACTTGTACTTAGATCACACGTGAGTGGACATGATGCTGAAATTTATAGCTGGTTTCTTGTACAAATATTAACTTTTTTTTTTTAAGGAAATGGTTGATAAAAGACTTCAATGCTGCAAAATGGCAAAAGTTGTTCCAGTGCTGAGAAGAACTGACATTAGTGCAGTTTTACTCAATAACAATTAATCAAATTACTATTATACACAGTATGGGAATAATGTTTAGCTATTTTGCAAATAAAGTGAATGGTAACCAAGTTACATGGCAGTAGAAAATGGTTTTACATAGTGATTTTGTGTTGACAGAAGTAAATCCAGTGGTGAAGACAAATATCACATTCCCCGTGTAAGAGTTTATACGTATGCAAGTAAGCATTTTGACACCAAAAACATGGGACTGTGTGTGTGTGTATTTCATAATTTTGTTTCTAAGTGTACTTAAGATGAAAAATAAACAAAGAATTTAAAAGCATTGCAAATAATTATGATTTTTATAAATTATAGAAATTCAAATGATAGTATTGGTAACTGTAAGGTAGTTTTTTCTTTTCTTGTACTTTGGGATCCTCTCATATTATGGGAAGAGTACTGTCTTCATTTTCTTAAAAAGGGAGTTTCTGTACTTGACGGCGAGCTGAGACATTGTTCAGTATTTTGCATTAACAAAGAGAATCTGTAATAAATGCTGTGATGTCAAAAAAAAAAAAAGCTTTTCGTACTGTTCTTTATATTTTGTTCCAACATTTCTATTAATTATTAATTAGGTATCAGTTCGACAAGCTGAAGGAGATGACGTATGTTACTGGTAAAATAAAAACCAATGAAACCACACTGCTATTAGTTGGCATTTCAGTTGATTGTCCTATACATTTTTAATTATTGTTCAATTTGAACATGAAAATGAAAATGAATAAATGGGCACTTTTACCCTTAGTCAACACTTTATTTTTTCATAGAGAACCAGTGATATTCCCATCACCATCAGGTGTACTGTAGCTCAATGCTAATTAGCAAATGTAAGGATGCTAACAGCTGCTAAACAGAGCGTTCAGCCACCTTAAACCTCAACCTGTGTTCTCTTCAAACCCCCCCAGCTGGTAAACACCTCTCCTGCTGTGTCATGCCAGCAGAATGATATTAAGCCATTTTTTATTTTGAAAGGCAGACTGGAACCTACTATCCCATACACACAGGGCAAAGAGAAACAGGGAGTTGTGGAAAGCTGGGGAGGGGCTTACGGTTCGGCTGACCTCACAGCTGCTGGGACCAAAGGGACGCAATCGATGCAGCACATCACCCTTAGGACACACCCTGCCTGCGATACAGTGTAATGCAGTGGACACGAGGTGGGACGGCGGGAGTTTGCATAACATGCAGCTACAGTCTGTACAGAGGGAGGGATGGGAATGCTGAATCAGTGAAACTGCATGAAAGCCTGGGACAGGGTGGAAGAGGGTAAACGGCAGGGGGGCCGGGTAAGATGTGGAGTGTGATGCCTCGAGTGTGCAGCTGACGGCTCACCCTGTTTTACCTCACACTGGCCTCCTCATTTAGGAGAATTTAGACAGACTTTAATCTCAGTGCTGCTTCAGAGTACACTACATTTGTGGGGTTTTAAAGCCGGATCTGTCCCGTTGCAGATTTCTGCAAGCCAGAAAAAGAGAGGTAAGGTTTCACAAGTCAATATCTCTGCTTTGCGATGTAGCTTTACCTACAGTTTACCCAGTGGCATATTATTATATATGTCTTTTATATTAGTATTATATATATTGTAGCATCAGCACTCACTGAGCGAAACAAGTAAAATGAGTAGTTTGATGTGATTTGGCATCGATGCATGTTAAGTAAGAAGAGATACAAATGGTTAAATATTAACGGAGCAAATGCACCTTCACTTCCTTCCACTGTGTATCTCTGCCCGCTCTCCCTTAGATGGAGGTGGATGAGGTGGTGTGTTTACCAAGGTTGTCCCGGGTCGCTGTGTGTGGCGGTACCCATGGCAACGAGATGTCTGGGATTTACTTGGTCAAAGAGTTGCTAAAGGCGAGGAAGAAAGTGATGGAGGACGAGGAGGAAAAGCCTGTGTCAGTGATGCTGGTGCTTTCAAACCCACGGGCCGTGCAGCAGTGCCGTAGGTACATAGACACCGACCTGAACCGCTGCTTCACCCACGCCACCCTCAGGTAAAATGGCAACGAGATGATGCTCAGCGATGCTTCTTAACAGTTCGGATCACGATTTGTCGTTCTGTATTTTTCTGTCTCTCAGTGGTCCCATGTCAGACACGACACCCTATGAGATAATCAGGTCCAGAGAACTGAACACCATGTTGGGTCCCAAAGGCAGTCCAGGGGCGGTGGATCTCGTGTGTGACCTCCACAACACCACCGCCAACATGGGCCTGTGCCTCATCTCGTACTCGGACTGCGACTGGATCTGCCTGCACATATTCAGACACCTCCAGGCAAGCCGAGACAGATCCTGCACACACGTGTGAGAGTAGGTTTAGATGGAAGAGAGAATTCAAGCTGATTAAGCTGAAGTGACGTCTGATGTCTTTTCCAGAGGCAGATGCCAGATGTGCCACTGAGGTACATCCATTTCGACGTCTCCAACAAAGAATCCTACTCTCTTGATTCAGTGGGGAAACACGGCTTTGGTGCGTTTTTTTTTTTTACTTTTTCTTTTTGCTTTAAGTCCAGATTATAGCAAACGGTTTGAACTGTGATATCTGTAATCCAAAATCAATCACCTGCAGCAATGGAGATTGGCCCTCAGCCCCACGGTGTGGTGAGGTCGAACGTCTATACAGCAATGAAAGCTGGCGTGCAGCACATGCTCGACTGGGTCAGCTTCTTCAACTCAGGTACAGTATTTTTTTGCTTTGCAACAAGCTCTTGGTGAATTTATCCAACTCATATTTCTTTTCTGACTTTATCGGAAGGGAACGTTTCCGAGGGAGGATTTGTGGACGTGTTCACCATGGTGAAACGCTTCGACTACCCAAGAGACAGCGAGACTCACGACATCACAGCAGCCGTTCATCCTCAGCTCCAGGTACCTTCAGTGTTTACCTAAGAAATGACACAGTGTCCTTTTGAAATTGATGAGTCAAGTTGTATGAGTTTGAATAAACCAGGCACGAAATGAACATAATCTGCTGTAACTAACAATGAAGTACAGACACTCATGAACATAACAGCAGCGAGGCATTATGTGCAGAGGAATCAGCCTTTGTATGAAGGTACAGTGCCTGGATCGATCCCAACCTGCGGTTTGTGAAAAAGAACAGCTCCTCCTCATGTAAAATGACAGCCACCGACCAAAGAAGCCACACACAACAGCTGCAACATTGTTCTCATACCACTACACCTTTGCTTTTATTAAAAGCTGTCATCTCAGATTGTGAGTCGAAGGCATTAAAACGGAAGCTCCAAAAACTCGTGTGCTTTGGAGAACGAGTCATCCGTCGAGAATAATATGTTCGAGACTTCTCTGTTCAAAGAGGAATTCCAGAGAGGCGTCCACACCCACCGGTATTTTACAGATTGTTTTTGTAAATCACTTTAGTTCCTTAAATGACGATGGCAGAAAGTTGGCAGGCCGTGCTATGTGCATTTTATCAGAGGAGACACAACATGAGAATCGATCTCTTTACGTTTTGACAGTAGCCACTGTGGTGTTTCCTGGTGTCCCATTTCTGATTGACCCAGATTGGTTTGAATGTTTCTAAAAACAAAAACATTATTTATTTATTTAACAATTTAATCTATTCTGTCCTTTTTTTCTTATTGTCTGGTTGGAAATTTGGGGAAGTAACACAAAATTAAGACTTTCTCCCGTCACTTTGTCAGCCAGAGTATCTGAAAGTGCAGAGTACCAGTTAGTATGGTGCTGGTTAAAAGAACTGGCTGAACGCTGAAACCTTTCTTCTCTCTATAGTCATTCCTCCTGGTCACAGTTGACTAGATAGATCATATCCTTACGAAGAGGAAGCAATAGTAATTCAAATTTACAGGTCTGGTGCACAAATGTATTGAAACGTGTATAAATATGATATGATATGATGTTTCACTAGTCATCTAATCAAGTATCAATCTGAAAATATCTTTTCAATGTGACTAATTCATATTCATATTGTCTTAAGGGAAACGTGAATCATTAAAGCAAATAAACTCTGTTTCAGTTTCCATATTATTGCATGTTTTAAGACAATTGTGGAGCTATCCTTTAGAGGAAAGAACAATCTAGAAATGAATAGAAAGAGAAACTGGGGGACTGTGGTTGCAGTATTTTATTATGGTGCTTCTGTTGTTGTATGTGACTGACATGAATAGCAGGCCTTCCATAAATAACAATAATGGCATTGTTTATGTCATTGTGTAGTGGCTATTGAAACCGCTCCCCAAGTGCTGATCAAGATCTGTAGTCGTTCACAGGGCGATTAGTCCGTGAATCACCAGTACGGCTCGTCTACTGTCATGATTTTTAATCAGTGCTCTCAACAATGGAGGAGCAAGAGGCGATTACTACCATGGATTTAGAATGAGTGGTTAACTGTAGATCAGATCAGAAAATCCTCTTTCGCAATACGAGGAAGATGATGTGTGGAAATGCCGAAGCATTCTGACAATGTATGTTGTTAATAAAAAAATTCACAGTGAATATAATCAGATTCATTTGTTTCAAATTCATCTAAATAGATCAAAGAGTCAAACAGTGAAATAAGTTAAATAAGATTTTTTAGATTTTTATTGTTCAACAAGAGGAAATTCTTGCATCATGGCAGCATCAAACGTTGCATTAAGAAACTTAATACAATAAAAACAGAAGACTATAAAAAGACAACAATACGTTAATAAGAATTATAATTGAAACAGGAAGAATGTTTGTTAAAAAACAAGGGAAATCAGCAACAAAGACAACGACACAAAGTGAAAGGTGCAGTTACAGTAAAAACACATTGACAGTTTTTTCCTGAACAGAGATTGTTCCATTGAGACGAGTGTTGAAAGCACAAAAACACAGCACGAGGCTTAAATTCATTGTTGGACATTTTGTGGAAAAAAAATATTTACGTTGCTACGGAGATGGAGATGAAGAGACTGTTTCGCGTGTCTCTATGTTAAGTACTGTAGGCCACTAAGCAGATAGGAGACATGGGGAACAATCCACCAAGCAGCATCTCTAAATAATTAGATCAAGTTTGTTTACACAGTAAAAAAAACTTAAATGTAAAAAATACTATTTGTGGTTGTACAGGGAGCAGACTATTTCTTGGGTGGGCAGCCATCACAGAAACAGCTACAGGACATAAAGTCCCCACATGGTGCTTTTGTTGCCATTCAACATGCTCGACAGGTTTTTAATTTGAATAATATGCAAAGCTAATTGTCTATTAGATGCCCATGCACCGACTTGTTTTGAGAGGTGTATTATCTTTTTATCTAATTCTTGGCAAGAAAGATGAACTAGATCAACTTCACATACGTAAATGGAAATTGCCTGTCAACTCTAGATCACACATGTTGCTCTGCCCTTCCTCACAGGACAGGGACTTCTGTCTGCTCCACCCTGAAGACCCACTGTTCCAGACTTTCTCAGGCGAAACGCTGAGGTATAAAGGGAAGGAGCCTCTTTATCCCTTCTTCATCAACGAGTGCGCTTATTATGAGAAGGGCATCGCTCTTTCCCTGGCGAGAAAGAGGCGAGTGATGATCCCTGCAATCCGAGTTCAGACGGAGCAGGAGGAGCAATCGAACGAACAGAGATTCACATCGGAGGAAGAGGAGTGAGGATGGAGCTGACGTGATGAGATTAGTGACTGTGAAATAAATTAAACAGGAGTTTTTATTGAAATCACAGCAGTTGCTTGAAACACACGCAAGTGTATGTGTGTACTCTTGAATACACTCAATATTAAAGCGTACAATTATTCACTGCTGCAGCTCACAAGTGGAGAAACACATTCCCAAAAGCACAGTCACACAGCTGTTTTATTTATGTAACAGTGAGTCCAAAGATCAAACAGCGTCTTGTACTTAAAGCCTAACTATATGGAATACAATCGGACATATCACCTGTCACACTGCACACAATGCCTATTTTTTAGACAGTGTTAAATTTCAATGATACAAGTGGTGTAATAGAGAATTACAGACCAACACTGTTTTTTCTAAATATATTTGATTACTGGGACTTTTCCAACATTTAAAAAAAATACAACTTCACTACCACTACAGCAATATTCAGGATTTGTCAAATACAATTCAAGTGCAAATGATTATTGTAGCTTATTATAATATGGCCTTTAAAGTACATTCATAATGCCAAACAGGGAAAAGCTAGTCCCTGTGTATCTTGTTGATTTAGTTCATTTGATTGTTTTGTTTCTATTAATAGTAATAACAAGAAATAAAATAAAACAAATATGAAGGAATACATCTAAATCAAATAAACAGATTCACAAAATGGGACGTGGAAACTAATCTATGACGTCAATAAAGCAAAAGCCAAACACAAAATGTTGAAAGAAACGTGACTATGGTGACACGTTGATCTTTTACTACAAAAAGCTTTTTTTTTTAAAAAAAATCAGTCAACAAGTTTAAATATGCTTTAAAGAAGACAGACACACAAAATACAGCCTAAACAAACACAGCGTAACTTAACAATGGATGAACAAACAAATAAATAAATACGTCAATTAAGTTAAAAATAGGGCAGGTTTCCATTGTCAGTGTTTTGTAATTGTACTAACATGAATACAGCCGTCATTTGCGTGCTTCTTTGATTCTCTATATCCCTCAACTGCATTTGGAAGCAGTTTGTTGTTAAAGGTTAATTATGCAACAGCAAATCTTACTCAAAGAAACTCAGGGTGCGTCAAGCAGACTTGTACATCACTGCCAAGTGTTTTTTGTATGTGCAACAAAGACGAAATGTCACCACGCCCAGCTGCTATTCTTGGTGTGATCACAGCTTCAACAGAAGATGCCTTTTGAAATGTGAATTTCGACCAGAAGAAAGTCTGAGAAACTGTTTGGATTTCCCGGTGCGCACGTACACACACATATGATCAACACTGTTTTTATCAGAGGCGGAAAATAAGAAGCGTGCCGGCCGATGGGCATCAATTAACCCGCACATAGTAGACATTTATATGCATGAAACATCTTTTCCCATATAATTCAATATTACCTCCTCTTCTCTTAGCTTGGTTGCCCCATTAAAATTTTGAACCTGATTCTTTTTAAACGTTTTGAATTAATCATCCACGTAAATCTGTTTGTCTAACATGGGGATTAGTTTAAAACACGTCTGATTGTGCCGACTGCCTTTTGTTTCGTGGCCTGTCAAACACGTTTTAGCAGCCTGTTGCTGCATTATATAATAAGTAACATGGTGAGTACAGTCTCATCACCTATAGAATATACACTGTTGTTATTCTTTCATTTAGCCAGTTTCCAAATCTACTTCAGCACTTTGACTGCATTCATGTCGAGTATAAAACTGGGACACAGCTTTTCTTGTCTGAACCAAACATATGCTGCACCGTGCACATCTTTCACGTTGACCTTTTTAAACCATTTCATGACTCCTAGAGGGATAAAAATCAAATCTTTTAATGCAGCAGATAGGGTCAGTACTAAACAGTACACGCACTTTAATCCATCACAGGGTGAAATGCACAGATTACCCCACATCCTGTTCCTCTGAGACCAGTCTACAATGCATCTTGCAGTCAGACTGTGGCGTTCGTTTATACATTCTCAGTCTACGCCACCCGGTAGGCGGTCATGCGGTAGTAGTTCTGACTGTGGCTGCGTGCCGCCCACACCAGCAGGGCCGCAGCCATCATGTGCAGCGGCGAGGAAATGAGGGCCAGGTACAGGGACCAGCCCAGAGAGCCATCCACCTTATCGGGAAGCATCGAGACCCTGTGGAGCAGGTCCATCCCTGCCAGGTAGCAGCACACGGTGGCTAAGGTGCAGAGACCTGCAGAGCACAGGGCGAAAGAGGGGGGCGGGAGGAAAGACTCATTCAGCAGTGATTGCATTTCCGACCTAACCAGCTTTAAGTGGGTATTTAGATAACATCTGATGAGCGTTGCATTCTATTTTTGGCACAGCGTAAAAAATACACTGGTCCTCATATGATGTTTGTGCAGTGATAATGGAAACAGGCCTCATTCACAGCAGGTCAGGCCACCTGTCGAAGTGTGCCAGGACAAGACCCTGAACACTGAACCCACGGTTCCTTAAGTGTGGCTTCCTGTCCACAAGAATTTCCCAAAGGAAAAGAATTAAGTATTGCTAATTATTATAATTTGCCTTGTAGCAATAAAAGTCTAATTGTCTAATTGTTAATAATATTAATAATGGCTTTGTTATAATTAGTATGACTGAGCCGGCACGTACCCGACCAGTAACCACAAACCAAACCTAAACTGAATTCAGCCACATTCATTTCGCAATTTATACCTGGTTTTCTTTCTATCACAAGCCAAAATGTCTTTGGTGAAAAAAGGCTCTGTGTATTCATTGTATTTGTAATTTAACTTTCCTCTCGCAGTGCAACAAGCTGTACAATCCACATTCACATTTAATCACCTCGTAAAGTTAACACTGTCAACACAGACAAAACTTCTGGCACAGGGAATCGTTAGCAGTCATTCGGGTTTGATTTTAAGTCCAATATTTATACTTGTGGTGCAGTTTCTGCCAACTCCAGAGTGAAGTGTGGCTCGTTAGCTTCTATATGCTCCAGTCTTTTTTTTTTTTTTTTTTGCTGCGTGCTGCTGCCAAGGTGGCTAGAAGTGGTGAGAACAAACCAAACCAGGTAAGTTGTGAGCCACAGAACAAAAACAATTAGCCGACGGGTGCTAAAGCTGAAAGGAACTGAACTCGGATTATTGGCTTTCACGTAACAACAGTCCGATGAAAAGAGAACAACATGTAATAACTTCTAATTATAACACGCGCTTGTTACCTGTGAACCATGAATAGAAAGATTAAAGTTAAGGTGTGAGCACGTTGTTGCCTGCTGACTTTACACTGGGACTGTAGAATAACAACAGTGGAGGTGGCTGCGAACAGCTTGTGCTGTGCTCTGTGTAAACAACTTGATTTTATCATGTTTGTCAGTGATAACAACGTTTGGGATTGAGGGATGGCAATAACTGCAGTGACATTCATGGTTTGCAAGTGAAGAAACCAAAATGAAAATGCGTCTTTCTTACTTTCTCTGTCTTTGCATATTCATTGTGCCCATGTTGGAGTAAGTGGAGTAGAGCTTCACAGTGCTCTTTGGATTATAAAACCATAAAGTGTTTGCAGGCGTGTCCACCTTAAAACTCTAGGGAAACAACACTGAACTCTAGGTTTTCACATGTACTTAACCACTTCAGTGATGCACACAGTGAAAACCTTTCGCTTTGAAGCAAACAGTTGAACAGGTCTTACCGGCCAACAGGTGAAGTACTCCTATGCCGAGGGTGGGGGCGAGGCTTTGACAGAGGCAGGCACAGAACCCAGTTAGTCCTGCCAACACCACGAGGCCCAGGGATACAAGTGGCAGCAGAAACTGACACCTCCACAGGTCTGAACATGCGCACAGAAAGAAATACTGGTTTCAAAGGCATCACGGCACCTTCAGGGCATTGATTCAGGCAAATGTAACATTAACCGCCACATGATGTTCTCAATTCAAGTGTTGCAAACACAAGAGGCTCAATCTGGTGCAAACTTTCTTGCAGCTTTTTATGCAACTTGTAGCACAGGAATAAGAGTCAATGTGTTGCGAGTGGACTCACATGTGCGCACCATGTCCTCTCCACTGTTGTGGTTTCCTGGCTCTTTGTACTTGGGAGTGAACTGCTGGGTCACAGTGAAACTTCGACACTCCAACGACATCTTGGCATCTGAAAGAAGTTGTTTGATTCCTGATTTGCGCGTGAGCACGGCTTTGGCAAATGTACCACAAGTCACAGATATATCAATACAGCTTATTTCAAATGCTTTTTTAGATTTGTGTATGTTTGTGGGTAATGTCTGATCTGTGGATTTACTGGTTGCGCCTAATTTAGCTAGATGATCCAGGTCATTGTGCAGAGATGCGAAATTACAATAAAATATTTTATACTATGAATGTCATTTATTCAAAGCATGAACTGGTTCAGCTGCAGGTACGTGGCCTGAGCTGAACCCACTGAGCATCCAGGGCACTCCTAAGTCCTTTGTTCTTTCTTTTATTTTCAAAAGCAAACTGGTTCCTGCTCCTTGAACATTAATATACTTCACTTCTCCTAGATTTCTATGCTAATGAACTCAAAATGTTTGAATTGCTGGTGTTTGGCTCAGCTTCAGGGATAAAGTTCAGCTTTTTTTTTTTTTTGTGCGATTTTGCAGAATTCATCCTTCAGGTAATGATAATGAGATGCATTGTTGGTAGCGACCTTCCACACTTGAGCAATACTGATTTAAGTGAAATCATTAGTTGACTCCAACTAATTTAAAACAAGTGAGCACATCACAATTAAAAGAAATTAAAACCCAGACCATGGGGGACTGAGCCGTGCAGACTTTCCCCCATTGATAGTGAGGCAGAGGTGGTTTTGGATTATTTTCCAGACAGCTATACACCAAAGATACAAGAAGGTTTTCTGCTACCTACCCCAGACAAGGTGGGGCTCATAATTAACTTCTAGTGTCTGAAGCTTCAGAGACATAAACTGATGACTCAGCTGTTCATGGTGACATTAGCGTTAAGGCGAGGTCAGCTGTGTAAACATACCTGGATCCTTGTACCAGGGAGCGTTGGCAGGAACGAGCACGCACCGCCACCAGAGGCCCACAGTCCCGTTGAGGCGGAACAGGGTGTCGCTGTACGTCTTCTCATCAAACTCCCCGTCCATGAACTCCTCGTACAGGGAGCGCAGCTCGGACACGTTGGCCTCTCCGCGCACGGTGGGGCTGCTGTACTGGTACCAGTGCTGCGTGCCGATGGCCACCGACAGGTACACGGTGGCCAGTATGCTGAGCACGCAGGCGATGACCAGGGCGGTGGCGTAGCGGTTGTCAACCATTGTTGACCGAGCTAGAGACACGTCAAGGCGGGGGGGGGATTAAGTTCAAGTCGTGGCGGATCAATGTGGCCGAGCTTCGACGCTGCCCGTCAGCCGCTGTCATTCAGCTCCACTGTGGCATCGTCAGGTCTGCAGAGGATGCTGCGCAAAAGCCAACGACAGGGCTTTGGCTGTAACCACTGATTGTCAGTTCACAGGCAGCGTCAGCATCCCCGCAGCCCGGCTCGGATGCGCCATCTGTTCCCTTGTCCCACTTCCACAGATGGTGGGTGGGGTGGCCTGACGCAGCCACAGCTCTAGTCCACAATAACAACAGCCCCCAAATCCGCAGCAAGCACAGCGGACGACGCCGGATTGGATGCAAGCACCAGACTGCACATGCAAATTGAATGAGTCTGTGTTGTGGACAGGAGGTTTGGTGCCCGGTGCACCCAAGATTACAGGAGTTGGACACACACACACATAATCCATGCGTGTTCCTCTTCCGGTTCACCATCACATGTAGAAAGTAACCTTTTCCTAACCAGTAGGCTTCTGTGTCTCTAGTGCATGGACACTAGTGAGAGAGCAATGAAAGACAAGGCAGGTTTGGAAGCAAGGTGAGCAAAATAGCAGCAATATCAACATTACACCTGTCCCAGTGTAACTATAGTGGTTACAAAAAGACACCATGACACCCACAAGTGTGATTTTAAAACGAATTTATTATATTTTAGGTGATTTATAGGAATTAAATGCATTTGTAAATAAATACAGACTATGTAACCTGTGTTGAATTTGGACATATTGACATCTAGCAGGAGAAAGCCTATTATGACAGATACTGTGTTTAAGCATCCTGGTTCAGTTCTTTACACTCAGGAGCAGGGCTGTAGCCATGATTTTACACTGAGGTCTTAAATCCAAGGTTGTCCTGTATCAAAAGGTAACTCTCTAAAATGTTCATGTGTGATTTTCTTAAACTTAGAAATCCCTAAAGTTGCTAAGTTAAGAAGCAAATTTGAAGCTAAAGAATTTACCATGGCTTCAACTTTCAGTGAGAATTACAGCCATGCTCAGCCTTTGGTATTGTTAGTTACTGGTTCTGGTTTATGGACTGGCAGTAGCTGATAATAGGTAAGCAAACAGGTTAATACTGTAGTTATGGTTTGATTTGACAAAAGTATGGCTCAGTCATACTAAACTGAGGGCCACTGAAAGTCCTCTGTCACTTACATTGGCTGATTGAAAGATACTATTATATTCATCTCTTTAAAATCAAAACCTTCATTTGTGGTTTTATTAATCAAGACCCTTGGAAACTTTTTCTGTAACAAAATTACAAAACATCATAAGATAATTTGAATTCTTTGAATACTTTGAAAAACTGATTATTGTAAAACGTCTACTACAAGAAACTTCAGGAAGTAAAATTATGCATGATTAAATGATTAATACACAGTGTATACAAACATTTTGAATAAACTGGAACATTTACTGTGTGTTGCTTTACATATATATAACATATAAATATCACATGTAAACCATGACCTTCGACAAATGGAGAATGTGATTTAACAGTTTTACTTTAAAGTGTGGCCAGTTTGACTTGTTTGGCAAACAAGACCCATTATAAGATAAATTATATCTCCGGACATGGGGATCAAAATAGAAAACAGCACAGATGCTATTACTGGCTTGCCAGCAGCCATGACCAGAGCACCAAACAGTACACAGTGATGAGACTGATCTTGTGAATTACTCAACTTGAAGCTGTAAATGGGGAGAACAAAAAGAAAATACCTAAGTATATATTAATAAATAATTGTGCAGTTTGAGAACTTTTACACAAGTATTAGTCGAACTTACATATTCCATTCACAGTGATGGAGCTGCCTTCAAAGTCAAAGTCAGTGACATATGAAGCTGCATTGTACAAAACATTCGCGATCTGAGTGTTATTAGGGACAGACGAGCTGATGAAGGTTAATCTCAAGGAGTTGATGATTGATCCATTGCTGCAGAAAAAGTAGCAGAAACATTACTATCATAACTCGGCCACTACACGAACAATGTAACAGTATAATGACATTTTCAGTCCTTCAGGTCGTTTACACAATTTTTTGTATTGTTATTCAGACATGAAATATTTGAACAAGTAAGAAATTGAAATTACTTGTATCCCAAAACGTTCATGCCCTTGAAGGAAGAAGGGAATGCCGCTTGATACCTAGGTTGAAGCTGTGGAAACAAAAACAGAAAAAAATATTATACTTAAACAGTTTTCCTTTATTTATTTGGCCTATGTAGAAAAAGGCGAGCTAAGGTTGATTTGTTCTTACAGTATTAATCTTTTATGTTGTGTGCTGAGGACGATGCTCACCTGTGTAATGATCATTGAAGATCGATTTTTATAACGTTCAGATGTTGGATCGAACAAGTCAGTTGTAAATGTGTCTAGACGAGATCTGAAAGTCACCAGCTGTGTTGCAAGTGCTGTAGTTGTGGATGTAGATGTAGGTGCAGCAGTTGTGGATGTAGTAGATGTAGGTGTAACAGTTGTAGATGTTGTAGATGTAGAGGCATCAGTTATTGATGTAGTAGATGTAGGTGCATCAGTTGTGGATGTAGTAGATGTAGGTGTAACAGTGGTGGATGTAGTAGATGTAGGTGTAACAGTTGTGGATGTAGTAGATGTAGGTGCATCAGTTGTGGATGTAGTAGATGTAGAGGCATCAGTTACTGATGTAGTAGATGTAGGTGCATCAGTTGTGGATGTAGTAGATGTAGGTGCATCAGTTGTGGATGTAGTAGATGTAGGTGCATCAGTTGTGGATGTAGTAGATTTATGTGTAAAAGTTGTGGATGTAGTAGATGTAGAGGCATCAGTTATTGATGTAGTAGATGTAGGTGGATCAGTTGTGGATGTAGTAGATGTAGGTGTATCAGTTGTGGATGTAGTAGATGTAGGTGCATCAGTTGTGGATGTAGTAGATGTAGGTGCATCAGTTGTGGATGTAGTAGATGTAGGTGCATCAGTTATTAATGTAGTAGATGTAGGTGCATCAGTTGTGGATGTAGTAGATGTAGGTGCATCAGTTATTAATGTAGTAGATGTAGGTGCATCAGTTGTGGATGTAGTAGATGTAGGTGCATCAGTTGTGGATGTAGTAGATGTAGGTGCATCAGTTGTGGATGTAGTAGATGTAGGTGTAACAGTTGTGGATGTAGTAGATGTAGGTGGATCAGATGTGGAAGTAGTATATGTAGGTGCATCAGTTATTGATGTATTAGATGTAGGTGTAACAGTGGTGGATGTAGTAGATGTAGGTGTAGCAGTTATTGATGTAGTAGATGTAGGTGCATCAGTTGTGGATGTAGTAGATGTAGGTGCATCAGTTGTGGATGTAGTAGATGTAGGTGTAACAGTTGTAGATGTAGTAGATGTAGAGGCATCAGTGGTGGATGTAGTAGATGTAGGTGTAACAGTTGTGGATGTAGTAGATGTAGGTGTATCAGTTGTGGATGTAGTAGATGTAGGTGCATCAGTTGTGGATGTAGTAGATGTAGAGGCATCAGTTACTGATGTAGTAGATGTAGGTGCATCAGTTGTGGATGTAGTAGATGTAGGTGTAACAGTTGTGGATGTAGTAGATGTAGGTGCATCAGTTGTGGATGTAGTAGATGTAGGTGCATCAGTTGTGGATGTAGTAGATGTAGGTGCATCAGTTATTGATGTATTAGATGTAGGTGTAACAGTGGTGGATGTAGTAGATGTAGGTGTAGCAGTTATTGATGTAGTAGATGTAGGTGCATCAGTTGTGGATGTAGTAGATGTAGGTGCATCAGTTGTGGATGTAGTAGATGTAGGTGTAACAGTTGTGGATGTAGTAGATGTAGAGGCATCAGTGGTGGATGTAGTAGATGTAGGTGTAACAGTGGTGGATGTAGTAGATGTAGGTGTATCAGTTGTGGATGTAGTAGATGTAGGTGCATCAGTTGTGGATGTAGTAGATGTAGAGGCATCAGTTACTGATGTAGTAGATGTAGGTGCATCAGTTGTGGATGTAGTAGATGTAGGTGTAACAGTTGTGGATGTAGTAGATGTAGGTGCATCAGTTGTGGATGTAGTAGATGTAGGTGCATCAGTTGTGGATGTAGTAGATGTAGGTGCATCAGTTGTGGATGTAGTAGATGTATGTGTAACAGTTGTGGATGTAGTAGATGTGTGTGTAAAAGTTGTAGATGTAGTAGATGTAGAGGCATCAGTTATTGATGTAGTAGATGTAGGTGCATCAGTTGTGGATGTAGTAGATGTAGGTGGAGCAGTTGTAGATGTAGTAGATGTAGGTGCATCAGTTGTGGATGTAGTAGATGTAGGTGCATCAGTTGTGGATGTAGTAGATGTAGGTGCATCAGTTGTGGATGTAGTAGATGTAGGTGCATCAGTTGTGGATGTAGTAGATGTAGGTGTAACAGTTGTGGATGTAGTAGATGTAGGTGGATCAGATGTGGAAGTAGTATATGTAGGTGCATCAGTTGTGGATGTAGTAGATGTAGGTGCATCAGTTGTGGATGTAGTAGATGTAGGTGCATCAGTTGTGGATGTAGTAGATGTAGGTGTATCAGTTGTGGATGTAGTAGATGTAGGTGTAACAGTTGTGGATGTAGTAGATGTAGGTGTAGCAGTTGTAGATGTAGGTGCATCAGTTGTGGATGTAGTAGATGTAGGTGTAGCAGTTGTAGATGTAGTAGATGTAGGGGCATCAGTTATTGATGTAGTAGATGTAGGTGTAGCAGTTGTAGATGTAGTAGATGTAGGTGCATCAGTTGTGGATGTAGTAGATGTAGGTGTAGCAGTTGTGGATGTAGTAGATGTAGGTGCATCAGTTGTGGATGTAGTAGATGTAGGTGCATCAGTTGTGGATGTAGTAGATGTAGGTGTAGCAGTTGCCGATGTAGTAGATGTAGGTGCATCGGTTGTAGATGTAGTAGATGTAGGGGCATCAGTTGTTGATGTAGTAGATGTAGGTGTAGCAGTTGTTGATGTAGTAGATGTAGGTGCATCAGTTGTGGATGTAGTAGATGTAGGTGCATCAGTTGTGGATGTAGTAGATGTAGGTGCATCAGTTGTGGATGTAGTAGATGTAGGTTTAGCAGTTGTAGATGTAGGTGCATTAGTTGTGGATGTAGTAGATGTAGGTGTAGTAGATGTAGTAGATGTAGGTGCATCAGTTGTGGATGTAGTAGATGTAGGTGCATCAGTTGTGGATGTAGTAGATGTAGGTGTAGCAGTTGTAGATGTAATAGATGTAGGTGTAGCAGTTGTAGATGTAGGTGCATCAGTTGTGGATGTAGTAGATGTAGGTGTAACAGTTGTGGATGTAGTAGATGTAGGTGCATCAGTTGTGGATGTAGTAGATGTAGGTGTATCAGTTGTGGATGTAGTAGATGTAGGTGCATCAGTTGTGGATGTAGTAGATGTAGGTGCATCAGTTGTGGATGTAGTAGATGTAGGTGCATCAGTTGTGGATGTAGTAGATGTAGGTGCATCAGTTGTGGATGTAGTAGATGTAGGTGCATCGGTTGTAGATGTAGTAGATGTAGGTGGAGCAGTTGTAGATGTAGTAGATGTAGGTGCATCAGTTTCAGTTATTGTTGTTCCCTCAGTTGTAGTTGTTGTAGGTTCAGTTGTAGTAGTTTGTTCTTCAGCTGTTGTTAATATCTCTGTTGTAGTTTAATTTAAAACACACACCAAATAATTGTTACATGTAATAATTCAATATTTATTCAGATTTCAATTTGTAGTGTTGTGTTTAACTTACGTGCACCATTCACAGTGACGGAGCTTGTTTCAATATCGAAACCAGTGACATTAGGTGCTGCATCAATCAAAACATTTGCAATCTCAATGTCACTAGGGACAGCTGTGCTGTTGAAGCTTACGTTCAGGGAGTTGACGATCGATCCCTTGCTGCAGAAAGAGTAGCAATCATATGAGTTTGAATATCATAATAAGGCTGCTGCTCTTAAAATGTTTCAAATAGCAAATTACCTGTATCCAACAATTGTCACCGAATGAAAGCAAGAAGGAAATGCTCCTCGGAACAAAGGTTTAAGCTGTAACACAGAAAACATATTGGTACTAAATGCTTATTTAGAATATGTTTTTATTTGCTATTGATATCTATGTTATAAATTACTACTAAAATATAATCATGTATTTTAATAATTTGAATAATAAATAATCTCAGTACGTTTTCTGAGCATTGCTGATGAAATTAAACATTCACAAGCTGTAACTTTATCAATATTTTCCCCCAGTTGTGTCATGGCATTTGCTTGATTAGTGGCTTGATCTCTTTGTATTTACATACCACAACGCATAATTCAAAAAGGTGTGTATACACATTGTGTGATGAAGGCGAGACCCACCTGTTTCATGATCATTGAAGAACGATTTTTAAAAGCTGAAGATAATTGATGATTCAGATCACTTGAAAATGGTTTGCGAATGGATCTGAAAGTCAGTACCATTGTCGTGAGTTGTGTACTTGTTGCGACTGTTGCAGATACTGCAGTTTTTGTACTTGCTGCCTCTGTAGTTATTGGAGGGCCCTCAGTTGTACTTGTTGCTGCCTCAGTTGTACTTGTTGCTGCTTCAGTTGTTTGATGTGCCTCTGTTGTTGCTGTATTTTCTGTTGCCATTTCCATAGCAACTATGTATTCAAAATATGACATTATTACTTGTTTTTAATATTTATGTTATTAGCCTATATGTTGTAAGTCAATGTAAATATTTTTAGTATAGTACAAACTGTGTTTCATATTTTAACAAAGAAATACTGCCACAATGGTTATTAATTTTATAATCTTTTTAACATAAGTTAACTTACCTATTAGAAACAGTAAGTTTAACATCCTCCTGAAACCCATCTCACCCTTCTTTACATCTGGAAAATCAGATGAGAACTCTATGTAAAATATTTTTACACTATAACTATTAGTTAACAGAGTTATTTCTTTTTTATGTTGTTGGATTATGTGTAACATTTCCCGTCAGTTTAATATCTTTCATAAATGACATATTAGGCAGAGAAAATCTGTGATGTCCACAATTGTTTGGTAATGTTTCCCTTCAAGATACATTCTCATTTTCATTTTGATCAGACTGACTCCATGTTTCTTTAAATCACCTCCACATTAGATGAAATATCGAGCAGCAGTAACCTTATTCCTCTATTGCTCTCTACTCTAAATTATCCTTGGATCTGCAGATGTAGAACAATGGAGTAACGTCTTGAGGTAACAAAGTTTAATACAGCTTAATCATTTAAAGTCCAAGCTCAGAGTTTTTATTTTCATTTTCCTCAAGTAAGGGGTGCCTGACAAAAATAGTGCATATTGTCACTGGGAAATCTTTTTTATACTTTTATACTGTGTTATACTAAATGTCAGAGTTCTTGAACATCTAGGTGCCCTCGGTACGGAGAAAGCTCTTTAACCACCTTGAACTCTCTTTTTCTGAAACAAGTCATAAGCAATAATCAGGCTGAAATGTCCTTGAGCAGTTGGAGCATTTTTAGTGCAAGTGGTTCCTGATCAGATTATGTATTACATAATTTTTATTCAATTTAACAATTATACATTTAGCAAAATTATCATACAGGATATTGCTCAAATATATTTGTATAATAATTAACTAAAAACACAAACTGCAGATATAGTGAAAAATGTACTTACCCAAAATAAGGAGACATAACTTAAAAAGTACCAATTTCTACATTTATCTGGTGTGGATAGCTGTTTTATCTTATCCCCCTTTACAGCTGTAACACACCTTTCGCCTTCTGTAACAGTCTTTTTTATGTTGTAAAGGAACCAACGGTGGTGACATCACTTATAGGTTACTTTTTTTTCTCATTAATGTCGTGAGACATTAGTGATGAACAATCCCACGCCACAGCATGTATCTGTCAGTTGTCAGTTTTTCAGATTCATTGCACAGTAACTTGATACACTCAAGATGATCAAGAACAACTTGCTTGTACATTCCATCTGTCTGAATGAAGTTCTACCAGTGTCAACTTAGAACATATACATGTAGAGGTTTAGTGAGATGTAAGAAGCAGGAAGAACTTTAATAAAAGTAACATGTTGAGCTGTAAATCCCAAGGTTCAATGAATTCTCTATAAATATTAGATATTTATATACTATAGATATTTTCTCTTTTGTTTACATCAAAAACAAGTTTTCTGGTTTACTCACATTTGTACACACTTGCACTTTTTTTTCACTAGCTCCTGTTGTCTTTCTGTTCCCCCCACTTCTCTTGTTCTGTGGTTATGATCTGTGACTGCTGTCATTACTGGAGACTATATGTAGATATTCCTTTTGTTAAAGTCATCTATACATTTAATTTCTTCTTTTTTGATTTATGCATAATTATTTGCTTTTAAAACTCTTTTGTAGCCAAGATAACAAAGTATCATGTTTACTTCTACTACTACAAAGTATGGTTCAGACTGTCAGATTAAATGGTGTCTGAACAAACTGGACAAGAAAGACTGGCTGGCTGAAAGACATTATTGTATTCAGCTACAGGAAATGAACATGAGTAATTTGATCCTAACTTCAGATTTGGTTTCATTAAAGTCTGTGGCCTTAAGCATGCCCTTATAAACTCTGTCTTTAAGTGCAAAACATCACAAGAGATTTGAATTCTTTGAACATTTTGTAATGTGATTACTGTAAAAGTTACATAAAGAAAACAAATCACAAGAAATATTCTGCATGATTAAATAATTAATACAGAGTGAATAAATACATTTAGAATAAATAAGTGACATTGATTGACAGTGTATTACATTACATTTAAATCAAATAAATATCACATGTGAACCATGACCATTGACAAAATTATATGCACAGGGTTAAGGTTGGGGTTTGCAGCCCATTGCACGTGTTCCTTCATTTAATGTGTTTGTGCTCTTTACTAATTATGTTTACATGCAATTATGATCAAAATCTAAAATTAAATTTTTTTAAATTGTTTAAAATAAATATTGATCTAATCTTTTAAAGACCTATAACAGCAGAGAAAAGTACTGATGAGTTCAGTCTAGCATACGTATATCAATCAATGGTGTAATTATATTGTCTTATTTAATAGTCTATCGACTAAGTGCTTAAAGTTTGCTGCGTATTTCTTTGCAATCCAGAATTCTGGATATTTCCTTACAAAAATGTGCCCAACAGATATATTTAATCCAACATTACTAATGTGTTCTATCAGAACAGAAAGCTAAAGTTCCATCTTCATGCCAGCAATGGCAGTCATACAGATAAAATTAGAAAACAGCACACATGCTATTACTGGCTTGACATTAGCCATGACCAGAGCACCAAGCAGTACACAGTGATGAGACTGATCTTGTGAATTACTCCACTTGAAGCTGTAAATCGGGAGAACATGAAGAAAATATTTAATTATATATAATTAATAAATACTTGTGCAGTTTGAGAACTTTTGCACAAGTAATAGTCGAACTTACGTATTCCATTCACAGTAACGGAGCTGACTTCAATGTCAAAGCCAGTGACATTTGAAGCTGCTTTGATCAAAACATTGGCGATCTCAGTGTTATTAGGGACAGACGAGCTGAGGAAGGATAATCTCAAGGATTGGATGATTGATCCATTGCTGCAGAAAAAGTAGCAGAAACATTGCTATCATAACTCGGCCACTACACGAACAATGTAACAGTATAATGACATTTTCAGTCCTTCAGGTCGTTTACACAATTTTTTGTCAAATTCTTAATAAGTCAATTTTTCTGACTATTGTGACATGAAATATTTGAACAAGTAATAAATTGAAATTACTTGTATCCCACAATTGTGATGTCCTTGAAGGAAGAAGGGAATGCCGCTTGGTACTTAGGTTGAAGCTGTGGAAACAAAAACAGAAAAAAATATTGTACTTAAACAGTTTTCCTTTATTTGTTTGGCCTATATAGGAAAAGGTGAGCTAAAGATGATTTGTTGTTACAGTATTAATCTTTTATGTTGTGTGCTGAGGACGATGCTCACCTGTGTAATGATCATTGCAGATCGACTTTTATAACGTTCAGATGTTGGATCGAACAAGTCAGTTGTAAATGTGTCTAGACGAGATCTGAAAGTCACCAGCTGTGTTGCAAGTGCTGTAGTTGTGGATGTAGTAGATGTAGATGTAGCAATTGTAGATGTAGTAGATGTAGGTGCATCAGTTGTGGATGTAGTAGATGTAGGTGTAACAGTTGTGGATGTAGTAGATGTAGGTGTAGCAGTTATTGATGTAGTAGATGTAGGTGCATCAGTTGTGGATGTAGTAGATGTAGGTGTAGCAGTTGTAGATGTAGTAGATGTAGGTGCATCAGTTGTGGATGTAGTAGATGTAGGTGTAACAGTTGTGGATGTAGTAGATGTAGGTGCATCAGTTGTGGATGTAGTAGATGTAGGTGCATCAGTTGTGGATGTAGTAGATGTAGGTGTAACAGTTGTGGATGTAGTAGATGTAGGTGTAACAGTTGTAGATGTAGTAGATGTAGGTGCATCAGTTGTGGATGTAGTAGATGTAGGTGTAGCAGTTGTAGATGTAGGTGCATTAGTTGTGGATGTAGTAGATGTAGGTGTAACAGTTGTGAATGTAGTAGATGTAGGTATAACAGTTGTAGATGTAGTAGATGTAGGTGCATCAGTTGTGAATGTAGTAGATGTAGGTGTAACAGTTGTGAATGTAGTAGATGTAGGTATAACAGTTGTAGATGTAGTAGATGTAGGTGCATCAGTTGTGGATGTAGTAGATGTAGGTGTAACAGTTGTGGATGTAGTAGATGTAGGTGCATCAGTTGTGGATGTAGTAGATGTAGGTGTAACAGTTGTGGATGTAGTAGATGTAGGTGTAACAGTTGTGGATGTAGTAGATGTAGGTGCATCAGTTATTAATGTAGTAGATGTAGATGCATCAGTTGTGGTTGTAGTAGATGTAGGTGTAACAGTTGTGGATGTAGTAGATGTAGGTGTAACAGTTATTGATGTAGTAGATGTAGGTGCATCAGTTATTAATGTAGTAGATGTAGATGCATCAGTTGTGGTTGTAGTAGATGTAGATGCATCAGTTGTGGTTGTAGTAGATGTAGGTGTAACAGTTATTGATGTAGTAGATGTAGGTGCATCAGTTATTAATGTAGTAGATGTAGATGCATCAGTTGTGGTTGTAGTAGATGTAGGTGTAACAGTTGTGGATGTAGTAGATGTAGGTGCATCAGTTATTAATGTAGTAGATGTAGGTGTAACAGTTGTGGATGTAGTAGATGTAGGTGTAACAGTTGTGGATGTAGTAGATGTAGGTGTAACAGTTGTGGATGTAGTAGATGTAGGTGCATCAGTTGTGGATGTAGTAGATGTAGGTGTAACAGTTGTGGATGTAGTAGATGTAGGTGTAACAGTTGTGGATGTAGTAGATGTAGGTGTAACAGTTGTGGATGTAGTAGATGTAGGTGCATTTGTTGTGGATGTAGTAGATGTAGGTGTAACAGTTGTGGATGTAGTAGATGTAGGTGCATCAGTTATTAATGTAGTAGATGTAGGTGCATCAGTTGTGAATGTAGGAGATGTAGGTGTAACAGTTGTGGATGTAGTAGATGTAGGTGTAGCAGTTGTAGATGTAGTAGATGTAGGTGTAACAGTTGTGGATGTAGTAGATGTAGGTGCATCAGTTGTGGATGTAGTAGATGTAGGTGTAACAGTTGTGGATGTAGTAGATGTAGGTGTAGCAGTTGTAGATGTAGTAGATGTAGGTGTAACAGTTGTGGATGTAGTAGATGTAGGTGCATCAGTTGTGGATGTAGTAGATGTAGGTGTAACAGTTGTGGATGTAGTAGATGTAGGTGCATCAGTTATTAATGTAGTAGATGTAGGTGTAACAGTTGTGGATGTAGTAGATGTAGGTGCATCAGTTGTGGATGTAGTAGATGTAGGTGTAACAGTTGTGGATGTAGTAGATGTAGATGCATCAGTTATTAATGTAGTAGATGTAGGTGCATCAGTTATTAATGTAGTAGATGTAGGTGTAACAGTTGTGGATGTAGTAGATGTAGGTGCATCAGTTGTGAATGTAGTAGATGTAGGTGTAACAGTTGTGGATGTAGTGGATGTAGGTGCATCAGTTGTGGATGTAGTAGATGTAGGTGTAACAGTTGTGGATGTAGTAGATGTAGGTGCATCAGTTATTAATGTAGTAGATGTAGGTGCATCAGTTGTGAATGTAGGAGATGTAGGTGTAACAGTTGTGGATGTAGTAGATGTAGGTGTAGCAGTTGTAGATGTAGTAGATGTAGGTGTAACAGTTGTGGATGTAGTAGATGTAGGTGCATCAGTTGTGAATGTAGGAGATGTAGGTGTAACAGTTGTGGATGTAGTAGATGTAGGTGTAGCAGTTGTAGATGTAGTAGATGTAGGTGTAACAGTTGTGGATGTAGTAGATGTAGGTGCATCAGTTGTGGATGTAGTAGATGTAGGTGTAACAGTTGTGGATGTAGTAGATGTAGGTGCATCAGTTATTAATGTAGTAGATGTAGGTGCATCAGTTGTGGATGTAGTAGATGTAGGTGCATCAGTTATTAATGTAGTAGATGTAGGTGCATCAGTTATTAATGTAGTAGATGTAGGTGTAACAGTTGTGGATGTAGTAGATGTAGGTGCATCAGTTGTGGATGTAGTAGATGTAGGTGTAACAGTTGTGGATGTAGTAGATGTAGGTGCATCAGTTGTGGATGTAGTAGATGTAGGTGTAACAGTTGTGGATGTAGTAGATGTAGGTGCATCAGTTATTAATGTAGTAGATGTAGGTGCATCAGTTATTAATGTAGTAGATGTAGGTGTAGCAGTTGTAGATGTAGTAGATGTAGGTGTATCAGTTGTGGATGTAGTAGATGTAGGTGCATCAGTTGTGGATGTAGTAGATGTAGGTGTAGCAGTTGTAGATGTAGGTGCATCAGTTGTGGATGTAGTAGATGTAGGTGTAACAGTTGTGGATGTAGTAGATGTAGGTGCATCAGTTGTGGATGTAGTAGATGTAGGTGTAACAGTTGTGGATGTAGTAGATGTAGGTGTAACAGTTGTGGATGTAGTAGATGTAGGTGTAACAGTTGTAGATGTAGTAGATGTAGGTGTATCAGTTGTAGATGTAGTAGATGTAGGTGCATCAGTTGTGGATGTAGTAGATGTAGGTGCATCAGTTGTGGATGTAGTAGATGTAGGTGTATCAGTTGTGGATGTAGTAGATGTAGGTGCATCAGTTGTGGATGTAGTAGATGTAGGTGCATCAGTTGTGGATGTAGTAGATGTAGGTGCATCAGTTGTGGATGTAGTAGATGTAGGTGCATCAGTTGTGGATGTAGTAGATGTAGGTGTATCAGTTGTGGATGTAGTAGATGTAGGTGCATCAGTTGTGGATGTAGTAGATGTAGATGTAACAGTTGTGGTTGTAGTAGATGTAGGTGTATGAGTTGTGGATGTAGTAGATGTAGGTGTAGCAGTTGTGGATGTAGTAGATGTAGGTGTAGCAGTTGTAGATATAGTAGATGTAGGTGTATCAGTTGTGGATGTAGTAGATGTAGGTGCATCAGTTGTGGATGTAGTAGATGTAGGTGTATCAGTTGTGGATGTAGTAGATGTAGGTGCATCAGTTGTGGATGTAGTAGATGTAGGTGCATCAGTTGTGGATGTAGTAGATGTAGGTGTATCAGTTGTGGATGTAGTAGATGTAGGTGCATCAGTTGTGGATGTAGTAGATGTAGGTGCATCAGTTGTGGATGTAGTAGATGTAGGTGTATCAGTTGTGGATGTAGTAGATGTAGGTGCATCAGTTGTGGATGTAGTAGATGTAGGTGCATCAGTTGTGGATGTAGTAGATGTAGGTGTATCAGTTGTGGATGTAGTAGATGTAGGTGCATCAGTTGTGGATGTAGTAGATGTAGGTGTAGCAGTTTCAGTTATTGTTGTTCCCTCAGTTGTTGTTGTTGAAGGTTCAGTTGTTGTTTGTAAATCTGTTGCAGTTGATTTTTCACTTGTTGTTGTCATTACTTCTGTTGTAGTTTAATTGAAAATGTTAAATGAGAAAAACACACACCAAATAATTGTTACATGTAATAATTCAATATATATTCAGATTTCAATTTGTAGTGTTGTGTTTAACTTACGTGCACCATTCACAGTGACGGAGCTTGTTTCAATATCGAAACCAGTGACATTTGATGCTGCGTCAGTCATAACATTTATAATCTCAGTGTCATTAGGGACAGTTGTGCTGTTAAAGTTAATGTCCACTGTGTTGATGATTGATCCATTTCTGCAAAAACAGTAGCAATCATATGAGTTTGAATATCATAATAAGGCTGCTGCTCTTAAAATGTTTCAAATAGCAAATTACCTGTATCCAACAATTGTCACCGAATGAAAGCAAGAAGGAAATGCTCCTCGGAACAAAGGTTTAAGCTGTAACACAGAAAATATATTGGTACTAAATGCTTATTTAGAATTTGTTTTTATTTGCTATTGATATCTATGTTATAAATTACTACTAAAATATAATCATGTATTTTAATAATTTGAATAATAAATAATCTCAGTACGTTTTCTGAGCATTGCTGATGAAATTAAACATTCACAAGCTGTAACTTTATCAATATTTTCCCCCAGTTGTGTCATGGCATTTGCTTGATTAGTGGCTTGATCTCTTTGTATTTACATACCACAACGCATAATTCAAAAAGGCGAATATACACATTGTGTGATGAAGGCGAGACCCACCTGTTTCATGATCATTGAAGAACGATTTTTAAAAGCTGAAGATAATTGATGATTCAGATCACTTGAAAATGGTTTGCGAATGGATCTGAAAGTCAGTACCATTGTCGTGAGTTCTGTACTTGTTGCCTCTGTTGTTATTGGAGGTCCCTCAGTTGCAGTTGTTGCTGCCTCTGTTGTATTTGTTGGTGCTTCAGTTGTTAGATGTGCCTCTGTTGTTGCTGTATTTTCTGTTGCCATTTCCATAGCAACTATGTATTCAAATAATTACATGAATAATTATTTTATATATATATATTATGTTTTTAGTCTATACTATAAATTTACTTAATAAAAAATGTTAATAAATACATTTTAAATGTATTTTTATAATTAATAAATTAACTTAGTTAATTTTGTAGCCTAAGAAGTATATTACAAACAATCCTCTATATCTGAACATAGCAATACTTCCCCAATAGACAATATAGGCAATATGTCATAGAGTGCCTATAAAAAGTATTCACCCTCACACCATGCCACTCTCCCATAAAGCTTTGACTGGTGAAGAACCCGGGCAACAGTTGTTGTTTGTACAGTCTCTCTTATCTCAGTTGCTGAATCTTGTAACTCCCACAGAGTAGTCAGATAGAACCAGAGTGGCCTCTCTCACTGACCTCTCCATCTTGCACAGTCACTCAGTTTGTGGACGGCCTGTTCTAGGCAGATTCAGACTTGTTGCCATATTCCTATTAATTCTTGATGATGGATTTCACTGAACTCCAGGGGATGTTCAGTGCCTTGGAGTATTTTTTCACTTATGCCTTTCAATGACCTGTTCTCTGAGTTGCTGGGAGTGTTCTTTTGTCTTCATGGTGTAATGGTAGACAGGAATACTGATTAACCAGTGACTGGACCTTCCAGACACAAGTCCAATTGTGGGACTACTGGCACCAAATATCTTGACCTCTGTTGGAGGTCAGTAATTTTAAAGGGGGTGCATAATAATGCAAACACCAATTTCACCTGACATATTTTTATTTAATTGAAATTACTTTGTAGAAACCTGTTTTCACTTTGAAAACAGGTTTCTACAATGAGGTATTTTTCTGAATTTGTTTGTCAAAGTAACCAACTTTTATTGACCATGACTAATTTATAATGTCACAAAAAGACATCCAAGGGAGTTAACACTTTTTATAGGCACTGTATATATCATATAAATTAAAGATTTATTTTATAATGTTTTTAACATAAGTTGACTTACCTAGTAGAAATAGGAAGATTAATATCCCCCTGAAACCCATCTCACCCTTCCTTATATCTGGAAAATCAGATAAGAACTCCATGTAAAACATTTTTACACTATAGCTATTAGTTACCAGAGTTATTTATTTTTTATTTTGTTGGATTATGTGTGACATTTGCCTTCCATTTATTATCTTCAATAAATGACACATTAGCCAGAGAAAATACTGTGATGTCCACAATCGTTGGTTTTGTTTCTCCTCGAGAGGCATTCACATTTTCTTTTTAAATGTATGGATTCTGTATTTCTTTAAATAACCTCCACATGAAATGAAATATCAGGTCTTATTTCCTCTATTTTTCTCTTCATTATAACAAGAAATTATCCTAGTATCTGGAGACCTGAAACTGTGAAGTAATGTCTTGCAGGCAACAAAATTATTTCTTGAATAACCCTTACAACTTCAATCATTTGAAGTCCTGAGCTTTTGAGAAGTGCATTTTTGTTTTCATTTTCCTCAAGTAAGGGTTTCCTGACAGAAATAATGCATATTGTCACTGGAAAATGTTTTTGCTTCCCATATTTAATCTCTTTCTTGTGTTTTTATACTTAATTTCTTTGTATGACTTTATCCAGGTAGTATATGATAGAATAGAAACATTTGTGTTATTCTAAATGTCAGAGTTCTTGAGCATGTAGGTGCACTTTGTAAGGAGAATGTTCTTTAACCACCCTAAACGCTCTTTCTCTGAAACGTGATAAGCAATAACCAGGCTGAAATGTCTTTAAGCAATTGGAGAATTTTCATTGCAAGTGTTGTGAGTTAACCCTGATCAGATTCCTACCTTAGCAAATATACATTTGGCAAAATTAGGATAGAGGATATTGCTCAGATAGATTTGTATAAGTAACTAAACACTCAAACAAAATGTACTTACCAAAAACGACAAGATATAAGTTGAAAAGTACCAATTTCCCTTTTTAACTGGTGTAGATAGCTGGTTTACCTTATCCGCTTTACAGTTGTAACAAACCTTTCACCTTCTGTGACAGTCAACCTTCCTTTTGGCCTGATTTATGTTGTAAGGGAACCAACAGTGATGACATCACTCATAGATGAGGGATGTTTTAATGTTTGTGAAACATTAGTGATGAATGAATGATGAATCCCATGCCAGCATTTATCTGTCAGTTGTCAGTTTTCAGATTCATTGCTCAGTAACATGATTATTACAAGGAACAACAACAACATGCTGGTACATTTCATTTGTGTGAATGAAGTTCTACCAGTGTCACCTTAGAACAAATACGTGTAGATGTCTAGTGAGGTGAAATGATGCAGGAAGAAATTTACTTTTGCAGGTAGGTGTAGCTACTGAAAGATTCTTCTTCTTCTCTTTCGGCTTTTCCCATCAGGGGTCGCCACAGCGAATCATCCTTCTCCACCTAAATCTATCATGAACATCTTCTACCCTAACACTAACCAACCTCATGTCCTCTGTTAAGACATCCATATATCTCCTCTTTGGTCGTCCTCTTGCCCTCCTGCCTGGCAGCTCCATCTCCAACATCCTTCTACCAATATACTCACTATCCCTCCTCTGAACATGTCCAAACCATCTCAGTCTGGCCTCTCTGACTTTGTCGCTAACACAGGCAACGTGAGCCGTCCCTCTGATGTACTCGTTCCTTATTCTGTCTAACCTGGTCACTCCTAAGGAGAACCTCAACATCTTCATCTCTGCTACCTCCATCTCAGCCTCTTGTCTCTTTCTCACTGCTACCGTCTCTAACCCATAGAGCAGAGCTGGTCTCACCACTGTCTTGTAGACCTTTCCTTTGAGTCTTGCTGACACTCTTCTGTCACACAACACTCCTGACACTTTCCTCCACCCGCTCCAACCTGCCTGCACTTGCCTCTTCACCTCTTTTCCACACTCTCCATCACACTGAACTGTTGAACCCAAGTACTTAAACTCCTGTACCTTCTTCACCTCAGCCCCCTGTAACCTAACGCTTCTACCTTGATCCCTCTCGTTCAGACACATGTATTCTGTCTTACTACGACTGACCTTCATGCCTCTTCTTTCCAGAGCAAACCTCCACCTCTCCAGCTGTTCCTCTACCTGCTCTCTACTCTCACTGCAAATCACAATGTCATCCGCAAACATCATTGTCCAGGGAGATTCCTGTCTGACCTCATCTGTCAGCCTGTCCATCAGCATAGCAAACAAGAAGGGAATCAAAGCTGATCCTTGGTGTAGTCCCACCTCCACCTTGAACTCCTCTGTCTGACCTACAGCACATCTCACCACTGTCATACTTCTCTCATACATGTCCTGAACTACTCTGACGTACTTCTCTGCCACTCCCGATGACCTCATACAGTACCACAGCTCCTCCCTCGGCACCCTGTCATACGCCTTCTCTAAATCCACAAAGACACAATGCAGCTCCTTCTGACCATCTCTGTACTTTTCCATCAACATTCTCAAAGCAAAAATGGCATCAGTGGTGCTCTTACGGGGCATGAAACCATACTGCTGCTCACAAATCTCCACCTTCTTCCTAAGCCTGGCTTCCACTACTCTTTCCCACAGCTTCAATGTGTGGCTCATCAACTTTATTCCTCTATAGTTGCTGCAGTTCTGCGTGTCACCCTTGTTCTTAAAGATCGGAACCAGAACACTTCTCCTCCATTCCTCAGGCATCTTTTCACTCTCTAGAATCCTATTGAACAAACTGGTTAGAAACTCCACTGCTGTCTCTCCTAAGCACTTCCACACCTCCACAGGTACGTCATCAGGACCAACACCCTTTCCACTCTTCATCCTTTTCAGAGCCTTCCTAACCTCATCCTTTCCAATCTCTTCTATTTCCTGCTCCACAACATCCACATCTTCCTCCCTTCTTTCCCTGTCATTTTCCTCGTTCATCAGCTCCTCAAAATACTCCTTCCATCTTTTCTGCACACTCTCCTGGGTTGTTAGTACCTTTCCATCTCTGTCCTTAATCACCCTTACCTGTTGCACATCCTTCCCATCTCTATCTCTCTGTCTGGCTAGCCTGTACAAGTCCTTCTCTCCTTCCTTTGTGTCTAACCTGTCATACAGCTCATCGTAAGCTTTCTGTTTGGCCTTTGCCACCTCCCTCTTCACTCTACGCTGCGCTTCCTTGTACTCCTGTCTACTTTCCTCAGTCCTTTCTACATCCCACTTCCTTCTAGCTAACCTCTTCCTCTGGACACATTCCTGTACTTCCTCATTCCACCACCAAGTGTCTTTACCTTCTTTCCTCTTTCCAGATGACACACCTAGCACCTTCCTACCTGTTTCCCTGATAACCTCTGCTGTAGTTTCCCAGTCATCTGGAAGCTCATCCTGACCACCCAGAACCTGTCTCAACTTCTGTCTGAATTCCTCACAAGTTTCTTCATTCTTTAGCTTCCACCACTTGGTCTTCTTCTCTGACTTCCCTCTTTTCTTCTTCCTGACCTCCAGAGTCATCTTGCACACCACCATGCGGTGCTGTCTGGCTACACTCTCTCCTACCACCACTTTGCAGTCACTAATCTCTCTCAAATGACCTCGTCTACATAGGATGTAGTCCACCTGTGTACTCCTACCTCCACTCCTGTATGTCACTCTATGTTCCTCTCGCTTCTGGAAGTAGGTGTTGACTACAGCCATTTCCATCCTCTTAGCAAAGTCCACCACCATCTGTCCTTCCAGATTCCTTTCCTTCACACCAAACCTGCCCATCACCTCCTCATCACCTCTGTTGCCCTCACCAACATGCCCATTGAAGTCTGCTCCAACAACAACTCTCTCTCCTCTGGGGATACTCTCTATGACCTCATCAAACTCACTCCAGAATCTCTCCTTCTCTTCTAACTCACAGCCAACCTGTGGCGCATACCCACTGACTACATTCATCATCACCCCTTCAATTTCTAGCTTTATGCTCATCACCCTGTCTGAGACTCTTTTCACCTCTAGAACATTGTTCACAAACTCCGCCTTCAGGATCACTCCTACCCCGTTTCTCTTCCTATCAACACCATGGTAGAACAGTTTGTATCCTCCTCCGATACTACGTGCCTTGCTGCCCTTCCACCTTGTCTCCTGCACACACAGTACATCTACCTTCCTTCTCTCCATCATGTCTGCCAGCTCTCTGCCTTTCCCTGTCATCGTGCCAACGTTAAGAGTCCCTATTCTCAAACCTATGCTCCTGCCTTTTCCCTTCTCTCTCTGCCCATGAACCCTTCTGCCTCCCCTCTTTCTTCGACCAACAGTAGTCAAATTTCCACCGGCACCCTGTAGGTTAACAGCACCGGTGGCGGTCGTTGTTAACCCGGGCCTCGACCGATCCGGTATGAAAGTGTTATTGATGATTCGCATGGTTATTTTGGCAATTTTTACGCCGGATGCCCTTCCTGACGCAACCCTCTCTATTTATCCGGGCTTGGGACCGGCACAGAAGTAACTGGCTTGCAACCCCTGTGGCTAGATTTAGCTACTGAAAGATTATATGTAGATATACCTTTTGTGAAAGTCATCTGTACATTTAATTTCTTCTTTTTGAATTTAAGCATAATTATTTGCTTTGAAAAAAAAAAAAAACTCTTTAGACCTGTAGCCAAGATAACAAAGTATCATGTTTACTTCTACTACTACAAAGTATGGTTCAGACTGTCAGATTAAATGGTGTCTGAACAAACTGGACAAGTAACACTAGCTGATTGAAAGACGTTATTGTATGTGTATTCAGTTGCAGGAAATGAACATGAGTAATTTGAAACTTCAGTTATGGTTTCATAAAGACCTGTGGCCTTAAGCATGCACTTATAAACTCTGTCTTTAAGTGCAAAACATCATAAGACACTTGAATTCTTTAAATATTCTTTACTGTGATTAATGTAAAATTTACATAAAGAAAACAAATCACAAAAAATATTCTGCATGATTAAATCATTAATACAGAGTGAATAAATACATTTAGAATAAATAAGTGACATTGATTGACAGTGTATTACATTACATTTAAATCAAATAAATATCACATGTGAACCATGACCATTGACAAAATTATATGCACAGGGTCAAGGTTGGGGTATGCAGCCCATTGCACGTGTCCCTTCATTTAATGTGTTTGTGCTCTTTACTAATTATGTTTTCAGCAATTGTGATCAAAATCTAAAATTTAATTTTTTTAAATTGTTTAAAATAAATATTGATCTAATCTTTTAAAGACCTATAACAGCAGAGAAAAGTACTGAAAGTTCAGTCTAGCATACGTATATCAATCAATGGTGTAATTATATTGTCTTATTTAATAGTCTATTGACTAAGTGCTTAAAGTTTGCTGCGTATTTCTTTGCAATCCAGAATTTTGGAAATTTCCTTACAGAAATGTGCTCAACAGGCATATTTAATCCAACATTACTAATGTGTTCTATCAGAACAGAAAGCTAAAGGTCCATCTTCATGCCAGCAATGGCAGTCATACGGATCAAAATAGAAAACAGCACAGATGCTATTACTGGCTTGACAGTAGCCATGACAAGAGCACCAGGCAGTATGCTGTGATGATACTGATCTTGTGCATTACTCCACTTGAAGCTGTAAATGGAGAGAACACAAAGACAATACTTAAGAATATATAATCAATGAATAATTGTGCTGTTTGAGAACTTTTGTACAAGTATTAGTCGAACTTACGTATTCCATTCACAGTAACGGAGCTGCCTTCAATGTCAAAGCCAGTGACATATGAAGATGCATTGTACAAAACATTCGCGATCTGAGTGTTATTAGGGACAGACGAGCTGATGAAGGATAATGTCAAGGAGGTGATGATTGATCCATTGCTGCAGAAAAAGTAGCAGAAACATTATTATCATAACTCGGCCACTACACTAAACAGTAACACTTCATAATAGGGTAAATGAAGAATCACGAATTCATGTCTGCAATCCTACACGAACTATCAGGACTTAACAAGAATAAACAGTATCTCGTGTATGGGTTAAACAATACATCAACTAATTCTACAGCTAAAGTATTTAAATCTTCATGCCTTCTGAATTATGACTGATGTTTATGTCTTCTTCACAGTCTCAGTAGTACTGTGGTTCTGTTGCGTTCCAAGACTTGTTAGAATCATTAACTCAGCATTACTTAAGTGGTGAGATGTTCATTCCCTCAGGTCATCTACACAATTTTTAACAAGTCTTTTTAAATGTTTCTGACTATTCAGACATGAAATATTTGAACAAGTTATAAAATAAAATGACATAATAACTTACGTGTATCCCACAACTTTAATCTCCTTGAAGGAAGAAGGGAAGGCTGCTTGATACATAGGCTGAAGCTGTAGGAATAGAAAAAAAAAGAAATATTGTACTGACACTAACTTAAAAGTTAAAGATGATTTGTTGTTACAGTGTTAATATCTTATGTTGTGTGCTGAGCACGATGTTTACCTGTGTAATGATCATTGCAGATCGACTTTTATAACGTTCAGATGTTGGATCCAACAAGTCAGCTGTGAATGTGTCTAGACGAGATCTGAAAGTCACCAGCCGTGTTGCAAGTGCTGTGGTTGTGGATGTAGATGTGGATGTAGCAGATGTCGATGTAACAGTTGTAGTAGATGAAGGTGCAGTGGTTTTGGATGTAGTTGATGTAGGTGCAGCAGTTGTAGGTACATTAGGTGCAGGTGCAGCAGTTGTAGGTACATTAGGTGCAGGTGCAGCAGTTGTAGGTGTAGCAGATGAAGGTGTAACAGTTACAGTAGACGTTGGTGAAGCAGTTGTAGATTCATTAGATGTAGGTGCATCGGTTACTGGTGTAGTAGTTGGAGGTGCAATAGTTGGCACTGGACTTGCTGTAAAACATTTATAAATATAAAATAATTTTTAGTATTTTTTATTTTATTTAGATATAAAGTGCCAATAATCTACAGATGCATCTGCCTCAATACCTGTTATGTGTGTAAACTAACTTGTGTTCAGGTGGTGATGAATGGATCAACTGAACTATCTCAACTTATTGACAAAAGGTTTTTTTTTATGTGTACTTACCTATTACTGTGATTGTGTTGGGGTTTAGGGTCACGTTAAAGTTACTGTTGGAACTGTTTGCAGCTTCTATTAAAGCTTGAGCAACGACAGCGTTCTGTGGGAGTTCGGAAAAGGGAGTAGATGCCTTGAACACAACTCCCAACTCTGCTTGAGTTTCGTTCGCTCGCTTTACACTCTGCGTAGCGCTGTATCAAAAAGAAACACAAGGACACACATAAAAAAAGTAAAATTACCACAATATCAACATTTAAACATAAAATCCAGAATATGAAAACATTTAATTCAAATTCAAGTATAAACTATTGTTAGTAAAGTGTTTTTACCTGAAGTCTATAACATAGCAGTGGTCAAACTGTTTAGGAAATTTTCCTCTGTATATTATTTCACACTGCAAAAAGAAAGTAAAAGATACCAAGTTAAAATTTTACTAAACAGAATGAAACATTTTGCTGAGATTAGTGTGACGAAGTGAAAAAGTTCTGACAACAAAAATTATTTAATGGGAAAATGTACTCACCGCCTCAACAACTCTTGTTTCAAGATCCTTGAATTTCGTGCTGCTGCGGTTCCTAAGATCTTCTGTAAATGGTTCATTTATCAGTGTTGCTTCCACATTATAAACAGGTACAGCAACTGTTGTTGATGCAGTTGTTGATGTAGTTGTTGATGGAGACGTTGTATTTCTTGTAGTAGCTGTTGTCAGAGCAGATGTTGTTGTCGTTGTTATTGTTGTGGATGTCTCTATCAGAGTTGTGGGGGCTTTAGTTGTAGTTTGTAATGTGGGGGTCTCTTTTGTAGATGATGCTGTTGTTGTTGCGGTTGTTGGTGCATTAGTTGAATTTGCTCCAGTGGTTGATGTTTTACTTGTTGTTGTGGTTGTTTCAGGTGTTGTTGTTGATGACTGAGTTGTTGTTGTTGATGCAGGTGTTGTTGTTGATGGCTGAGTTGTTGTTGTTATAGGTGTTGTTGATGATGGCTGAGTTGTTGTTGTTGCTACCTCTGTTGTTGTCGTTCCCTCAGTTGTAGTTGTTGGTAACTCTGTTGTAATTGTTGATGTTTTACTTGTTGTGGTTGTTGCAGGTGTTGTTGTTGATGGCTGAGTTGTTGTTGTTATAGGTGTTGTTGATGATGGCTGAGTTGTTGTTGTTGCTACGTCTGTTGTTGTTGTTCCCTCAGTTGTAGTTGTTGGTAACTCTGTTGTAATTGTTGATGTTTTACTTGTTGTGGTTGTTTCAGGTGTTGTTGTTGATGGCTGAGTTGTTGTTGTTGGTACCTCCGTTGATGTTGTTCCCTCAATTGTAGTTGTTGGTAACTCCGTTGTAATTGTTGATGTTTCACTTGTTGTTGTGGTTGTTTCAGGTGTTGTTGCTGATGGCTGAGATGTTGTTGTTCTCTCAGTTGTAATTGTTGGTAACTCTATTGCTATTGTGGGTATTTCAGGTGTTGTTGTTGATGGCTGAGTTGTAGTTGTTGGTAACTCAGTTGTAATTGTTGATGTTTCACTTGTTGTTGTGGTTGATTCGGGTGTTGTTGTTGATGGCTGATTTGTTATTGTTGTTGATGGCTGAGTTGTGGTTGTTCCCTCAGTTGTAGTTGTTGTTAACTCTGTTGTAATTGTTGATGTTTCACTTGTTGTTGTGGTTGATTCAGGTGTTGTTGTTGATGGCTGAGTTGTTGTTGTTGGTACCTCCGTTGATGTTGTTCCCTCAGTTGTAGTTGTTGGTAACTCTGTTGTAATTGTTGATGTTTCACTTGTTGTTGTGGTTGTTTCAGGTGTTGTTGTTGATGGCTGATTTGTTGTTGTTGTTGGAGGTGCTGTTGTTGATGGCTGAGTTGTGGTTGTTCCCTCAGTTGTAGTTGTTGGTAACTCTGTTGTAATTGTTGATGTTTCACTTGTTGTTGTGGCTGATTCAGGTGTTGTTGTTGATGGCTGACTTGTGGGTGTTTCAGGTGTTGTTGTTGATGGCTGATTTGTGGGTGTTTCAGGTGTTGTTGTTGATGGCTGAGTTGTTGTTGTTGGTACCTCTGTTGTTGTTGTTGTTCCCTCAGTTGTAGTTGTTGGTAACTCTGTTGTAATTGTTGATGTTTCACTTGTTGTTGTGGTTGATTCAAGTGTTGTTGTTGATGGCTGAGTTGTGGTTGTTCCCTCAGTTGTAGTTGTTGTTAACTCTGTTGTAATTGTTGATGTTTCACTTGTTGTTGTAGTTGTTTCAGGTGTTGTTGTTGATGGCTGAGTTGTTGTTGTTGGTACCTCGGTTGTTGTTGTTCCCTCAGTTGTAGTTGTTGGTAACTCCGTTGTAATTGTTGATGTTTCACTTGTTGTTGTAGTTGTTTCAGGTGTTGTTGTTGATGGCTGAGTTGTTGTTGTTGGTACCTCGGTTGTGGTTGTTCCCTCAGTTGTAGTTGTTGGTAAATCTGTTGTAATTGTTGATGTTTCACTTGTTGTGGGTGTTTCAGGTGTTGTTGCTGATGGCTGAGTTGTTGTTGTTATTTCAGGTGTTGTTGTTGATGGCTGAGTTGTTGTTGTTGTTCCCTCAGTTGCGGTTGTTGGTAACTCTGTTGTAATTGTTGATGTTTCACTTGTTGTTGTGGTTGTTTCAGGTGTTGTTGTTGATGGCTGATTTGTTGTTGTTGGTACCTCCGTTGATGTTGTTCCCTCAGTTGTAGTTGTTGGTAACTCTGTTGTACTTGTTGATGTTTCACTTGTTGTTGTTTCAGGTGTTGTTGTTGATGGCTGAGTTGTTGTTGTTGGTACCTCCGTTGATGTTGTTCCCTCAGTTGTAGTTGTTGGTAACTCTGTTGTACTTGTTGATGTTTCACTTGTTGTTGTGGGTGTTCCAGGTGTTGTTGTTGATGGCTGAGTTGTTGTTGTTGGTACCTCTGTTGTTGTTGTTGTTCCCTCAGTTGTAGTTGTTGGTAACTCTGTTGTAATTGTTGATGTTTCACTTGTTGTTGTAGTTGTTTCAGGTGTTGTTGTTGATGGCTGAGTTGTTGTTGTTGGTACCTCGGTTGTTGTTGTGGTTGTTCCCTCAGTTGTAGTTGTTGGTAACTCTGTTGTAATTGCTGATGTTTCACTTGTTGTTGTGGTTGATTCAGGTGTTGTTGTTGATAGTTGAGTAGTTGTTGTTGTTGATGGCTGAGTTGTGGTTGTTCCCTCAGTTGTAGTTGTTGTTAACTCGTTTGTAATTGTTGATGTTTCACTTGTTGTTGTAGTTGTTTCAGGTGTTGTTGTTGATGGCTGAGTTGTTGTTGTTGGTACCTCGGTTGTTGTTGTTCCCTCAGTTGTAGTTGTTGGTAACTCCGTTGTAATTGTTGATGTTTCACTTGTTGTTGTAGTTGTTTCAGGTGTTGTTGTTGATGGCTGAGTTGTTGTTGTTGGTACCTCGGTTGTTGTTGTTGTTGTTCCCTCAGTTGTAGTTGTTGGTAACTCCGTTGTAATTGTTGATGTTTCACTTGTTGTTGTAGTTGTTTCAGGTGTTGTTGTTGTTGTTGGTTCCTCGGTTGTTGTTGTTGTTGTTCCCTCAGTTGTAGTTGTTGGTAACTCTGTTGTAATTGTTGATGTTTCACTTGTGGGTGTTTCAGGTGTTGTTGTTGATGGCTGAGTTGTTGTTGTTGTTCCCTCAGTTGTAGTTGTTGTTAACTCTGTTGTAATTGTTGATGTTTCACTTGTTGTTGTGGTTGTTTCAGGTGTTGTTGTTGATGGCTGATTTGTTGTTGTTGTTGGAGATGCTGTTGTTGATGGCTGAGTTGTTGTTGTTCCCTCAGTTGTAGTTGTTGGTAACTCTGTTGTAATTGTTGATGTTTCACTTGTTGTTGTGGCTGATTCAGGTGTTGTTGTTGATGGCTGATTTGTGGATGTTTCCTCAGCTGTTGTTGTTGTTAATTCTGTTGTACTTGTTGATGTTTCACTTGTTGTTGTGGGTGTTCCAGGTGTTGTTGTTGATGGCTGATTTGTTGTTGTTGGTACCTCCGTTGATGTTGTTCCCTCAGTTGTAGTTGTTGGTAACTCTGTTGTAATTGTTGATGTTTCACTTGTTGTTGTGGTTGTTTCAGGTGTTGTTGTTGATGGCTGAGTTGTGGTTGTTCCCTCAGTTGTAGTTGTTGGTAACTCTGTTGTAATTGTTGATGTTTCACTTGTTGTTGTAGTTGTTTCAGGTGTTGTTGTTGATGGCTGAGTTGTTGTTGTTGGTACCTCGGTTGTTGTTGTTGTTGTTCCCTCAGTTGTAGTTGTTGGTAACTCCATTGTAATTGTTGATGTTTCACTTGTTGTTGTAGTTGTTTCAGGTGTTGTTGTTGTTGCTGCCTCTGTTGTACTTGTTGTTGCTTCATTTGTTGTTGTTACTTCAGTTGTTGTTGTTGTTGCTGCCTCTGTTGTAGTTGTTGTTGCTTCTGCTGTTGTTGTTGTTGTTGCTTCAGTTGTTGTTGTTGCTGCCTCTGTTGTAGTTGTTGTTTCCTCAGTTGTAGTTGTTGTTGCTTCAGCTGTTGTTGTTGCAGCCTCTGTTGTAGTTGTGGGTCCATCAGTTGTAGTTGTTGTTGCTTCAGCTGTTGTTGTTGCTGCCTCTGTTGTAGTTGTGGGTCCATCAGTTGTAGTTGTTGTTGTTGCTCCCTCAGTTGTAGTTGTTGTTGCTTCAGCTGTTGTTGTTGCTGCCTCTGTTGTTGTTGTTGTTTCCTCAGTTGTAGTTGTTGTTGCTTCAGCTGTTGTTGTTGCTGACTCTGTTGTTGTTGTGGGTTCCTCAGTTGTAGTTGTTGCTTCTTCAGCTGTTGTTGTTGCTGACTCTGTTGTTGTTGTGGGTTCCTCAGTTGTAGTTGTTGTTGTTGCAGCCTCTGTTGTAGTTGTGGGTCCATCAGTTGTGGTTGTTGTTGCTTCAGTTGTTGTTGTTGCAGCCTCTGTTGTAGTTGTGGGTCCATCAGTTGTAGTTGTTGTTGCAGCCTCTGTTGTAGTTGTGGGTCCATCAGTTGTAGTTGTTGTTGCTTCAGTTGTTGTTGTTGCTGCCTCTGTTGTAGTTGTGGGTTCATCAGTTGTACTTGTTGTTGTTCCCTCAGTTGTAGTTGTTTCTGCTGTTGTTGTTGCTGCCTCTGTTGTAGTTGTTGTTTCCTCAGTTGTAGTTGTTGTTGCTTCAGCTGTTGTTGTTGCTGCCTCTGTTGTAGTTGTGGGTCCATCAGTTGTAGTTGTTGTTGTTGCTGCCTCTGTTGTAGTTGTTGTTTCCCTCAGTTGTAGTTGTTGTTGCTTCAGCTGTTGTTGTTGCTGCCTCTGTTGTAGTTGTGGGTCCATCAGTTGTAGTTGTTGTTGCTTCAGTTGTTGTTGTTGCTGCCTCTGTTGTAGTTGTTGTTCCCTCAGTTGTAGTTGTAGTTGTTGTTGTTGCTGCCTCTGTTGTAGTTGTGGGTCCATCAGTTGTAGTTGTTTGTTGTTGCAGCCTCTGTTGTAGTTGTGGGTCCATCAGTTGTAGTTGTTGTTGCAGCCTCTGTTGTAGTTGTGGGTCCTGTACCACAACTACAACAACAGCTGAAGCAACAACAACAACTGAAGCGACAACAACTACAACTGAGGAAACAACAACTACAACAGAGGCAGCAACAACAACAGATGAAGCAACAACAACTACAACTGAGGAAACAACAACTACAACAGAGGCACCAACAACTACAACACAGGCAGCAACAACAACAACTGAAGAACCAACAACAACAACTGATGGACCACAATACAACAGCGAATGCACAACAACACTAATACAACAACTACAACTGAGGAACAACAACAACAACAGAGCCAGCAACAACAACAGCTGAGACAACAACTACAACTGAGGGAACAACAACTACAACTGATGGACCCACAACTACAACAGAGGCTGCAACAACAACAGCTGAAGCAACAACAACTACAACTGAGGAAACAACAACTACAACAGAGGAAGCAACAACAACAACTGAAGAACCATCAACAACAACTGATGGACCCACAACTACAACAACAGCTGAAGCAACAACAACAACTGAAGCGACATCAACTACAACTGAGGAAACAACAACTACAACAGAGGCAGCAACAACAACAGATGAAGCAACAACAACTACAACTGAGGAAACAACAACTACAACAGAGGCACCAACAACTACAACACAGGCAGCAACAACAACAACTGAAGAACCAACAACAACAACTGATGGACCCACAACTACAACAACAGCTGAAGCAACAACAACAACTGAAGCGACAACAACTACAACTGAGAGGAAACAACAACTACAACAGAGGCAGCAACAACAACAGCTGAAGCAACAACAACTACAACTGAGGGAACAACAACTACAACTGATGGACCCACAAACACAGAGGCGGCAACAACACAGCGAAGCCAACAACTACAACCTGATGACCCACAACTACACAACAGACTAAAGCAACAACTGACAACAAGGCAGCAACACAACCTGGAAGCAACAACAACTACAAAACTGATGGACCCACAACACAACGAGGCTGCAAACAACAACACTGAAGCAGCAACAACTACAACTGAGAAACAACAACTACAACAGAGGCAGCAACAACACACACAGAAACAACACTACAATGAGGAACAACAACAAGTAAAAATGATGAACCACACACTACAACAGAGGCAGCAACAACACACTGAAAGCAAACAAA